>NC_137143.1:24023016-24623016 GCF_949319135.1 Squalius cephalus | reverse complement strand
GGCAATGAAGATTACCTATTAATTGTCATTTAAGTGAAATTACTGAACTTAAATATATGAGCTTGATAAAAATGATTTTTACAAGTAGTGAATAAAGTCAAAACATTTTTGATGATTTGTTGGGAGTTTTGAATTAAGAGTTATGAAAAGTTACTTGTGAACAGTTTCTATTTTCACCTATTATTGTTACTAATTAATTACTACTAATTATACTAGTATAGCTCTCCTATCAATTCTGCTAATTACAAATTATATTATTTAGATTTATTTTTTCCCCCCACAATCTCTGTCACTGAGACAGTACCCTTCACAAGGGTTCTAATGCACCATTTAGGTACTAATATGTACACTTTTGGTACCAATATGTACCTTTGAGGGACTAATATGCACTCAAAGGTGTACCTTTTGAAAAGGTACCACCACAGTGACAGCTTTTGTACCTTTGTTTCTGAGAGTGGCATGCTTGTACAGCTGGGCATAAAAGGTCAACTAGATCCTCATGGCAACGGTGAATCATTATTATAAATACATTTTAAAATTCATTTACAGATAATTACTGATAATTGTCTTGATAACACTTTCATAATCCTTTTATAAATGTATAATCCCGAATAACTCTGAAATCTGATGTAAAAATGAATAGCTCTCGGTTTGTGCAGTTCTTTGAAGCTTGTTTGTAGCCATCTACCCTTATAGGGTGAAGGTATGGTCTGAATGTATGATCTGAATAAATGGTCTGAAAGTACAGAACACATATTACCACAGAGTGACGGTCTCCAACAGACTTTAAAATGAGTGCAAATGAATGCAATGCAGATATAAGTGTTTCACACAAAACAGGTTGATGACTAAAAAGAAAAGTTGACACTCAACAATGGTTGTGCATAAATGATCCATGTTAACGTTTTCCAATGATCCAATTTGCACTGCGTTGATTATCCGAACCAAAACTACATCAGAATTGATTTGCTGAACTGATTAACAATTAAGCTGAATCAGTATCATGAATGCCGGCGTGCATTTATTAACCAACCACTCCATAATACACAAGAGACACCAGCTATCAACACAAGACAGCTGTTCACATAAAGAGGCTTCAAGTACTGTACAGCTGAAAGATCTGGCTGTATAGTGGAGAAAAACATTTACATCTCCTTCCCATAAACTAATGCCATAGTCAAAGCCATAAGCAGAACTTAAGATGTACATTTATCATATGTCATGCAGCTGGGAGAATGGATGAAGTGTGTTTAGTGAATGAATAGGGCTCAGACTGAGGCCTCATTGTGTTGGTGAGATAATCTTGTATTACACAAAGAGAGGGAATGACACACAAAAGGCATTTCTAAAATCCATCTCCCAGGTTCCCCACTTCCCAGACCTCCCACACCTTGCCATTATTTTGCAGGTGAAATGGTCCACCTCATTTTCAGTCAGAACATGCTTTACAATCAAAATGCCACATGCGGTTCCCCAATACGCCCGCCCTCCTCTTCTGAGCACTTCACTAAAAAAAAAAAAAGAGAGAGAGAAGAGGTTCTTGTGTCTTTTTTAAGACTTTTTTTGTGTGTGGCTTTGCTGGTTCAAGGTCACTGGTAACATGCAGAAATCTGTGTTATTGATGGTGATACTTACACAGCAACAGCTTTATGAGTGCCAATGAATTCAGAAGTGCCTATTTGTCACCGTTTATCACAATCCTGCAGACCACTTTCAATGTCCCAGAGCCCATTATTAAAACAATTATGATAAGTGTGATATCTATGTGAAGCTGTATAAGCAAAGCAAAAATCATGTCTGAACAATGTCAGCAACAGGTGAATTGATTTGGCTAGTCAGGTTTGACCAGCATGACCAGTATATGTTGTGTTGACACCCACAAAAAATGAATTTTGGGACATGCATGCTTCTTAAAAATGTTTAATACGCCTTCAGGCTTGATATGCAAAAGGAAGTGACCGCTGAGAGCAAAAAATGGGTCGCAGATTTGCAGACAGCAAGAAAAGATGCAAATAATACAATGCCACTAACCATATGTTCTTATAGTTAGGATAAAATAAGCAGGCTCATATCTTTTGGTGTTTATGTCAAAAGCAGTGCACAAACTCCATATGGTGTTTTCATGCAAACTCATCAGTCACTTTTTAGTAGAAACTAGCCAAATTTGTCAGAAGCCAACATGGACAGACTGTGTGACATGACCTCATCCTCAAAAGCATAAACAAAATGATTTAAATCAAATTAAATTAAATTAAATTAGTAGCCAATATCATGTCATACTTTTAACACACAAACAGATATCTACATATGTCCCCTACTCACTGTTTAGGGAGCAATGAACAAGGGACCATTTGAATATGAGCACATCCTTATTGATTAACACTGATTAATACTGACAAAACTTAACTTTCCAAATGATCTGTAACGAATGAGAGTCATGTGAGATATTAGAAATCCATGATTAAAATGAATAATAATAATAATATTTAAAAAAGCAGAAAAATGAATTATAATATTTCATTTGACCCACCGTGTGCAGGGACACATATTTTTTATTTCTAATTATAAAAGTAAATCTTAAGCAACTTCTGGAGGAGTTTGTAAGTTAAAGTAAGACTTATAATAAAGTTATAAAGTGTGTAAAATACAACTCTTTTACCATGATGAAAAGAAAAGCTATGAGAAGACTTTTTATATAATATTGATTCTTTTTTCAGTCTGCTCTGAAACGCTTCTCAATTGCCTGTTATTCAAAATAATGTCTTTGTTTCTCTTTGAAATACAATTCCACTTCAGTGTGGCAATTTTCCTAAATGTCACAGCATAGGACATATATAGGACATTATTGAGACACCACTCCTTCCAGATAGGCAGAAAGGATTTGGGAAAAAATGCTGCAATTACTGAGTCGCAGCCAAACCCCGGATATGTTGATTAAATGTCATTCTTTATTATGTTCCATAAGCAAATAGACAAAGAGCCCAGCTATGGGCTATGAATCCAATCCATAATAGCATTTCTCAAAGAATGACAAGAAAATGGTTTTCTTTTCTTCGTCACGAACAATGGATAAATAAGAAGACAGATATTTTCAAGTACATATTTATATCATGCAACACAGGACACCTTCCTCATGTGTTACAAATTAAACAACAACTTGATACCAAGTAGTAATAAATTCTGGAAGGAAGAAAAGACTAATCATGAAAAACAAGCAAAGAAAATTCATGTCAAAGGTTATCAGGCTGGCAGAAAATTGCTGTAACCTTTTCAGTAAAACCGACGATGAAACGGTTCAGTTGAGACCTTTGCTTCTTATCAACTATAGAGATAACCACAGAATGATAGTGCTGTGTTATTATCTCAGCAATAAACAGAGCACATTCCTGATGATGGAAGCATGATCGAAAGGTTTCTGCTTCAGTAAATTTCAGTGCGCAGAATTTTTTTTATCTCCCTTTACAATATTTCTGATATTTCCCAAACGTTCAGGAGCATGCAAGGTTGTTGTTGCTGTTTTTTACAGTATTATTCTGTACTGAATTACTTTGATGAACTCTTCTATTCATCAAAGAATCCAATAAATGTATTACAGTTTCCACAAAAATATTAGCACAAGTGTTATCAGCATCAGCAATAATAATAAATGTGTCCTGAGCACTAAATCAGCATAGAATGATTTCTGAAGGATCATGTGACACTGAAGACTGGAGTAATGACGCTTTGCCATCAATAAATTACATTTTAAAATAAATTCAACTTTTTAAAAAAAATTTTTTTATGCTATTAGTCTAGTTAATTTTGATGTTAATTCTTTGTTTGTTGCTAAAATAATAAAAAATCAGGGTTTAAAACTGTAGACATGCCCCAAAGATTGATGGGGTGTCACGAACCCCTGGTCGTGATCCTGGCTCTGGCTGATTTGAGATTGCTGGTGGGCGTGTTCTCGAGTGATCCTGTCTTCTCACCTGAGGTTCATCACGTCAATCAAGCACACCTGTTTCATATCAAGCGATCAACTCTCTTATAAAAGCCAGACCAACTTTCCAGTCCCCAATGGATCGTTGAACCATTCAGTACGAGTACACGTCAGCCGACCTATATCCTAAGAGTTCTGTATTTTGTCTTTTGTTGGGGAATTGAGAGCTAACTAAGTTTTTCCTATTTTTGATCGCAGTGTTCCAGTCTGAACCTTGGAATCAAATCTCTCACCAGAACCTCAGGACACAGATCACTGGAACTGGACCACCAACCCTCTGTTCTACGAGAACATACACTGCTCAGCTTACATCTCTGTTTACACTTGTGGTTAATAAATTCACCTTTAATTGAACTGACACTCTGGTCTGCGTTTGAGTTCTGGTTCCCGGTCCTGACATGGGGTTGAAAGATTTGAAGAAAAAAAAGGTCATAACAATTTCAGATAATCAATCTTTCTGAAGGTTAAGCACCTCTTTTGACAGACCTCCTCCTAAACACCTCCTCTGTTTAAAATCATGTAAGGTTTTTTTTAGTTAGTTTGCACGAAAACATGACTTTTTTTTATTTTTACTCCGAGTACCTAATTTTGGTCTGACTCACATTCAAAGATTAAGGAGAGACTAAATTTGTGAATTATATGAGGGCAAAAATGGCACTAATATTAGGGAAATTAACATTCTTTCCTATGAGTGATGGCTCAGTGTGAGGGGGGTGATGGATGATGGCAGAGCAGAACAGTGAACAAAACCTTATGAGCAAAAATGGTGAGTAAATTTCAAAGAAAAAAAATTGGGCTGTAATATTTTTGATTAGCTGTCTTTTTAATTATCCTCTGTTTAAAATCATGTAAGATTTTTTTTTTTTTTTTTTTTTTTAAACAAGGAGATGGATTTTATTTCCTTAATCAAACAGCCTGATCAATAGTGGACTGCAGTTAAACCTATAACATGTACTCTTAGTCATGTGTCGAATGGCAGAAGATACTGTATAAGTCTGCTTGATCCCTGGAAATCATTAATGGATCTGAGGGGGTCCTGCTATTTGCTGCTCGTGTAACTCTATGACATTTTCACTATGCACGTAAATGCCATCTTTGCACTGATGGTTGAGCACGGATCACATATGTCCTTATAAATTGATCTCACTTGTTCACACATATGAACACTTACATAGGAAGGAAACCATAGCAACCTCACAACCATTTGCCCATGGCAGTTGCCTTGCCTAGTTCGCACGAAAACAGGACTTTTTTTTGGTCTGACTCACGTTCAAAGATTAAGGAGAGAGTAAATTTGTGAATTATATTAGGCCAAGATCAAAAATGGCACTAATATTAGGGAAATTAACATTCTTTCCTATGAGTGATGGCTCAGTGTGAGGGGGGTGATGGATGATGGCAGAGCAGAACAGTGAACAAAATCTTATGAGCAAAAATGGTGAGTAAATTTCAAAGAAAAAATTTGGCTGTAATATTTTTGAATAGCTGTCTTTTAATTATTCACATTCAAATGATAACCATATTTTATCCATAGATCAGTCCCATTCACTATGTTAGCTCATTGCAGCTTTCTAAATGAACTACTTTATATGCATATATACTTTATATTAGACTTTAGGATGGATGGATGGATGGATGGATGGATGGATGGATGGATGGATGGATGGATGGATGGATGGATGGATGGATGGATGGACAGACAGACAGACAGACAGACAGACAGATAGATAGATAGATAGATAGATAGATAGATATAGAGAGATAGACAGATAGATGATAGACAAACAATAGATAGTCTGAGATAGACAGACAGACAGAAAGATAGATAGATAGACAGATAGACAGACAGACAGACAGACAGACAGACAGACAGATAGACAGACAGACAGACAGACAGACAGACAGATAGACAGATAGATAGATAGATAGATAGATAATTTATTATTTTTATTATTTATATTTATTATTATTTTCCTCTTTATCAGGGCCAACAGAGAGTGATTCATGGCAGATTTTGCCTGGAAACCATGATAAATGTGTTTGCAGTTCTAAAAAGCCTATATTCTCGCAATATTCTCACAAAATCCCTGCAAGCAACAAATAAAGCATTTCATGACTGTACACTAGCTTTCTCCAGGTATTATGGAAATCCATGAAACACATTCACACAGCGTCATTTCCTCTTTGCTTTGATGAACCTACATAAATGAAATGAAAATGTAACTCAGAGAAAATGACGTAATTTATATCCCCTAACACTCCCTTTGTATACATCATTACAGAACATACAGGCCTTTTGCTGACTACAAAGAAATAAGAAAATGATAAGGAATTGAGACACAATTGACAATTAAATGAACCCATACAAGGCACAGCTGATCTCTATGGGGTTTCCACTCACATAAATGTAATGACGCAGAGCACTCTATTCAAAGTCATTTATCTAACAGCTACAGAAGAGGACCTTCTGTCCATCCTCTTCCGTTTACAGGGCCCGATCTCAGTGGAAAATCACACAATGATTACGCCTTTCGTTCTCTTTAGTATTTCTGTATAATTCAACTTTAGAATTCAAGTTAGATTACCGCTGGGTTTTATTACACGCTGGTCAAGATAATGCATAGCCTGAGCCCACCAGAAGGATTTTTATTAGGGTATTCAAACTTGATAGTTACATTTGTAATTCACTTGTTTAATTGGAAACCCTGTCAATGAGGCATCAGTTGTCAGGAGAAAATTCTGGATTTCTGTGGTCTGTTAAAAACACAGTAACAGGTAGAAGTGGAAATTGGGCTATTATTATATTATCTTGATTTTAAAATTACATTTCTGATTGTTTTATATTGTACGTGTCTGGCTTTTGAATGAAAATCTAGCTATCTGTCATTCTTCCACCTCTCTAACCTCTCGCTTGCTTCCTCTCCCGCTTATGAAGCTGTGTGTTTATGTTTGAGGGTCATATCCAATTTATCTTACATTCTCTTGAGTCAGCGCCAATACTAATCCCGTTTGGAGTGCCTGGAGGAATAACAGGGCAGAGTGGAATGGGGGTCCGTAATCATTGCAGAAATCAGTTCCTGAAAAACTGTCAAATTACACAGAAATGGGATCCTATTACGTTGCATTTTAAAGATTAGCTCACAAAACACACACAAACAGAGCTTGCTAAATCGATAAGACTATGGGAATCTATCTCAAGCATTAAATGGGCACACACTGCACTGTAAACATCGCTCTTATTCTTACCACTCACTGGTTTTAGGATTTTCCGAATTGAATTTCCCCAGCCTAGTGGATCAGGCAGAAATGGCACTTACTGCATAATGAATGAGACATGTAGGGCCTACTGTATAGTAATAAACACTTTCACCTGCATTTAATCGGTGCCTTTTGTTTCAGGGCACATCACGTAAGAAGGTATGAAAGTTAGCCTCAGAGGACATTTTTTTTAAATTTCATGTAAAGTGCAATCACACTTTGAGATGTAAAGTCGCAATTGCAGGAAATGAAGCAATTTTTGAGATTGAGTATTTGAGTAACAGTTTTAGTATGTGAGAGAGGATTTGTGAATGGTGATGCAACACAACTAGGCCACATGATTAAGACAACATGGCAGATGTGATACGTCCAGATTACATTCATACTACATACTAATACTATTCTTACTAATATATAGAACACGTTCTTAGCAGTCGTGAAGTAATCAAGAGAGTATGCGATTTCGAACGCAGCCATAGTCACAATGTGAAATATAAAGTCGTAATTATGAGAAATAGCTTTCTTTTTTTTTTTACTTAAAGATTGCCACACTGAAAAAAAATGATTTGTTGAATTTAATAAAAAAAAAATTATCGTAAGTGGTTGCACACAATTGATTTTAGCTACATTTAAACAAATGCATTAAGTTGAACTTAATCAATTTTAGGTCAACTTAATGCATTTGTTTAAATGTAGCTAAAATCAATTGTGTGCAACTACTTACGATAAGAAAATTATTAAATTCAACGAATAATTTTTTTCAGTGCATTAACTCGTGTTAAAGTTTCTATATATATATAAAAAAAAAGAAAACTGGAAAAAAGAAAAAAAATGGAATGGATTGACTTGTCATACATTTTCATTACTTTGCCATTTAGTTATACGGCATTTGGCTTTACTTTAATTTTAGTTAATTAATTTGGTCTAATGAGCTCTTATTCAGGGTGACTTGCAAAAAGTGCTTTTTAGTTGTACTTTCAGAAAGGTTATTTTCAGAAAAATAAGTGCTTCCTGTATACAAAGAATTGCTCTCTACAAAACCTGATTGAAACAATTTGGGGTTTTTTTAACAATCAAATTGGTACAAATACGCAAACACAAATAATGAAAATATTGTAGGAAGAGGTGAGTCATCATGAGTCTGTACCTGAAGATTGGGAGGAGGTTGATTATATCCTGACCCTGGGGTCTTAGAATATAAAGCACTGGGCCCTGCTGGAGGGGACAGCTCTAATTGGGCAAGCCATGGTCCAAGGGATAAGCATGTATAGTTTGTACTGTAGAAGGTTGTCCGTTGACTGCCATGTATGCTACTCAGGCCCGTCGCGACAAGGCAAGCAAACCAAGCAATTGCTTGGGGCCCCGAGCTGGCCTGGGGCCCCAAGACAACGACTGGTTAAAGGGTTAGTTCACCCAAAAATGAAAATTTTGTCAGTAATTACTTACCCTCATGTTGTTCCAACCCCGTAAGACCTTCGTTCATCTTCGGAACACAAATTAAGATATTTTTGATTAAATCTGAGAGCTGGATCACTTCTCCATAGGCTGCTAGGTGACCGAAACTTGCTGGCCCAGAAAAGTTATTAAAGAGATTGTTAATATAGTCCAAGTGACTACAGTGGCTTAATCTTAAGTATATCAAGCGACGAGAATACTTTTTGTGCGCAAAAACAAACAAAAATAACGACTTTATTCCACTATTCATTTCCTTCTCTCTGGGCCTCGTAGTGTTTTTGCGCAGTGCGTCTGTGTTGCACGTCAACACGCATCACACACATGACCAGCGTCGGCCAATTGTGAGCCTACGTGGTGACGTGTAACACAGACGTGCTACGCAAAAAAATCTACGTGAATAAACTAGAGGCCCAGAGAGAAGGAAATGAATAGTGGAATAAAGTCGTTATTTTTGTTTGTTTTTGCGCACAAAAAGTATTCTCGTCGCTTGATATACTTAAGATTAAGCCACTGTAGTCACTTGGACTATATTAACGATCTCTTTAATAACTTTTCTGGGCCAGCAAGTTTCGGTCACCTAGCAGCCTATGGAGCAGTGATCCAGCTCTCAGATTTAATAAAAAATATCTTAATTTGTGTTCCGAAGATGAACGAAGGTCTTACGGGGTTGGAACAACATGAGGGTGAGTAATTACTGACAGAATTTTCATTTTTGGGTGAACTAACCCTTTAAGAATAAAATGCAACGACAAACTGTGTGAGCGCCCCTTTGATAGTCAATGCAGTAAAGTGCAATGACACTGTTATCGGGATCCCCCTCAAGGGGGCCCCTCTCAGTAGTCGCTGACAGCAGCCAGCCAACCACGTGATCTCTGCTGCCGGCAAAATACAAAACCTCCTCGGCAGTCATCATGAAGCGGAATTATGCTTCAGGAAGCCAGAAAAGAAAGAAGAGAAAGGTAAAACAAGATAGTGGTAAGTGATAAATTACACTGGATAAAATAGCTCTACTTGTCTTGTACAATTGGTGTAATTTTCCAGCAGGTAGCTAGGCTAGCAAAAATATGTTTATGTTAGCTACCTGCCTATTTACAAAATGGGGGTTAGGAAAACCACACAATAAATTCCGTGCATCAAACATTAGCTTGGATGTTTTTAAAGCTACGTTAGCATGGAAATGCTAACATATCTTTTCGGTAACACTTTATAATAACCATCATTAATAGATGGTAAATTGTTAGTCATTTAATCTTTAGTTAATTGTCATATAGCCTAACTGTTAGCAAACAGTCTTTTTACTTAACAAATACTTTGTAACCCATCTATAAACATTATTTTATAATGTTAAAAAAAAAAAGAAAAAAAATTGGGGGGGGGGGGGGGGGGGGGGGGGGGTTGGGGGGGCTGTGCTCCATGTCCATTTTGCTTGGGGCCCCCAAATTCCTTCAAACGGCCCTGATGCTACTTATGATTAATCTGAGAGCACTCAATAACCACTATTTTATCAGTGTCTAAAGCGCCCTCTATTGGTGTTTGCTATTCATTACAGCTAACGCATGACTGTTATGTTGATGCACAGCAGTGCTATTAATAATCCAAAAAATCCGTTCTAAATTCAAATGAAAAATTAGTAATTATAAAGTCCCATAAACTATTAGCTCTACCATATCTGGACTAGATAGGCCACAATCCTTTAATATGAATATATTATTTCATTATTATCCTATGGTTTCCTTTAAATTAACGTTCAACCCGACCACCTAGCATGATAACTTTTTCTCTGCAGTTATAGACCTTCTGTAGCCCCGCCCTTTTTCAGCACTGAGCTCGTTGTGCTCTGTATTTTTGTACTTTGTGTTGTTTGTATTTCCACAGCATGAAGGTAAGATTTAAATCTCCCCGGTCCACTGACATTTGTTATGACATCCGCTTCTAACATATCAGTGCTCATGATAATTTTTGTTAACTCTACAATAAGTAAATCCACTTCACCAGCTAATTACTCTTCGGCAGCGATTCCATAGAGATTTACTGAGCTACTGCAAAAATGGAAGTTCAAAGACGATATTCTAAAGATGGCTGCACACTTGTTTCTCTGTCCCAGATGGCACACTTCGACCCTGTCCTAAATGGCACTCGTGGTCTTCCTCTGAGTCGGTCCTTTCGTGACGTAATGCCGCTTTGGACACCGGCACGGACACCGGCACAAACACCGGTGTTGTGCCGAATTTCGACCCCCTGCCAAATTATTACCCCCCTCGTTGAAGTCAGTACCTGATTGCCTAATCCTAACACCACCCCTAATCTTAACCCCTCCCCCACAACTAATCCTAAACCTACCAATACTAGGGGGGTAATAATTTGGTGGGGGTCGAAATTCGGCACTACACCGGCACATACACGAACACCGGCACACACATGGACACCGGCACGGACACCAGCACACACATGGACACTGGCACGGACACCAGCATGTACAAGAACACCGGCACAGACACCGGTATGGTCACCAGCATGGACACCGGCACGGATAAGGACACAGGTTACTGTCCACCGGTTACTGACATGGACATGGACACCGGCACCAACATGGACACAACGGAATGGACACCGGCACGGACACCAGCACGGATAAGGACACCAGCACGAACATCGGCACAGACACCGGAACGAACACTGGCATTGATAAGGACACTGGCACGGACATGGACACCGGCACCAACATGGACACAATGGCACGAACATCGGCACAGACACCTGAACGAACACAGGCATGGATAAGGACACCGGCACGGACATGCATGGACACCGGCACCAACATGGACACAACGGCACGGACACTGCACGGAAACCGGCACGGATAAGGACACCGGCATGGACACCGGCACCAACATGGACACAACGGCACGGACACCGGCACGGACACTGGCACAGACACCGGCACGGATACCGGCACAGACACCTTCACAGACACCGGCACCAACATGGACACACCGGCATGGACACAAACACCTTCACAGACACCGGCACCAACATGGACACACCGGCATGGACACAAACACCGGCACCAACATGGACACACTGGCACAGACATCGCTACGGTCACCGGCACGGATAAGGACACAGGTTACTGTCCACCTGTTACCAGCACGCACACCGGCACAAACACCTGCACCAACATGGACACACCGACACGGACACTGGCACGGATAAGGACACAGGTTACTGTCCACCGGTTACCAGCACGGACACCGGCACCAACATGGAGAGAATCTATTTTACACTCTTGCTGGTTTACCAGTCATTGCTTATTTCTTAGGCCTTATCTTTTATTTTAATTACTTTTTTTAAGAGTAAGAAATTTGAAATTCTGAAATTATACATTCAAAATTGACTTTTAAAGTTAATTTTTTATTTTTTAATGTCTATAACCTTTGTCAACATTTCGCTTCAGTATAATTTCGACCAGTAGAAATTCTTGCCAGTAAATTTAGGTAGGGCAGATTCTGGGTCTTAGAGCTAGTTTATGATAAACATTTTATAAGCTTTATATTCTTATCAGAGAGCACTGAACACATCAGACACACTTTTGGCAGAATTCTCATGTCCTTGCGTCATTCAGCCTGAGGGTGGCGCTCTAATGATGATTGACATACTTTAGTCCACGCGACAAACGCATAGAATGCCATCTTAATGTATTTATTGCGTCCGAATGTTGTTTTAGAATGCTGCAAGTTATGTAGGAATTCCAGCGAGGAAAAAAAAAAAAACATAAAACAAACACAATATAACTACTGTATCTAAAGGCTATTCACATGAGCACGTTTAAACTAAAGGGTTTATACTTGTAATAATTTGATACGCTAGTCCACATAGGAAGAACAGACTGTTATTGTGACGGACCTGGTGCAGACACGTAGGGTTAGAAATCTGAGAGCGCGCTGCAGTTCCATTTTCCCCCACAGATTTACATTGGAAATGCTTGGGGCGCTGTAGAGCTAGGGAGGGCTCCGAGATGGCACGCTTACTATCATAATACAGCAGCGCTGCTCACTTTACGACTTAAAACAATCTAGAAAATCCGAAAAACATTTGTTACAGAATGCTGAACACATTTATAATTTATTATTATTTCAGTGTATATAGAGGTCTATGTTTGGATTAATATTTTGGTATATTTGGTATATTTTGGTATAGGCCTATCACCTGCCCATACAGACGAGCCGCGGCTGATTTCGACTGTTATATCATAATTATGACTTTTTAAATCATAATTTTGACTTTTCATATCATATGTAATAGACTTAGGAATTTCCACTTTTTATTTGATAATCATGATTTACAAAAGCATTGCTAAATTTGGAACCGCATAGCACTGCTATTACTATTTTTGCCATAGAAAGAAAATATGGTAAGAGTAGTAGGCTACGAGTAGGCTATAGTATGCGGATCTGAATTCAGCACATGACTTTTTTTCTTGTGTGGCATAAATTGGCATTAATCCATCCCAGCAATAATCCATCATATGGAAACCTAACTCTGGATTGAAATACTTACTTGTAGGTATTTTAGCATTATAATATGGCACTAAATGGGCTCAACCAACCCAGGATGTCAGATAAATGCCGCTGGTGATCATTGTAGTAGAACGTAGCATGTTCGTGTAGCATGAACACGCTGCCGACACTGACAGCAGTAAATATTGAGCTCACTGCGCCCTCTACCGGTTAGACGTGTAATAGTACTAGATCTATTCGCCGCGGTGATCAGCTGTGAATCTGCAGCTGGTGGTTGATGCGTCCACTGGAACTTCAAAATGCTGGCTCGTGAGATCAGAGAGCAGAAAAGAAACATGGCTGAGTGAGGATGAGACTACCCAGCTCTGTCCTTGTGTCGGTCTCTTTGTTTACGGCCGAGACCACGGCGGCTCTGTATCTGAGCAGCACTTACCGCTCCGCTGGTGATCAGATTTGGCAGTGTTTCACGCTCCTCTTCACGCTTGTGCCATCCGTGCTGGTGCAGCTCACACTTATCTTTATTCACAGAGACCTGAGCAGAGACAGACCTCTAGTACTGCTGCTTCATATATTACAACTAGGACCAATAATAAGGTAAGTGGCGACTCTCATTTTGCGTTTCTAAAACGCGACAAGCCTTGCAAGGCTCTGTGGAGGGAATTATACCCATCATCCACATAATGGATAAAGATACAAACGATGTCCATTGTGAGCGACTACACATAACAAAGGTGTTTCCCCTCACCCCCCTTTTTTTTCTCACGCGCAAGATGAACCTGTGCTTTACCTATTCATACATATTATGAATATTTGTCGATTAATTTATAGTCCAAGGTGCGCATTCATGTCAACGGTTTCATGGTTCAAGGATTCATGTCCCCGGGACTTTCCATAAAATCTGTACCTTCTCATTTTTGAAAAGGTGATTTTGAATAAATGTTTAAGGTGTTAACATTCTATTAGACATACATTTAATGTATATTTGGATAGCTTAGACCTATATATAAAGACGTATAAAGACTGCAAGGGTTATTAGTTTACAATTCGTTATCAGATTTTTTTCTCAAGGCCATGGAATTGCAGGTGTTTATTGCAAATAGAATTTAATGCTGATAATTCTACAAAAATGCAGTTTCATTCATTATTATACTATACAAAGTAATGGTAATAGCACTGTAAAATAAGAGGCACATCACATCATAAATAGATGATGATGTCATGATGATTCTTTTATTTTATTTATGGAATTTAGCAAGTGAATTCATGACAATAAGCGGCACCTAACACCCTAGCAACAACAAAGCGCTCTTGTAATGTTATCATAAGATTCCTGTTATTTTATTTTAGGTTAGGTTATTTTTTTGTGAACCAATTACTAATATTACTATAATTAATTATCATTTCTATTTTTAATAAATTGGTCAATGAATCCTGAAAAAAGTATCACAGGCTCCAAAAAAATATTAAGCAGCACAACTGTTTGATAATAAATCAACATATAAGAATGATTTCTGAAGGATCATGTGACACTGAAGACTGAAGTAATGATGCTGAAAATTCAGCTTTGCGTCACAGAAATAAATGATAGTTTTAAGTATATTATGGAAAATTTAATTCTGTATTTTTGATCAAATAAATGCAGACTTGATGAGCATAAGAGACTTCTTTCAAAAACAAAAAAAATAGTAATGTTTCCAAACTGTACCATGCCACTTATGGAGAATTTGTGTCCTTAGATTATCTAGTTATTGGTGTTATTGACAGCTTCCATTCCAGTCCATGCCTCAGTAAAACTGTTCCATCTCTATCAGTCCGTGTGTTGTTGCATTGACCATGTGTATAATTGAATCATTGATATATTGCCTCTATTTCTCTAATAGTACAGTTTAGCAGCACAACATGGGCCAGCTCATTCTGATTAAGCTCAGCACAGTTTCAGCCCTGTGTCATTAATGTTTCATTCAGTTGTTTATTTCCTTGAGTTTGTGTGAATGGCCTGTGAAATCTATTCTTGGCCTTCTCTTAACAAGCTCTCATCCATCACATTATCACCAAGGTTGCCGACAACCTATTACTGTAAGATGGCAAGGTTGTTGTCAAGGTTTGGGATAGGAAATGCTCACTCAAGGATTGGCATCCACTACCTGTCCTGTGAGACATAGTCTCTGCATTTTAAATGAAAGAGATGGACAGATTGTCCACTGAGGCCTTAGAATAGCTGTCCTCGGGTAAGCTACAACTGAACTGGTGAGCTTTCATTGGATTGAGTGCAATTCTCTGAGCACTGACATGGTCTACTATGACACGGCGGATGGATCCAACAATTATAAGACATTCCAGCAAACCCAGCGACCCCTTCATATAAAAATGGAAGCTTTTCTGGGTTGCTACGTTTAATTAAATAACACTACTAAACATTATGGTAAACCAGTGCTGATCAGGTTTCTGGTCAATTTTGCTTTTGTTTTTTTAATTTAATTTTAATAATAAAAATAACCAAAGGCAATATATGCTGTTTCTTTCAGCTATAATTTAAAAGGTATAGAACAATGTTATTTTATATATTTATTTTATTTTAAAAATAAAAATAACTAGGATTGTAACGATACCCACATATCACGATACTGAACTCACGATACGATATTATTGCGATACTCCAAGACATATAATAAAATGTACTGTTGATTAAAATGCTAAATTTGATATTTCATTGTGTGTGTAAATTAATAGTCTTGGACTTGATGCTGGAAACCCAAAGCACAGGACAATAGAGACACCAGAATAACAATATTCATGATTCTGAAGATGAAAACACAGAATTATTTTAGACGAATATGCTTGATCTTGAGATATATTTAATATAATGTAGGACACTTTTTACTGGTAACATCAGACATTATCAGGACACACAAATATGCATTATTAAACATTATAGTCAACATTATATATAGTAGTTTAATGTAGTACTGACACTAAAACTCTGAAAACGTGAATTTTTTTTCACGAACAGTAATTTTTATTTTGGGTGAACTATACACAATACATATTGTCACTATAAACGATACATACTGATGCATTTTTGTATTGCGATATATTGTGACACGATATATTGTTACACCCCTAAAAATAACCAAAGGCAATATATGTTTTTTTTTTTCAACTGTAATTTAAAAAGTTGAATAACTATTTTATTTTATTTTATTTTATTTTATTTTATTTTATTTTATTTTATTTTATTTTATTTTATTTTATTTTATTAACCAAAGGCATTATATGTTGTTTATTTCAACTATAATTTAAAAACTTGTAAAACTATTTATTTTATTTTATTTTATTAAACAAAGGTTTATTTCAACTGTAATTTAAAAAAGGTATATGACTGTTTTGATTTTATAAAAAAATTATTATTTTCTATACCTTATCATTTGAAAGGCTATATAACTATTTAATTTGATTCCATTAGGTGCCTGGATGCCTTTTGTATCTATGGCAGTGCTGGAAAGGTGGAGGAGCCGTATGTCACCATCACCCGTAAGAAGCAGATTCCCCGGGACGGGCAGACCGAAGAGGTGGAGCAAGAAGTGGGCCAGGCGGAGGGGAAGTTAGTCACGCACAGAGCCGCTTTTGCCAGGACCTCGGTCATACAGGCCTTCCTGGGCTCTGCACCCCAGCTCACGCTGCAGCTCTACATCTGTGTGCTGCAGAAAGGAGTGTCTGTCGGCAGAGGTGAGAAGTGAGAACACACACATTCGCGATCACGAGCACTCTTGTGTATAGGGAGCAGCAGTACTGACAGATTTTTACACTGAATTCTGCTGCACTGTGCTGCGACTCAACCTTTCAGGCGCTTTCAGGTTATAATTGTAGCGTCCATTGTCCAACTGAACTAAATGGTTTTTATTTCTATATAAAAGCAAAGAACAGTGGAGCTGTAATGTGTATGGCCAAAAAACCTTTAACACCAGTAACACACAGACTACTGCAGCAAGTCCGTGCACATAATTATTTTTTAAATTCATGTGCCCTCGTATTCTTTAATCAAAATAACTTCCAGCAACGTCTCTTCTCTTCTCTGACGATGTGTTTACTGGCATGAGGGCATGACAACATGTCAATCACACGAGATCACAGCAATAGCAAACCACACCCAATCAGTTCCTGATGGACAAAATCAAGTCCCACCCTACATTTTTTTCTAGTTTGAGAAGCCGCTTCACTCGGATAGGCTATAAGTCACAATGAAAAAAAAGACAATCGCAACTACCATTTCATGCCGATTTAAAAAACAAAATGCTGGACAAATACATTTCCAGAATGAGACTTTTTAAGTCATCTTAAGGGTTTCTAGAGCATGACTAAGTCTTTTCTTATTCTTGCTTTGTTTTCGTTCTGTTATCTGGCCTTGTGAAGTACAGCAAAGTGGAGCTTTGCAAGCTTATGAGTTTCACTGTTGATGAGTTTTGTCATTCTCCACCACATCTGTAAAGTGTTAAATGTCAGGGAGAACAATTGGTTTTTATGTCACTGAGGCATGTCATGTTTCCACCCAACAAGTATAATCTGTACACAGTCTTTGTTTCATATTCTGCAAGTTTATTTGGCAAGTTTCCTCCATAGAATATCTTTGTAAGTCCTCTCTATTGGAGGTGGAACTATTCCCCACGTCACTCGTCTAAATTTAACAAGCTCCTCTCAGTGAGACATTCTGCACACATGCTTGAGTTTCAACTAATGCCTCTGAAATGACTTTGACTGGTGTACTTATCTATTTTCTCTTGCTATCACAAGGACGCACACTTTGTTTCTGAGAATATCAGCTAAAATAGATAGCGTGTTTTCAGACAGGGCCTCAACAGACAGAAATAATTTCTAAACTGGACAACAGATACATTCATTTAATGAAATCCCCTGAAGCAATTCACAACAAAGGAAATTGGAAATCCCTGAAAATTACCAATAAACAACTCATACGCTGCCAATGTATAGTGTGTCTGAGACTACAGTACATTAACAATCTTTTATATTTATTCACTATAAACATAAATATTCAGAAAGTTTAATTTTATTAATGTATTACTTTTATTATTTGATAATAAAAAGCTGAAATAAATTGAAATTACTTCACATAAAAACTAATAATAAACGAAGTATACTGCCAATATACTACGCTACAGAACACTACAGTCAATATTTTTTTTATTGTTTATGTTTATTGTTATTTTTTGTAAACCTGGAAATAAACAGAACGTTTTATGAATTTGCATAACCAACCCCCCCCCCCCCTTTCCCTGGAAGTAAACTGAAAGTTATGCTGGTAATGTAATTAATTAAAATGTAAAATGTGTGTTTTATTACTTAAGCAAGTCTATTTTGGACTGTTGGACCCCACTGTAAATTGTTGGCATCTGTGTCACTGTACACTGAATATTAAGATATATAGACCCGACTCTGCCTCGTAGGTATTTTGTCATCCGCACTGCATGAGGAATGTGTTGGCAGCCTTGCAGTCTGTCCTTGAAAGCAGTATTGCAGATGGAAGACCATAGTGGACAGTGAATCAGTCTGACCCCATTACCCATGAGGCATAGAGTAATGAAACGGTGACTGACTTTAGATCAGATGGAAGGCTGAAAGAGGCCATATGTTTGCACTGCTGGTGGATTTAGGCCTTCAGGGTTTCTGCTTTTGTTATTCTTTTATTACTTAACAGCATAGTAAATTATGTAACCAAGTGGCAACATATTGTGCACCGCAGTTATGGAGGCGGTGATTAAAGATAAATGAATATATATAATAATATGAGAATAAATGACTTGATAAAACAAACACAATTAATTTGAAATTAAATTTAGTCCTGAATTTATTATTTTCTGTATTTATTTTTAACTTTTTTTTTTTTTTTATATTTATTTATGCATTCATTTATTTTTTATTTATATTTATTTATTACCATATGTGTTTAGTTTAATATTTATTTAGATATTTATAGTCTATTATTATTTTTTACATTTCTTTGAGTTATGAATTTTATTTTATTATTTATTATTTTATGTTTTAATTATTTATTTATGCTTCATTTATTATTATATTAATTTATTCCAATATTTAATTGAATTTTTATTTTATTTTATTTTATTTTATTTTATTTTATTTTACCTCCCTACATAGTAGAGTGGTTTATTCCATATCCACATATCTAACACAAGATCTTTGTTCAATTGCTAGTTTTAACCACAAATTCTGTTTTTACTGAATTTTGTGATTTTGTTTTTTGTTTTGTTCTTTTCTCTCCCTACCAGGTACATTGATGGTCATTTCCCTCCTCTCAATTGTATATGGAGCCCTACGCTGCAATATTCTCGCCATAAAGATACGCTATGATGATTACGAAGTGTCCGTGCGTCCGTTGGCGTACCTGTGCGTGTTCCTGTGGCGAGGGTTCGAGATCGCCACGCGCGTGACCGTGCTGGTCCTCTTCAGCTCAGTGTTGAAGGTGTGGGTGCTTCCGGTGGTGTCGGTCAACTTCGTCCTCTTCTTTCTTCGCCCGTGGGTTATCTTCTGGAGCAGCCGCTCTCCGTTCCCGGAGAACATCGAGAAGACGTTGACGCGTGTGGGGACCACTATCGTCCTCTGCATGCTGACCTTCCTGTACGCTGGCATCAACGTGTTCTGCTGGTCCGCTGTTCAGCTCAGATTGGACGATCCCGATTTGATCGATAAGGGTCAGGCGTGGAGGCGGGTGGCAGTGTATTATTCCCTCCGTTTTGTGGAGAACACGGGGCTGACTTTGATGTGGTACGTCCACCGGACTGAGTTCTACCAATGGGTGGATGCTCCCGTGTTAGAAATACTGCTGTTGTTGGGTTATGCCACAGCTGTGTTTTTTATGTTACTCTTTTACCAGTTCTGCCACCCTTGCAGGCAACTGTTCTCATCCAGTCCAGCACAGGGCTTTTGGGAGTGCTGTGGATCTCTCTGCCTGCTACGCGGGACTCTACCCCAGCCGGGCTCCATAAGGACCAAACCACCAGGGAAAGACAATGGAGATGATCCACCCTGCGTTACCAAAGGGGACATCGGGCAGAGTTTGTGCGGCGCCGTGTGAGCAAAGCACAACTTAAAGGAATAGTTCACCCAAAAATTCAAATTCTGTCATCATTTACTCACCTTTATGGTGTTCCAAACACATAAGATATTGGTTCATCTTCGAAACAAAATTATATTTTGAATGAAACCTGAGACTGTCCCTCTGCTGAAAGTCCACGTAACCAAAACATAGAAGATCCAAAATGGTCATAAAGGCATCGTAAAACGAATCTACTTGAAGTCTTGTGAAGAGATATGATAACTTTAAATGATTTATTCACATTTAAACACATGAGAGCGCATCACTTATGGTTAGAAGAATTCTCATTGGTTCTCGTGAGTGTGTGAAGCATGTGATGCATGTACAAGCTTCTGTGTTTATAATATGTTTAGTATGTGAAGATCACTGTTTAGATGTAAACAAAAGCCTAAATTAAATCTGTTCATCATATAAAGCGGTCGTATCTCTTCACAAGACTTTGATTAAATGTTTTGATTTATATGGATTCGTTTTACAATGCCTTTTTGGATCTTTTAAGTTTTAGTTTTTTGGACAGAGGGACAGAAACCTTTTGATTATTAAATAAATGACGAAGTCTCATTGGTTTGGAACGACATGAGGGTGAGTACATAATGACAGAATTTTCATTTGTGGGTGAACTATTCCTTTAAAAACATTGTCATGAAGTGTCCTTTAAGGATCAAAAGGGAAAAATGAAATTAAAATGTTGGATTTCTGCCTTTTACACTTTATGGTGGAATGTAAGAGGCAACGTTTGTTGAACTTTCAGATGAATATACTTTTTTTTTCTTGTTTTGTTTACAAAGCATATGAGCCAGCATGGTCCACTGAAGTGCATGTGAATTTCCCTAACAAGATGAAAGCGCTGCTTTTGTCTTGAAAATGTGATGTGGGAGCGCTCTGTCCCTTGTTCGGTGTCGGTTTGATTAATGTTGTGGCTTCTAATCTCTCTCAGTGTCTGCATTATTTACAGCAGATTTATTTAAAAGATTGTATTTGCTAAGTTATAAGCTTTCGTTGATTTCTCCATCACTTTAAGGGCATTGCTTTCTTGACAACCTCTCAGGTTCATTATTAGTACTTCTTAATACTAATTTAATGCTTCAAATATTATTATCATTTTATTACTTAAAGAACAAAAATAGTAAGACTGTTAAATTAGTTCTGATTGTTCATATGATCTTATGACAACATATGGCCTAAATTCAAGTATTTGCCTAAAAATGCTTTCAGATTGTAATGATTTATGAATAGTAAAGATTACAGTTGGGTTACCAGGCCAGGACCGTCATAATCCTGCAAAGAATAATTTAATTGATTGTTTTTCCTTTGTTTACACTCCTATTTTGAACTCGTCTCATCTGGTCATTCATCTCGTCTCATAGGGCCTACTCAAAAAGTATAAAATGTCATTCTTTTCATAGAGGGCAGTATATGATTGTATCTTAACTTTACTGCCCCCCCGTGGGGTATTGAATGAACGAGTTAACTCATTTAGCAAGACTGTGGTCAGGGTTGCATCTGGAAAGTCCCTTAAAAACATGTCCATAAGCACTGTATAGCACATCACATCACTGCTTTTGATATGTGCAACTGTCAGCTAAACCCATAATAAAATAAATAAATAAAAGAGAATGATATTTTGTCCATGAAAGGACATCAGTTTATTGATCTTTTCTGTCTGTCTATATGTGGGGGGCCAGGTTCACTTAAGTTAAAACCAATTTAACGAAAGACTGTAACAATTGTAGAAACATTATTTAAATCATATAACCATAACAGTTTTGACACTATAATAACAACTAACATTATATTAAAGATTAACATGCAGGCTGAGCTATAAACCAGAAAGAGAAGTGAGAGTTCACCTGATCCATCCCCTAGGGTTGAGGAACTACGCTTGGTGGTTTCTGATTTGTGATGACATTTCCTGACTTGCTTCAATGCTTTATATCCCCATTTATATTGTGTCTTACTTCAATTCTCTCTTGATCTTCTCTTACTACACAGCTCAAAACCATGGGAAACTTTGCAGCAAATGAAGGACTATCCATTTTTGTTATTGTAAGGATTAGGATTTTAGGATCTTATTTAAATGAACTTTTTAAAATCTTTTAATAATCTTTGGATTCTAAAGTTCTTCCTTTTTTCAGATTACTTGCTTTTTGTGTTCTCTTTTAGCACAATTATTTGTTAAACATACTGAAAAACAGAGATACTATTAATGTTTTACACTTTAATTACTTTTAATCAGTACCAAATGTCTTAAACGTCCCCCGTTCTGTTTTTCAGCTTGTGTGGCTCGGCATCAATGCGTTTCTCTTTGTACATTTTTACATGGCATTTTTGTTTGACAGATACTACTATACTAGAGTCATACTTGGGGTAAGTGTCAAATCATTTATACATTTTAAATATTTAATTTGTTCATTAATATATTACTATAATTAATGTATTGTTGTAATTTTATAATTATTTTAAGGTCAATTATTATATTGATGCCAGTATGTTTTTCTTAAATGTATGTTGTGTAATTTGTAATTGTAATAATCTGTGTAGTTGAATATAACGTTATATAGTTATATTGTAAATCTAATTTATTGTTTGTATATTGTACTTTCATTTCTATGTTAATGTATTGTTAGATTCTACTCAGAACTTCTGTAAGAGTACAATGTTTATATGTAAAATGTTACATTTTATCCGGAAGGACTATATATTTAATGCGTATTTTAATGCAGATATGTTGTTCAGAGCTTAAAATAGGAAATGAAACTTCCCCTGTCTCTCTCTATCTCTGTGCCCACAGCATGCTCTCTCCTGGGCCAGAGCTCCAGCTGCATGTCTGAATTTCAACTGCATGTTGATCCTGCTTCCCGTCTGCAGAAACCTGCTCTCATTCCTACGCGGATCCATACAGGTCAGGAGAGGAGCATCAGAGCGAAAGTGAAAGGCTTATCCACTCCAGATAGTGAAAAGTGATGTGTCTGTGTTTGTGTGTGTGTGTGTTCACAGTGCTGTAGCCGCACTGCAGCCCGTCAGCTAGACAGAAACATCACTTTCCACAAACTGGTGGCCTACATGATTGCCTTCCACACAGGTACAGTAAGAAAGACACTTTCACTTAGTTTCCACGTTTAAATCCTTTTCCTAATCTTTTTTCGATTTTCAAATCTGTCTAAAATGCCACTAAACTTAAAATCTAAATTTGGTGTAGAAACAATTTTCACTCAGTAAATTGCCAATAAATTTCACAATTAACTGTGGATCAGAAGTTTGAATAATTACTGTTTTTTATGTTTTTGAAAGAATTCTCTTATACTCACAAATGCTGTAAAACAGCACAACAGTAAAACAGTAATATTGTGAAAAATTATTTCAATTTAAAATAAATGTTTTCTTTTTGAATATATTTTAAAATGATATTTATTCCTGTAATGGCAAAGCTGGATTTTCAGCATCATTACTCCAGTCTTCAGTGTCACATGATCCTTCAGAAATCATTCTAACATGCTGATTTGGTGCTCAAGAAGCATTTCTTATTATTATCAAATTTGAAAACAGTTGTGCTGCTTAATTTATATTTTTTTAAAAACTAGAAATTAGTACTTTTGTTGTGCAAGGATGCTTGAAATTGATTCAAGTGACAGTAAAGATATTTATTATATTACAAATTTCTATTTCAAATAAATGCAGTTCTTTTTAACTTTCTGTTCATCAAAAAAATGTATCACGATTTCCACAAAAAAATATAATAACTGAGCAGCAAATCAGCATATTAGAATGATTTCTGAAGGATCATGTGACACAGACTGGAGTAATGATGCTGAAAATTCAGCTTTACCATCACATGAATACATTAGATTTTTAAAATATATTGAAAACAGTTATTTAAAATTGTAATACTATTTCACAATATTACTGTTTGTACTGTTTTTTTTTTTTTTAATAAATGCAGCCTTGGTGAACAGAAGAGACTTTCAAAAAGTCTTAATTATTCCAAACTTTTGACCGCCAGTGTAAAACATGATCTTTGTTTTATTTACAACTTCAAAAAAATTCATATTTACAGTGTAGCCTATACGTCTTGCATGTATAATATTTTATAGATAATTAACTTGCTGATTTCTTGTATATTCCCCCAGCCATCCACATCATAGCTCACCTGTTTAACTTTGAGAGATTCATGGATTCCCAGCTCATGATCAACAGCAGTTACCTGCCTTACGTGCTCTCTCAAATCGGCAACAATGACAACAGATCCTACCTGAACCCCATCAGAACCAATGACACGGTGAGTCTTTCCAGTGAGTTTTGCAAGGTTTTTACTCATTTCAGTCACACATTTTTGTGTCAGAGTTACACATTCTCAGTGTCAGCAGAAGTTCCCTCTAAAACACTGATTCTGAAGCAGCTTCCTGCTCATTACGCAAGGAACCTCCAACTGATCTGACTTTAGGCCCGTAGGATACCTCCCACTTCCACCCACGGTTACATCACAGAACCATCATGCTGCTGCCGATGTTGTGGTCACATGATTTTTTAAAATTCTGTTGCCATAGTGTTGCAATGATGACCCAGTGGACAATAGCCAGAAATAGAAAATTGAGAGGATGAAAATCTTATGATCATAACAAAAACATTTACAGTATAGTGCCATGTTGAAACACAATCGACACTGCTAAAAAAAAGTATACTGTATTTATAGCTGTAATTGAGAGAACCTACAACAGATTTGAAATTTTCTTTAATAGCATTTATTTGAAATTTTGTAACATTTTAAATCTCTTTACTGTCACTGTCCCTGCTGAATAAAAATATGAATTTCTTTTCCAAAAAAACAATCTTTTTAACAGTAGTGTACATCAGTCTGAAAAGTGCACAATGTTCATTTTTGCTGTCTACTCTAACTTTGTCTCTTTTTGACAGTAATGTTTTATATGGTAATTTTTGGTGTTTTGGATTTCCCAGAACCCGACCATAGTGATGTTCACAACTATAGCGGGACTGACGGGGGTGGTCATCACCCTCGCCCTCATCCTCATCATCACTTCCTCCATGGAGGTCATCAGAAGGTCGTATTTCGAGGTGTTCTGGTACACCCATCACCTGTTCATCGTTTTTTTCATTGGTCTGGTGCTTCATGGAGTTGGGTGAGGGTTATATTTTTATTTTTTGTTCATCGAAATCTAAACCAAATCTGAATCTCACAATATGATACATTAGATAATCCTGTTTTGAACAAACAAATGCAATAATACATCTAGAGAGAAGTTTTTAGTTCTTGAGCAGCAAATCATCATATTAGAATGCTTTCTGATGGATCATGTGACACTGAAGACTGGAGTAATGATGCTGAAAATTAAGTTTGCCATCACAGGAATAAATGACATTTTAAAGGTAAGGACACACCAAACCGACACAAAAAAAAAACTAAGTCGGCTTGGTGTGTCCCTGGCTTAATAGTTGTTGATTTGAAAACACCAACTCATTTCTGATCATTCATGCTAGTGAACACACAGTTGGGGTTATAGTTGCAAGCTAATAAAAGGCAGGTTTTCCAGCAGCCTTTATTGAAGCATCATGTAAATTGATGGCACATCTCAGTCATAATACAGTACTTGTTGACTGGTACATAATGCTAGCAGGAGAAATATCATGCATTATTCATGCAATAACAGTATGTCTGTGTAGGCGTATTGTGCGAGGCCAGACTCTTGAAAGTGAAAAAGTGCACAACCCTATTGAATGTCACAGCCAGTTTGAGACCTGGGGTCAAAATGGCACCAACTGCCCTGAACCTGTCTTTGCTGGGAACGCACCGATGGTATATCATAAATCTCAAATACAATCTATAATCTATGGAAGCTTGTTTCTGCCACAGGGCAGATTCATTTTGACTTTAATCAAACAATTCTTTTTTTCTCGCAATTGCTAGTTTATATCTCCCAGTAAAGATTTTATAACTCACAATTGCTAACTTATATATCACAATCACAAGAAAAAAAGTCAGATATAAACTCAGAATTGCAAGATTAAAAAGTTCAAATTGTGAGATATAAACTTGCAATTAAAAATGCAACTTTTCATCTCACAATTTCTTTCAACCTGCACATAACATGCAGAAGAAAATATTAGCATGATTTACTAATTTGTTCCCTCGTTTTAAGTAAATTGTGTACACAATATAATAATTTGTTCCCTCACTTTACCACATAATGCCCATGACATTATAATTTGTTCCCTTGTTTTACTAAATTGTGGCCATGTTGTAATAGTTTGTTCCCTTGTTTTAGTTAAAGGAGCTGTATGTAAGATTGTGGCCAAAACTGGTACTGCAATCACTTTCAAATTACTGTAGAGCAGTGTATCCGCTCCCCCTCCCCCCTGACTCGAGGTTGCCAGACATGCTGCAGGATCCAGCAGGAACGTAGGCTGCTACAAGGAGCTGCAGCTGTGGTAAGAGCAGCAGAGCTGGCAACCCGGATGCCGAAACACTTCTGACTTCGTGATTGGTAGATAGGTGGAGGGTGGGGCTTCAGGCCAAAACACAAGATGACAACATCAACATCAGTTGAGGGCTGCAAGTTCACTTTTTAAATGACAATATCCTGGCCGTACTACTGTTGTCAGCGATATAAGTATTTGAAATGAACATGATTTCTTAATGTCTAGTGACATATCAGGGCCATTTTATGATTAATTGAAATACATTTCTTACATACAGCTCCTTTAAAGGATTAGTTCACTTTCAAAAAAATGTTTGCTGATAATTTACTCACCCCAATGTCATCCAAGATATCCATGTCTTTCTTTCATTAGTCGAAAAGAAATTAAGGATTTTTCTCCATATAATGGACTTCAATGGCAACCAACTATACCAATGTTTAAAGAAGGTTAAAATCTCAGTCTCAATGCAGCTTCAAAGTCTCTACACGATCCCAGTCGAGAAATAAGGGTCTTTTCTAGCGAAACGATCGGCCATTTTCTAAAAAAAAAAAAAAAAAAAAAAAACTTTTTAACCACAAATGCTTGTCGTGTACCATCTCTGAGATGTGCGACGCATTGCATCATCATGTTGGAAAGGTCACGTGTCACGTCATCTATCTAAGTTATTTGTTCAAAAAGGTAGGAAAGGGTGAAAAATTCCATCTCATTTTCTCCTCCAACTACAAAATCGTCTGACATCTTTGTTTTAATTTATTATTAAATTTTTTTTTTTCGTGACCTTTCCAACGTGATGACGTAATACGTGGCGCATCTCAGAGATGGTACAAGACGGGCATTTGTGGTTAAAAAGTATATAATTGTTTTGTTTTGTTTTAGAAAATAGCCGATCGTTTCGCTAGATAAGACCCTTATTTCTCGACTGGGATCGTGTAGAGACTTTGAAGCTGCATTGAGATGGACATTTGAACCTTCTTTGAACATTGGAATAGTTGGTTGCCATTGAAGTCCATTCTGTGTAGAAAAATCCTGGAATGTTTTCCTCAAAAACCTTAATTTCTTTTCGACTGAAAAAAGAAAGACATGGATATCTTGGATGACATTGGGGTGAGTAAATTATCAGCAAACATTCTGTTGAAATTGAACTAATCCTTTAAATCAAAACGAGGGAACGAATTAGTACAACATGGCCACTAATTACTAAATCGAGGGAACAAATGAATAAGTTGTGAGAATGAATTTGAAGTTTGTGGGCATGTTTTAAACTAAAATAAGGGAATGAATTAGTAAATTGTGTCTTAATTAAATTTTTTCTTGCAATTACCTTTTATTTTATTTTAAATTTCATGGTGGAAACAAGCTTCCATAATAACCATATTTTAGCACATAAATACATACAAATTTATTGTCAGCATTTAAAACACATGTACTTTCTTTTTACAGACGTGGAAGTGGGTGGTTGGCCCCATGTTTCTATACGTCTGCGAGAGACTGGTGCGCTTCTATCGCTCACAGCAGAAAGTGGTGATCACCAAGGTTAGGAAATCAAGTTATTTAATTAGCAACCAATCAATTTCTTCCCCTCTCACCATATTACGCCACTTTGCAGGTAGTGATGCACCCTTCCAAAACCCTCGAGCTGCAGATGAAGAAGAAGGGCTTTAAGATGGAGGTCGGTCAGTATGTTTTCATCCAGTGCCCGTCGATCTCTCAGTTGGAGTGGCATCCCTTCACCCTGACCTCTGCCCCGGAGGAAGACCACCTTAGCGTGCATATCCGAATTGTAGGGGATTGGACAGAAGCCCTTTATAAGGCCTGTGGAGGTGACAAGACTGTGGTGCTGGATGCTTGGACACTACCGAAGTAAGATTAAAGTGACAGATGTGTTATTTAAAGAGATGGTGAACATTCTGTCATCATTTAACCCAGCCTCATGTTATTCAAATCCTGTATGACTTGTTTTGGACAGCACTAAATTTCATTGTATGGATAAGAAAATTTGCAAAGAAGAAAATCTGCAGAAGAAAGAAAGTCATACAGGGTTGGAACAACATGAAGGTGAATATTAATGTGCAAATGATCATTTTTGGGTGAACTATCTTCTTAATGTCAAATTTTTCTTATGGAACTCAAAAACTTGAATTACACAGATGCAGTGTTTTAAATAGTACTTGAGAGTTTCACTTGTAAAATGTGAAAATACATGTGTAAAAAGGGGATGTGGGCGTACAATCACAGTTGCAAATAAGAGAAGTATGGGAAGACCAGGCTTCTGTTTGAGAAGATGGCAGGCAATACAGCGATTTCAACATGGGTGAATTTTTGTTGCCGTTTCTTCTGCGTTCCCTAATTTCTTCCTCCTTCAGTACAGAACTGGAAGAATGCAAATTCTACAACACGATAAGCGAACAATGCAATGCTCAGTTATTTCTGTGAAACGTTTTGCAAAGAATGTTCCCATGCATAATGGCTCTCTGGTGTTCTCTGTGTAGGATGGCTGTGGATGGGCCGTTTGGGACGGCCAGTGAAGATGTCTTTCGTTATGAAGTTGTGATGCTGGTTGGCGCCGGTATTGGTGTGACACCTTTCGCTTCTGTTCTGAAGTCTGTGTGGTACAAGCACGTCCAGGAGAACAAAAACGTCTTCACCAAAAAGGTGATGAACAGCACTAAGTTTAGCAGTTGAAACTTTGAATGATAAAACCATACTTTCCACTAGTCTGAAAGAAGTCAAGTAATGCGGATTGCAAGGGTTACTAAAGTAATGTTCTGACATTTGACTTGTGCAGATCTATTTCTATTGGCTGTGTCCGGAGACACAGGCTTTTGAATGGTTCGCAGACCTTCTGCAGAGTTTGGAAAGACAGATGACAGATAAAAACATGAGGGATTTCCTCAGTTACAACATTTATCTCACACGCTGGAAAGACGCTGAGGTGGGCGAAAAGATGTGCTTGTTGAATGGCAGATAATGTAAACCATTTTGAACTTCACTGAAATACGAACAGTCCTCTGATAGTCATTTTGATTACTGTTTAAAGGCGGCCCACCTTAGGGTTCAATACGAGGCGGAGGATGATCCTATCACTGGGCTTAAGCAGAAGACTCGGTATGGTAAACCCAACTGGGACAATGAGTTCAGTGCCATCGCTACCCAACACCCAGGGTATGTAGAGTGTGCTAAAAAACCCATTATTGTTCAGATTGTTCCAGTCCTTGATTATAATTGGTTGAGCCACGCTGTAAATTATTCTAAAAACAGTTGTGCCTAACAACGCACCTTAGCTGTTCTAAATTCACCGTAAACCTCGGCCTCTTGGGGCTTATTGCTTTAGTGAAAAAAATGCTTTTTTTAAAGGCTTTCTACATTTGCTGAGTATTATTTGTTTTCTCTTCCTTCTCTCAGTTCAAAAGTTGGCGTTTTCCTGTGTGGTCCCACGGCACTGGCCACAGCTCTGGGGAAGCAGTGTCATTCACACACAGAATCTGGAGCTGAATTTATATTCAACAAAGAAAACTTCTGATGTGCTTCACCACCATTTGGACAACTCATGTGTATCAGAACCTATGGATACTGATGAACACATTTTAAATCAATGTATACACTGCAACAAATTCTTAAGAGTATTTTTGGACTTGTTTTCTAATAGGCCTATATATATATATATATATATATATATATATATATATATATATATATATATATATATATATATACACATATATATACATATATATATATATATATATATATACATATATATATATATATATATATATATATATATATATATATATATACATATACATATATATATATATATATATATATATATATATATATATATATACATACATATATATATATATATATATATATATATATATATATATATATATACACACACACACACACACACACACACACACACATATATATATATATACATATATATATACACACACACACACACACACATATATATATATATACACACACACACACATATATATATATATATATATATATATATATATATATATATATATATATATATATATATATATATATATATACGTACAGTAGTCAACATTTGAAGTGGATCAAAACCTTTAATCAAAGTTATACATGAATTTTGAACAATACCCATTCTCCACCTCAAAATAAAATAAAATTACTGTGTACAATATTAATACTTGTTTTCAAAGATTGTATCTTGAATACGCGTTTTGTCTTACTGAATTGGTAGAAATGTATTTCACTTTTAGTTGTTTAAAACGGTTTATGTTTTAAAATAATGAAATTCTTAAGAATAGACTTTTTTCATTTCAAGTTTTTGTCATCATGATGCAGAAATAATTGATTTTTATATACTATAAAGATCAGTGTTATTTTACTGTTAGTGTGTGAAACTACCCTGTTGTCCAAACATGCTTCCCCTTTCTTAAGTGGAAGTTGAATAAACCCTATGAAATCTTGAGTTGTGAATTTTGGTGGTAATCACTTTCAGTTCTTTTCATTCATATTAATATGGTAGATAGTGGGTTCCCGTTTGAAAGTTTTTAACATGGTGCAACAATTCTGTATGGGATTTATAGATGGACGTGTGTGAAAACTGAATCTACTTAATTTATAACTCTTTCAGCAAAATTATTGTGTGCTTGCTGGTTTCAAACTTAGGAGAAGTGGAAAAACTCCCAGAAATGACATCAAACATTATGACATGAAGTGAAATTCTTGCATTGTTGTAAATGTCCCCTAATATTTTGTATGTGGTTCTATCAGAGTTTAAATAGCCTATATTTTCAGATATGAAAAACATTTCTTTGGGTGCAAAAAAAATAATGAAGACAAAACATTCTGATATATAAATTTTCCTCAACTGGATTATTAAACCCAAAGCAGACAACTTTAATAATTAAACATCAACATATTCTATACAGAGCAAAGGTGCATGTAACCTTTGCAACTCCAAAAAACAAACAAAAAATACATGTAAAATGTGGACAAGCACTTGCAGATTAGGTAAAGCAGACAAGTTGAACATGGTTTAAGTCTTAGCCGGTGTGTTGAAGGCTTCATAACAGACATGATGGTATGATCGTCAGAGAGAAGGTATTTTTCCCGATCTGTGTCTGTGTGTGTCACATCTCAGCCCTGGTTCCTGCTCATAGTGCAATAGCCACTGCAAACACACTGACGACGCAGTACATGGTGCGGTTCTCCCACCTAACTGTGCAGCTTCCTGCGAAAACACACACACATGCTAGAATGAAATCAGATGCACAAAATGCTTCATCTTATTTAGTTTATCTGAATCATATCTGGCAAAATCATGTGATAGTGCCACATAATTGCCATACTTTTTTTTACAAATGCAGGTTTTAAAACAAAAAAAGTAATAAGAATAATGAGTATTAGTGATCACCATGCTTTAATTTATTACAGATGCAATGAATATAACGCACAAGAACACATATTTGGGTAGCTGACATGAAATTTAGAAATTCAATGGTGTCCTAATGCATGCAGTAGTTAATCTTAAATTATTTGAAACTTTTCATGAGAGACTATGGAATATTTGAACAGTAAAAACACTGCAGAACTTAAAAAAGTGAATAAAAATAAAATAATTTAATAAAATATAATAATAATATAAAAATGATAAAGATATTTGCATAAACTGTCCAATGATTTCCTATTATACACATTTTAAACAAATGTAAATTAAGCAAATTTTATTTAAAATACAATAACATTCAATAAAAATGACATGTATTAAATATAAAAACATGGCCATATTAACTGAATCTTCATAGATGCGACATAAACATACTTTACCAAATTAATGATATGCACTCAATGCATCTACTTCAATTTTATTTGTCAGAGAAATATCAAGAGTGAAGGCCAATGTGGACCATATAATGGACATATTTATATCAAATATATGGACCCTTTTCAAATTTCTGGGGTTCTCAGAAGCAGAAATGGTCATAGTTGGGAAAAATTCTGTAGCTGTGAATGGGAGACGACAGCAAATATAATTTCTGTATTCGTTTAAATTCGTTTTCCTGTAATTTCCTGTCAAGGTAATAAATCTGTTTTTTTTTTTTTTTTTTTAATGCATCATCACAGTCTGAAAAGGGTCCATTGTATTGCTATATCCTTTTGGTCCAGATGAGCTAACACTATTGAAGCACTAAGCAGCTCTAAAGAACTAAAAGCTTTACCGTCAGTGGTAGTGTCCCAGTAACAAGAGTTGGCTGTGTGAAGACCTGCGCCGCTTTTCTGCATCACAGCACAGTTGACTGAAATATATACATAATATACAATCAACAACTGCACTTTGTCTTTCAGCTTTGTGCAAAGATGATGTATAGCCTTATAAATATATTATCAGATCTATAACCTATTAAATATTTGTATACAAGATGAACTCAAATGGAAAGGCTCGTACCAATATACTTGAATGGTTTCCCCTGTTTCACTAACTGAGTGAGAGTGTGTTCGACTATGCTGGCTGTCCACTGGTTCACTTTGTTCTGGCTGTAGTCCACACCTCCAATAATACCCTCAATGCACTGACCGATAAACACACACACACACACACACACACACACACACAGAGAGAGAGAGAAAGAGAGAGTTAATGGAGCAGACTTGCACTCAAATAAATAGGTTAGCATTAATCCTGCAGGCATGAGTTAGACATGAGACTAACAACAATGCAACTCATTCAGTGAGATAGGCTACACACCATAGGGTGCTTAATGATGTTATAAATAAATATATATATATATATATATATATATATATATATATATATATATATACACACATTTTCTGACAGTGAATATTACCTCCTTAACAACATTACTTGCTTCATCTGGGCTGAAAGACATCTGAAATTAGAGGTTTTGAAAGGTGAGAAGAGATGAACACACTATCAAACTGGTTTAAAGATGCATCCACAACATTATATTTAGTGACCAAAATGTACATTTCAGACATGTATGTTAGGGGAAAAAAACTCAAAATGTCCAAAAATAATAGTTTATGATATTTCAACGGTGTCCTTTATGATTCAAGCTGACGTTATGATTTGGCCACACCCTGAAGCATTTTCCATTAAAACGTACAACAAAAAGATGTAAATTCTAAATCGAAATGAACTTTTAGTGATCTGTGTATACGTAAAAGATGTAATGATGTCAAAATATGAGCGTTTAAGCATGATGAAGTGATATTATGTTTCTATCATGAAGCGGTTAGCAGGCTAGCGGTAAAAGCAAGTCTACTGTTTACCAGCTTTGAAAGCTTATACAGATAATAACCAGTCGCACCATGTAATGCCTTATATAACACCTACTTCATCTCCAGAATGATACTCCTCCATCTTATCAGTTTTAAAACCAAAAAATCTGGAGTCTGGACAACAAACTCTGTTCAGATGACTGTAGCTATTCTCTCACTGACAACTAAGGCTGATGTTAGCAACAAAATGGCGATTGAGTGCTGCCACCTACTGGCGCTCTCCGACTCAACATGTCTATCTATCTATCTATCTATCTATCTATCTATCTATCTATCTATCTATCTATCTATCTATCTATCTATCTATCTATCTATCTATCTATCTATCTATCTATCTATCTATCTATCTATCTATCTATCTATCTAATCTATCTATCTATCTATCTAACTATCTATCTATCTATCTATACATTGTTTATACTGTATTCGATCAAAAATACAATAAAAACAGTAATACTGTGAAATATTATTACAATTTAAACTGGTTTCTGTTGTTATATATTTTAAAATGTAATTTATTACTATGTGATGGCAAAACTGAATTTTCAGTGTCACATGATCCTTCAGAAATTCTAAGGTCATTTCTTATTATCAATGTTGAAAACAATAAAAAAAAGGCACTGCCATTCAAAAGTTTTGGATAAGATTATTATTAAAAAAGAAGACTAATAAAAAAATACTTTTATTTAGCAAAGACACATTAAACTGATTTAAAAAAAACAGTAGAGACATTCATGAAATTAATAAATAGTACAAAAAAGTATGTATTGTTATAAAAGTATTTATAATAAATGCTGTTCTTTTGAACTTTCTATAAAAACATTAAGCAGCACAACCTTTTTAGCATTAATAAAAATAAGAAATGTTTCTTTAGCACCAAATCAGCATATTAGAAAAATGTCTGAAAGATCATGTGTTTTTACTGTATATTTGATAAAAATTAAATAAATGAATGTAGCCATGGTGAGATTGAGACTACTTTCAAAAACATTTGACCGGTACTGTATATGTATATATATATATATATATATCAAAAAGGAAGGGAGACCATTTTAAGTTGTTTACTTGTATCACATCAAATACAAAGGTTGTTAGATGATTCTCACAAAAATGGACAAAAAATTGTCACATTACCCTGAAATTTTACATATATAAAGTGCACAGGTGCTTTGAAAGTCTTTCATCAAATGTAAATAAATAGGTATAAAACATACATAAATATATCATTATTATCATTTTCTAGATATACGGCACATATTGGTAAATTTACTCCCCAGTAATGACTTTAAGAATGCCTTTGATAAAAAAGTTGTATAAATCAGACACTGCAAACATATAAAGGAAAAATATTATAAAATGTAGTACCAAAACAAAACCATTATAGCTCACAACTATACTTAAATTAAAATTAGACTCCCTAACTAACTCAGTTTTCAGTTAAAGCTAGTCATTTTCTGTGGTCTGCTTTGCAGCACAAGGCACAGTAACATTAACACCACCAACACCAACAGGATGTTGCTTTGTTCAATTTCGATTCCAGTTTTTGTTCCAGTCTCAGCATAAACAGCATGTCAAACCCAGCTGAAAGGTGTCAAAGCAGATTGCAAGTGGCTGAACGTGATCGATTGGATGCAGTGGTTGGGCCTCCGGTCTGTGTTTGACTGCTAGAACTCTCTGGTCCTCGAGTCTCTGAGATCTGAGGTGGACCATCGGCTGCTGGTTTGCCTAAAGCGCTGCTCTCTGCTTGATTCCCTTTGGTGGGAGATCTCTTGAAAAGAGAAAGCTGAAGATAGGAAAGAAGAAACCGATCAAACAAAGGTTAAACTCTGATGTGCAAAGATTATTATTATTATGTGCATGATTATGAGGTGGTTGCTTACTAGTGTTTATTATACAGATTAAAAGGTTTGAGTGGTTAAATACCCTGTTTCTAGAGCCGAAACGAGTTTTAGGTTTGTCTTCTGTAACTCCATTCCTCTCTGACTCTGTCTCCTTCTTTATAAGCGTAGCAGGATCAGAATCTTCAGAAACAAAAGAGAAAGACAGAAAAAAGCTGCTTAAAACCAATACATTTGATTTTGGTGAACATACATTTCATTTATGTTCACCAAGTTATATTATAGTACATTGCAATCACTTTCTACCAAAAATGTCTGTAACCAAAAAGTTGATGGACCCCATTGACTTCAATAGTAGGAAAAAAAAAAAATACTATGGAAGTCAATGGGGTCCATCAACTGTTTGGTTACAGACATTCTTCAAAATATCTTCTTTTGTGTTCAGAAAAAATAAATTCTTACAGGTTTGAAACAACTTGAGGGTGAGTAAATGATGACAGAATTTTCATTTTTGGGTGAACTATCCCTTTAAATAGTTTATAGGTGCTTCTCAATACTCTAATTCAGGGTTCCTCAAACTCGGTCCTGGAGGGCCACTGTCCTGCAGAGTTTAGCTCCAACCATGATCAAACACACCTGAGCAAGCTAATCAATGTCTTCAGGATCACTAGAAACTCACAGCTAGGTGTGTTTGATCAGGGTTGGAGCTAAACTGTGCAGGACAGTGGCCCTCCAGGACCGAGTTTGAGGAACCCTGCTCTAATTGATGCTTCCTCTTTTCCTCGCTCCTCCGTCCTCCAGCCCGTGACCTGGAAACCGACCGAACTCAGCCATCTTGACGGGCTTCTCAATTCTCTTGTTGAACTGTGAGAAGGCGAGGAACGAGGAGCGAGGAAGCTTCCTGAGGAGTCATGAGCGAGGATACACAGGTGAGACACGAGGAAAGGAATAATAAAATAAATAATAATATAAAAAAGGTAATTGTGAATTTTTGTCCTTGCAATTGTACATTAGGATTTTTTCCCTAGTTTATATCTTTTATGTTGTTTATTCTCAGAATAGTGAGTTTACATCTCACAATTCTGACTTTTTTTGTTCAGATTCCAGATTCTCTCAATTCCATTTTTCGCAGAATTCTGCAGGTGCATGCGGTCAGGATAGGTGTCCAAAAAAAACAACAACAAAAAAAAACAAAAAACACAGAATTCAGAAAAAAAAAAACTCAACGTCAAACTGAACGTCAAGATGTAAAAAAGGTCAGAATTGTGAGATATAAACTTGCAATTGTGAAAAAACAGTTGCAACCTCTTTTATATACCGTGGTGGAAATAAGCTTCCACATATAGATGACCTCAAAGCTAACAGACGGCCTAAAAGCCACAAAACTCTATTTTTTTGGTTTTCTTGGGGTCTGTATGGGAATATGAAAGGGTGCTGAAAAAGAAATTAAAACTCACCTTTTATCGGTCCATCAGGGACGGATGCCTCTTTTATAATCTGCTCTTTCTGTAGGAGTAAGAAAATTACATCACACAAACAAATCAAAGCAATAGAGCCACGCTAAAGCAATATGAGCATACTAAATGAGTCTAAATTATATGAATGAAAGGTTTCAGGGCACCTGTATGTCTGGCTCTGTAATGCTTTGCTCCTCTGTCTCTTTTCTCTTCTCGTCTAGAATATCTTCCTTCTCCTCACACTTTTCCCCTTCTTTTTCCTCTGGATGCTCTTCCTCATCTTCCTCCTCCTCATCATCATCATCTTCTTCATCATCTAAATATTCTTCCTCCTCATCTTCTCCCTCCATTTTTCCATTGATCTCATCTGTCCGGAGCTGGAGAGATCGGTGATGGTTGTGCAAAAAGTGAGAAAAGACAAATCAGTGACTGTGAAACACAAAAAGAGGGTTGAAGAAACTAGAATGGCAGGAGAGGGTTCAATGTGAGTCAGGAAGTTTTAAAATGAAAATGAACTAACAAACTACACGTATAAAGAAACACAAGTAGGTGGGTACATGACTAGGGATCTATTTAGGAGGACTAGAAAAGGACCAGCTCTACGGAGAGAGTGCCTCACCTGTCCAATGAAGGATTTTCGGGTTTTCTGCCTGATTGCAACTGCTTTGAATTTGGAGATATCTCATATGGCTTTCTTTATTTGCATGATTGCAATTCAAATTCAAATTTGCTTATTATGCTGCTGAAATTCTCTAGTACAGCATTATAGATTTATATCATGTCGTTTTCTTTATGTAAAGCATACAAAATGTTAGCTTTCGAAGTCAGTTTGGAAAATCTGTGCTTTTTATATTTAAATAAAATGCAATGCAATGTTACTAAATTGGAAAACAAGTATAAAACAACACAGGCATTAATTTAAATACACATGCAAATAGTTATAAATAAATGAAAAGTTTATTGGCTATTAAATGTAACAAAAAACTCACAGAACAAGCACAAGTGCAAAATTTGAACTAAATGCTACTTAAAGGAGAACTCCGGTCAATTTTAACATTGAGCTCATTTTTTTGTAAATTTGGAGTGCTGTCAGTACAGAGAACAACGACAAAAATCGGTGTTGCCTACATCGTGTTATCCTTTTTTTTAAATTTGCACCCTGTTGACTTCAATGGGGCAAGTTTTAAACCTGCTTTTAGCCTCTGAAATGTTATTTCAGCCAGCGCTCATACCTGTATTTACATCCTGTTTTCGGCTGAAGTCCACAGTAGTCGATTGTCGAGTTCACGCGCATAGGTTTAGTACGTATGATCATGCACCCGAACTCGACAATCGACTACTGTGGACTTCAGCCGAAAACAGGATGTAAATACAGGTATGAGCGCTGGCTGAAATAACATCACTTTTATTCATATCTTTCACATCTACTGCAGTCAGATTCACCGCGTGTTCACTCTGAAGGAATCACTCACATGACCTGTGCACTTGTAATGACACATCAAGGATGTTAAGAGGCTAAAAGCAGGTTTAAAACTTGCCCCATTGAAGTCAACAGGGTGCAAATTTTAAAAAGAGGATAACACGATGTAGGCAACACCGATTTTTGTCGTTGTTCTCTGTATTGACAGCACTCCAAATTTACAAAAAAATGAGCTCAATGTTAAAATTTACCGGAGTTCTCCTTTAATGACGACTAACCTTATTTTTTTCCAAATATTTTCTTCCAGTCATAAAGATCACGAGCTGCCATTTTATTTTACATTTGAATTTTTGTAAGAGTAGGCATCTTTAAATGTGCCCTGTTTGTATTTGTAAGAATTTGAAGTCATTGATAGTGCTGATTCATGGTCATTGGCAAATCAAACACATTTGTTAATAAACGAACATGGCTGTCCATCAGATACATATGTCCTAAGGCACATCATGAGGTCTTCATTACTGCATGAGCGTATCATTACTTATGAAAACATAAATAATTAAATATAAAATAAAAAATGTGAAGCAAAACATTTAATAAAAACGACATGGGCGAAATTGCAAGAATAATAATGGCGAAATAAAAATATTTCAAATATATATCACAAAAGCAAGAAGCAAGAAAAAACATTAAAGGCATGTACATAATACTCAGTAAAAGCAGATAGAGGTTGTTGAATTATTTTAAATTGAGGTATTGAGGAAGAACATCATCCCAAAACTGCTGAGACTCCTGGGACTCGTCGTCTGACTGCTGGCGTTGCGCTCGGGCCCGTTTGGCTTTCGTCGGCTGTTTTGTTGTTTTCACACTTGACTTTTGTTTGGTGGCTTTTGGTTCAGAGGCTTTTTCACGTTTTCTTTTGGCTTTGGCTTTTTCTTCTTCTTCCTCCTCCTCCTCTTGTTCTTCTTCCTCCTCCTCCTCTTGTTCTTCTTCCTCCTCTTGCTCTTCTTCTTTGTCCTCCTCTTCTCCCTCCTCATCCTCTGCTTCTGCCTCCTCTTTTTCTTCAGACTCTTCCTCCTCTGCTTCCTCTTCCGCTTCTTCATTGCCTTCCTCCTCACCATTACTTTCTTCTTCTTCCTCTTTGTCTTTACTCTCCTGCTCTTCTTCCTCTTCGTCTTTGCTCTCCTGCTCTTCTTCCTCTTCCTCTTTGCTCTCCTGCTCTTCTTCCTCTTCGTCTTTGCTCTCCTCCTCTTCTTTCTCTTTGCTCTCCTGCTCTTCTTCCTCTTCGTCTTTGCTCTCCTCCTCTTCTTCCTCTTCGTCTTTGCTCTCCTGCTCTTCGTCTTTGCTCTCCTCTTCTTCCTCTTTGCTCTCCTGCTCTTCTTCCTCTTCGTCTTTGCTCTCCTCCTCTTCTTCCTCTTTGCTCTCCTGCTCTTCTTCCTCTTCGTCTTTGCTCTCCTGCTCTTCTTCCTCTTCATCATTGCTCTCCTGCTCTTCTTCCTCCTCATTTTCACTCTCTTCTTCTTCCTCTTCCTCATCATTCTGACTCATTGATTCCTCTTCATTGCTTTCGCCCTCTTCCTCGTCCTCTTTAACTTCCTCACTCTCCTTCTCTGCTTCACTCTCACTCTCCCCTTCATCATCATCTTCAGTCTCACTTTCCTGCTTTTCTGAATCATCCTCTTCTTCTTCACTAGTCTTTTCACCATCTTCATCTCCTTTATCTTCAGACTCGCTCTCTAGCTTTTCAGAATCTTCCTTTTCTTCACTAGTCTTTTCACTGTCTTCATCTTCCTCTGCACTATCACTTTCCACATCATTTTCTTCCTCATCCTCATCCTCACTATCTTTCTCCTCTGACTCCTCATTCTCTTCATCTGATTCTTCCTTTGAGCTCTCATTTTTGCTCTCTGTCTCTTCCTCTTTGCTTGTTTTGCTTTCGTCCTTTTCATCTCCACTCTGCTCTTCAGTTTTTCTACTTATCTCACTTGTTTCTTCTTCCTCGTCTTCTATTCTATCACTCTCCCGTTCCTCAGCCTCACTCTCTACATCCTCAGCTACCTCGCTTTTACTTTTATCCTCCTCTTCCTCGCTTTCCTCATCCTCACTAGAACCTTTGATCGTTGTATCACCGTCAACCTCAGAATCATCATCGTTTGCTACCTTGTCAAGGGTCTTGCTCTCACTTTCCTCCTCACTGTCATCCACTTCCTCACTCTCATCCCTTCTGTTCACCAACCCCTTGCTTTCCTCCTCTTCCTCCTCATCTGATTCCTCGTTTCTTCTATATGTTTCCTCAGAATGAGCCTCGGTTTTGGACTCAATGCTGCTTCTTTCCATGTCCCCATCTGAAGTTCCTGATTCTGTCTTCATGTTGATGGTGACAGCCGTCTTCTTGGCTTCTCTATTCTCCTCCTGTCTTGAAACCTCATCGGACTCACTCAGGGACGAAACATCAGATAGAGTTCTTTGTTTTGAAGGAGGTTTTGGCATCTTTTGGGGTGTGGACTGGGAAAGGAACTGACTGACTGCTGATGCTCCAAGTAAACAAGCAGAACTTCCCATTCCCACATCTTGGAGAAAAGATGTCACCTTGATGAGAGGATTCTCCTTAATTTGCTCAGATTCTGACGCCGATTCAGATTTGGAGCCAACTTCGGAGACAATGGTAGGCCCCTTTTTTGTGTTTTTCAAGTTGTCTTCTACTAGCAATTGGCTTTGTTCTGCTCTTGATTTCTTTGTCTTCTTTGTAGAAACATCTTGTTGTGATTGTTGTGAAGTAGTGGAGATCTCTTGTATTGTCTTGCTACTTTTTGAGTATTTTTTTGAATCTGGCTTTTTACTCTGTGGGACAAAATTTTTGTTTTCTGTCTTAGCAGCATTCGTTTCACTTTTCACCTTGTGAGCTTTTGGTAAATCATCTTTTGAGATCTTCTTACCTGTTGGGTCCTGGTCCTTATGTGTGGTCTGTTCAAGATGATGTTCAACAACAATTATGGGTTTCATTTTTACTTCCTTTTCTTTCCCCACATCTTTTTGAGGCTGGCTTCTAACTTCCAATGGACGATCTTTGGGTTTTGCTTTACCTATTCCCTCTTGGTTTGGTTTTGTACTTCCTTTTGATTTTTGAGCAACCTTCTCGCTTTCAGCCTCTTGATTTGGGTGGGCTTTTCCAGTTGATTCTTTTTTAACTTTATCCCTTGACTTCATCAATTCTGTGTGCTTGGGCAGGTAGGATTTGGATCCAGCTCTGCTTATGTCCGACCCCAATCTGGTGTTACTTCCACCAGCTTGGTGATATGCAGGCTTTTTGTTCTCCAAAGCGATAAGTACATTTTCCTTATCATGACCATGTCTCTTAGGGGACTTGTGGTGCGTCCCTGACCCAAGACTGTCCCCGACTACTGAGCTACCACTTGAGCTTCTAAGTAACTCAGTAGGAAGAGCTTTGCGAGCTGACAGCTCCGCCCTCTTACTATAAGGGGCGTGGCCATCACTATGCTTCTCCTTACCGTGCTCTTTCACAACCTTAACCTTCTTCTATTCCAGGAAGCAGAGGATAAAAAGAAGGAAAGTGTTAGAGAAATGAATGAACATGCAGAGCAGGCTGAACGAGAGCAGAATGAGCTTTAAGGCTGCAAAGCAAATGAGAATGAGTCAATGAAGAGAAGACAGAGAACACAAGCATAAGGGGGAGGTCTAAATGAGTGCAGCCCTTTGAAAAAATTTACTAATTTTTCTCCTCAACCTTTGTTTGGCCATATAAATAGCTAATTTCTTGGACAACAACCCAGATGAGCTCTTACCTTCTCCACAGGAGACAATGTGAGGGTCTTATCACTAGGGTCCATCTTAATTATGTGAGTCTGAAAACAAAGAAACTTTTGCATTAGTCTTAGAAGATTTTATACCAGCAGTTCTCAACTGGTTTTTCTACATGACCCAGATTTTACATCAAATGGCAAACCAAGACAGTATTTACAGTAGTCTGTGTCATTTTTGCTTTTGAAAGTGGATTTCAACAAAATCATTAAATGTCTACTTCTACGTATTTTCTATAGATATTATAAAAGCATGCATGCCTCTTTCATAAGTGATGGTATGCTTCTCCTACCAGGTTTAATAAGTCAGTGGTTTCTCCAAGGTCTTTTACGCTCTCACTATCCTCCACACTGCTTCTGTCATCAAGAGATTTCTCTCTCTTTCCAGGAACTTATTGAGAGAGAGAGAGAGAGAGAGAAAATCCATAAAAACATGAGTATAATATACACTACAGTTCAAAAGTTTGGTATTGGTTAGATTTTTAAAATGCTTCCGAAAGATGCCTCACCAAGGCCGCATTTATTTGATAAAAAATACAGTAAAACAGTAAGATTGTTGAAATATTATTACAATTTAAAAGAAGTGACATTTTCTATTTCTTTTAAAATGTCGAAATTTCAGCATCATTACTCCAGTCTTCGGTGTCACATGATCATTCAGAAATCATTCTAATAAGCTGATTTGCTGCTCAAGAAACATTTCTTATCAATGCTGAAATCAGTTGTACTGCTAAAGGATTCTGAATAGACAATTCAAAAGAACAACATTTTTTAAAATAGAAATCTTTTGTAATAATGTAAAAGTCTTTACTGACACTTTAGATCAATTTAATGTGTCCTTGCTGAATAAAAGTATTAAATTATTTAATCATACTGATTCTAAACTTTTTAACAGTAGTGAAAATGAAAATAAATGTGTGCTTTTTGATTGAATGATGTCTTTTTATAAGTGGCAATAGCATTTGTGAACGAGGAACTTGTTTTCCTGTGATTTGAAACAACAGATATTATTTTTAATACTTCAGTTTTTTGACAAGGCAGTTACTTTTGAGGCTGTTGTGAGGGATCTTTCCAGGTTGGTTACTGTGGGAGTGACGGATCTGGCTGGGAACAGATAGAGATGCACTCAGATGATTTCCACCCAGAGCTGGGAGTGTTCGAAACATTTGTCCAAACTGATCTGGTGAACGCTCCTGCAGAAGAAAAGCAACACACATTGCATCCATATTTAATTAGTTTATATAATTGTTTAGGTAATATATTGCATTAAAATTGTATTACTCATCTTGAAATACACTTCCACTAGTCCAATTGATAATCAGTTGCACTTATTGCAATCCATTAGGGTTGACCTACCCGTTCTCTGCGTCTGACCCGAGCCGAGAGACTCCTGTTTAGGGTGTCCCCCAGTAGTTCAGTACAGGACTTTTCAAAGTAGTCTTCTGTGATGTCATCCTCCTCCAGGATCAAATCCTCCGACCTTTCAGCCCTGGGCTTTGCCAACACAAGCATGTGACACCCACCACAAGTAACCTGTAAGCACACACACTGTTTACAGATGCCATGAAATCAAAATAGAATTTTGTGGCTTTTAGTCCTTATTGTTCCATAAGAAATGACGATACACACGTTTAGCAGATTAATACATTTAGACTACCATTAAAAAATTTGCAGTCGGTAAGATTTTTTTAAAATGTATTATGCTCACCAAGGCTAATTTTATTTTATCAAAAATACATAAAAAATTTGTGAAATATTATTACAATTTAAAATAAACTGTTTTCTATTATAATGTATTCCATTTATTCTTGTAATGGCAAAGCTGAATTTTCAGCAGCTCCAGTCTTCAGTGTCACATTATAATATGCTGATTTAGAGCTTAATAGATATTTCTTATTATTATCTGCATTATTTGAACTATATTTTGTAAGTCTTTACTGACACTTTTGATCAAGTGAATGTATTTTTGCTGAATAAATGCATTCATATATATATATATATATATATATATATATATATATATATATATATATATATATATATAAATATGTAAATATGTATATATATACATATAAATATGTATGCTTTTTATGTTTTTTTGCAATAAAAATAAAACAAATAAATAAAATGTTCTCTCTATTATTAGAAATAAAATTAGAGAATGAAAGCAATAAAAAAGGGCAAGTACTTTGATATGTCCAGACCTTTCTGTCTCAAAATAAATTGGGGTCAACAGGGTAATGAAATTTATATTGGTCAAACCATTTCAAAGCAGAAAATGTATATACCTGATAGAAATCAAATGTATTATATATTGTATCATAAACAGTAGATAGCCAGTAATACGTACAGAATGTACATGGCAGTTGAGGAATCTCGTACACAGGGTCGGTCTGAACTGGTTGGTGAAGTTTTCTTCTCCAAGTCCCAGTTTTCCATGCCGACCATCACCAAAGGTGTACAAAAGGCCGCTGTCTGAAACCAGCACATATACAAACAGAATCGTATATATTTTAGAGGAAAGACACAAAGAGGAAATTATATCACAACAAATAAAAGGATGTTGTCAGGTATTTTACCAGTAATCAACGCTGTATGGTTCTCTCCACACTCCACATGTTTAACTCTGCCCCTCCTGAAATGCTCAACCACTCTGGGTAAACGAGACTCAAATATGAATGTGCCGTGTCCAAGCTGTCCAAACTGACCCAGGCCAAACGAATACACCTTGTGCTCTGCATTACCAGACATGTGTAACATTTAGTCTTCACAAAGAAGAAACACAGACAAAAAAAACAACAACCACAAAGCAAAAGATGTTCCCCTACCAGTAAGCGCCACCGTGTGCCCTCCTCCACAGGACACCTTTACCACCCTATCAGAGATGCCGGTCACCTGTTGAGGCACTTTATGATTGGCCAGCTTCTCTGTGGACAAGCCCAGCTTTCCACTGTCTTTTTCTCCGAATGTGAACAAGGCCCCATCCACTGCAACAAATAAAACAAGCATCACCTAGCAACAATCCAGCCTTCACAGAAGGTCAAATTATGAACATTTTATGAATTCAATGCCACCATCCTGTGCTCTATAGATCATGGAGAGGAAGTAGGAAAGTCATCATGAATTGTCAAAAAATGGGGATTTAAAATGATGGATATTCCAATGTAACACAGTTGAACACAATTCTTAAATCATTTTGATTCATTTATTAAATATATCAAGTATTATTTATAAAATAATAGTAATATTATGCCATTATTTTAAATGTTTTTAAAATTATTTATTTAATGTAATTTATTGTAAATGTATTTATTGTAATACCATTATTGTAACTAACTAGCATAATTCACTATAATAAAATTTTTTAATTATAAATGAAAATACTTATTTGATGTATTTGATGAGTTTTCTTTTTTAATATATTTTCAAATGTAATTTAAATGTAATCAGCATCATTACTCCAGTCTTCAGTGTCACATGATCCTTCAGAAATCATTCTAATATGATGATTTGCAGCTCAAGAAACATTTATGTTGTGCATTTATATTCAGGATTCTTTGATTAATAGAAAGTTTAAAAGACCAGCAGTTTAATGCATCCTTGATGAATAAAAGTATTTTTCTTTTTCTTTTTTCTTGAAAAAATTGTACTGACCTTAAACTTTTGAGTGCAAACTTTAAAAAAAACAACAACCTTTTTTACTATTTATGAGTAAAATAGTATAATATTATAAATATATATGTATATACAAAAGATATATTTCAGATTAAATAAAATGTGAATGTTGAGCATAGAGTTAAACATGTATTTAACCCTGAATATTTTGGTATAATTGGCCGTGGTGACGAGGTAATACTTCAGTGGCATACATACCGGTAACAAAGGCAGAATGATAATATCCACAGGACACCCAGGACACTCGTTTCCCCACAGAAACCTCCTGAGGAGTGAGTGCATTACTCTCCTTTCCTAACCCAATCTGACCCTCGGAGTTATCGCCCCACATATAGAGCCTGCCATCCTCTGAGATGACACAGACATTTTGTTACATTACAGTTAATATTTGCCGTTACATGTTATGTATGTCACATTTTCGGTTACATGTTTTGTCAGCAGACACTGCTGCACTGTAAGGCAGATGGAACAAAACTCTTACGCGTCAGGACAGCAGATGTATTGGAACCAGCAGCGAGCATTTTGATTGGCCCATGTTTGCTGAAGAAGTCCACCAGGTGGAAGGAGGTTCTGTCATCGCAGTCACCAAGACCAAGCTGTCCTTCATTATTCCCTCCAGAGGCATACAGGTTACCACGGGCTGCTCAGCAAAGAAAACAAGTATTTTAGTTGAGGATAAATCTATAATGTTGCAAATAGTTATCTATAGTGCTATCAAAACATTTGGGGTCAGTGACACTGAAGACTGAAGTAATGATGCTAAAAATACAGCTTTACCACCACAGGAATATACATTTCAAAAATATTACAATAGAAAAAAATTATTTTGAATTAAAAATAATATATCACAATATTAAGGTTCAAAAACATAAAAAAAATATCTTACTGTCCCCCAAATTTTGAATGGTAGTGTACATTTAAAAAAAAAATTTTTCATGTTTTGGCCTTTGCAAATATTGAGATATCATCATATCAAATATATGAATAATGAATTACTAGCCTTACATGTTATGATCGTTTGTCTTTAAGGTTATGCGTGTAATTTTTTCAATGTTAAACATTCTCTTATCCCCGTTTAATTCGCAGAGACAATTATAAATTCCCAGAGAGTTCCCACTGTGTTGCCCTGTAGCCCTTTCAAAACATTGCTGTTTGTTTCAGTGGTCTGGGATGGCAATTTCTGGCTTGACTAATGGAATAAGTACATAAATAAGAATATGTAAATAATTAAGGTAACAGAAAATGAAGGAAAACAAGTTTCACCTTTAAAAAAACAGGATTGATTTACTAGACTCAAAAAACATAAAGCAAATATGATGAATAAACTTACATGTATAAACAAGTGAGTGAGTTCTTCCACAGGCTGCGAGCTTCACGCTTTCAGATTTTAGGGCTTTAAGAAAACAAATACGGTCATTGCATGTCAGAAACATGTTGACTATACGATTTATTCTTACTAAACACAATTATTAATTATACAACCTGAATATATATATATATATATATATATATATATATATATCAAGCTAATTTGTTAAAATGTTGAACTCCTGCACACACTTCCCCTCTGCTTTCCAGATTAATGCAGATTACGGACCACTCCAGATTGGTATTAAGACAATCTATGGCTTTATCCTGAAAAGATCTCCTTTTTCTTAAAGCTACTTACAAACATGTAATTGTGTGTGTCAGATTATATATTACTGCTGTGCTGAATAATTCAAAGTCACTAATCATTACTATTTGATAAACTAATGATAACTTTTCCAAACAGCTAATTGTGACAGACAGCATTGGAGAATGTGTTGAAGTGATTTATCAGCTGTGGATGGCAGAAAACACTCAGCACTGCTCTCTCTTTGACTATGACAGGTTTGCGTAACAAACTAGCCCAATCGCGTTCCGGGGGTATAAATCGAGTTGCCAGGGGTCGCTTCAACCCGGGGCAACAGTGTAAAAGTAGCCCAATTCCACGGGAAAACACTGACACTGAAAGTCGTACCTTTCACACAAGTGGGTTTATTCACAGTGGTCTTTGTTCCGAGGCCCAGCTGTCCCCAGTTATTGCTGCCAAACATAAACAGCTTCCCATTTTCTAAACACAATAGGAATAGTGACAGGATGAATGCAAAAAATTACAGAACAAGACTTTATTTACCAAGATATCCACTAATAAACTCATAAATCATACCTGTTACTAGTGCTGTGTGCTCATCTCCACAGGAAACTCTCAAAGGTACATCATTTTTTAACCAGAATTTACTGGGGGCATTATCTGCGAATTTACTCTTTCCAAAAGTGAAGACAGCTCCGGATTCTAAAACAAAAATTGAAAAATAGAACAATAGCAAATGCAGACAATTTTCATGTTATGCCTTAAATTATTCAAATGACTGCTGTTTCAAGCTGTATTACACTATATTATGTCGTAAACAAATAATAGTTTGTATGATTTTAATTCGCAGTTTCTGTTTCTCTGTATATATATATATATATATATATATATATATATATATATATATATATATATATATATATATATATATATATACACAATCAGATGGTTAGTTGTTTACTTTATAGAAATATTATAGAATTGAGAGCGAGAGGCGTGACCACATGGCGTGGTTGCCTTGGCGACAGGAAGCCACAGGAGTCAATGAAAGAGCGGGACAGAGTGTTCAATGAAATAAAAAAACAAAACACAACGAACAATTATATGTATAAACACAGAGAAATATAATATTTGCAGTGCATTAAAACAGTTAAAACATATTTACACCAGTATAACATATGATTCGCTTCCACTATGTAGCACCGTTATATTATAGCCTATAGGCTAATCATAAACAGACAATAAGGCTAAAGAGACACGTGTAGCAACTGCAAATAACACAACTGTTTACATCGACAACTAATGTACTACAAAATATTTTACCAGGGATCTCATCTTCTGTCTCTCCGGCCATCTCCCCCGACTAATCAGCTTATTTACGCTGGACTCTAAGAAGTGTGACCAAGAAGTTTCTAAAACGACAGAAACTCTCCGCTCTAGATTTGCTTCCGCGTTGAGGTGTCACGTGTTACTCATTAGCTCCGCCAACTACAGTAACTTGATGCGACATTTATATCATACATATTTATATGTACAATATATTATTTTATATACTTTTATAGTAACTTAAATAATTGCAAATATTAAATTATGACTGTATACATAAGATAAACACACATTTACGTTATATTAGACAATCGTGAGGAAAAGGAAATGAGAATATATCTGCACAGCTATGTTTTTCTTTATCTGTATATTTTGTCTAATAAAGTCACAAATATCCAACAATAATAATTCGCAGGAAATTTCACTGTCTGTAGTGAAATTAGAATGTACTTTGTGATGCTTTCGAGTGGCTTTCCCTGTCTTTTCCATTTTACAGTGGAGTGGCTACACGGCGAAGAATCTCTAAGTAAAACGCCTCTTCCGGTTCAGCCTGTAAACAGTGATCTCATCCCTAATCTTGCTCCGTCTGCCTTTAGTAGAATCTCACAGCATGTGCGGCGCGCAGTCTTCAGAGAAATGACCGTGAAAAAATATATATTGTTCTCGTTACCTTACGATCCGCCCGCTCTTTTGACATAATGACGAGTAGATGGGGGTCATTGAGTTAGCCTGGAGCATGCTAGCATGCTAATTATCCTGTGAAGGGGGCAAACAAGCAGCTGCCTGGTGCAAGCTCTGTTAAAGCTGCTTTAAAGTGTTTTTCACCGGGGTTTCTGCTTGGAGAATAATGGAAGGAGTGCTTTACAAATGGACAAACTATATGACAGGTAAAAGTGAATGGCACTGTGCACACTTGAGCTGCAGTCAGACAGGACACTGCAAGTATGCACAAGATGTACTCAGTTTGTATGATGATGTCTCTATACGACAGAGAGCTGCGGATATAAGCAACATTGTTATATTGCGTTTTTTTAAATTGCTTCTTTTCTTATACGCTGTGTGTCTTTAAGGTGTTTTTGAATGTCAAAGCTCCATGTTAAGTTAGAGTAGCCTAATATACCAAATATGTCATTAGTCAAACTTCCTTTCCTGTCATGTGATGGTATGCTACCTGATTGAATGGAGTAACAAGACTAGTCATAAATCTCAAGTTTAGAATATTCAGAAATTGCATGTTTTGTTTGATTTAAATGTGTGTTTTTTAACCTAATAATTATGTTTTATGAAAGGATGGCAGCCAAGGTGGTTTGTGCTGGACAATGGCATTATTTCATACTATGATTCAGAAGATGACGTGTGTAAAGGCAGCAAAGGCAGTATTAAGATGTCAGTATGTGAAATTAAAGGTGAGATGATCGTGTATCTTATCAGCAAAATCTTCCTTCTGTTCCTTACGAGAAAATAAACGGGTTATTTTTATGTCATTTTTTTACTTCCTCATGTTTGCTCCAGTTCACCCAACGGACAACACCCGTCTGGAGCTGATCATACCAGGGGAGCAGCATTTTTACGTGAAGGCTGTGAATGCAGCGGAGAGGCAGAAGTGGCTGGTGGCTCTGGGGAGCTCCAAAGCTGGACTCATTGACACTAGAACCAAAAAAGAAAGGGGTAGGGCTTCTCTGAAAATGTTCTCATCTTTTCATGTCATTGGTCTTTTATTATTTCCATACGCCTTCTCATAGCAAAAGACTCAACTCACAGTAAATGATTGGTAACACTTTATAATTATTTTGTATATATAAATACACACACATGCATGTATATATTTAAGAAATATTTGCATACATATACTGTATATATATTTATATAGTTTATATTATATATAAATATAATTTTTTTTTATATATAAATAACACATTTTTCTTAAATATATACATGCATGTGTGTGTATTTATATATACAAATGTAATTATACACAGTACACACACATATATTATTTAAAACAAACTTTTATTTTGGATGCGATTAATCGCGATTAATCTTTTGACAGCCCTAATATATATATATATATATATATATATATATATATATATATATATATATATATATATATACTGTTATGTTTGGCAGCACTAATACACACACACACACATTCTTGTACATCTATCTTTATGAGGACATTCTTTGACACAATGCAATCTCTAGCCGCTTACCCTAACCTTACCCATCACAACTAAGTGCCTAACCCGAACCCTTACCCTAAACCTACCCTTAACCTAATTATAACTTTGTCCCTAAAACCAAGTCTTGACCCTCAAACAGGCCTTTAAAGGGGTCTCAGAAAGTGAGGACCGGCCAAAATGTACTGGCTTTACTCTCTTTGTCCTCACTCCAATGGTCTAAAACTCAAACTGGTCCTCACAAAGATAGCTGTACAAGTACACACACACACACAGACACACAAAGGCTCTCATATACTGAATTAATGTTTCCTAGTTGAACATTAGTAATCCTGACTGCTAAGCAATAAGAAGGGCCATTAACAGTTGCATTTCCTCTCCTAATGGTTTTTTGCAGATTTAACAGAAACCACAGAATCACTGAAAACCAAGATGTCGGAGCTGCGTCTGTACTGTGACTTACTAATGCAGCAGGTGCACACTATTCAGGAGTCTGTGGAACAGGAAGGAGAATCTACTGTGGCCAGCACTGAGGTTAGACACTCACTCAGCTGTTTTTTCATTCGCACCACAGTAATCACAGCAATTATTGCAGATAGGTCGATCTGATATATAAAAAAAAAGGTTATCATAGAAATTTAGTCTTTTAAACCAAATGGTTGTATTTTCTTATATTTCCCAGACAAGGAATGAGGCGTCCTCATTACTGAGTGCCACCTGTGAAACCTTCATCAAAACACTGGAAGAATGTATGAAAATCGCCAGTTCCAAGTTCCAGACTGACATGTTGCAATCCAGTCCATCTGATTCCATAATGTCCCCTGTGTACCCCTCTCCCGTCCAGATGTCTCGGGTAAAGACACAAGCACAAATCACATACAGTTTACCTTCATTTTTAATTTTTTACCTGGATAAAGTTCCTTTTGCTATTTGTGTGTAATATGGTTATTTTATTTGAGATACAAGTTATTTGGTTGAATCTTACAATATCATGTCTAGGTCATATTTGACCCCAAAATCAATAGGAGAAAACATATAAAGAGTATGTATATAGGAAAAATATACTTGATTTTTTACTTTACATTTGCATTAGTTTTATGATACATTAGTTTTCATTGTTGAACACTGTTGATATTTTAAATCAACCTAAACAAACACACACCTCCCTTCATTTCTCCGCCCCCAAAATGCACAAACACGCAATGCAAGAGTTGATGTCTCTTTATCATAGCTGAAGTGAAGCGCAATAAAGCTTTGCGAAAAATAAAGCAAAGATGACGAACAAAAAATAAACACACAGTACACGAGTATATACAAGCAATAGTTCGTTGTTAGTCGACAGCAGCACATAAAACTCAAAGCCAATGTTACTCACGTATGGAGCAGAAATAACACAACCTCGGCATCCGCTTTCCACTTAGGTTTCTCCAGTGCTGGAAAGCTTTTCTAATATTAACGCAGGTCCTAAAACTCTTGCCTGATCATAATCCTTCTTTTCCCAGTAATATTCTTATGAGCTTTTCTCTTTTGTAATGTCTCTCAGCCATCTCTCCTTCTACAGTCTCCCTTCAAATCTCCCTCTTGCTCACTCTCTCTCCTCCCCCATCACGAGTGGACACGCCCCCTACTGCTGATTGGCTACAAGTCTGTTGTGGTGCTCGGTCCTATCCACTTTCCACAGCATTTTCAGAAATCGCTTACTGCACCTTTAAATTAAGCACATTTTTCTCATATAATTAAATCTTTGCCTATTTAATAATTGCTATTTTTTCACATTAATGTAATGAAAATATTTTTTGCATCACAGTAATGAGAACTGGAAGGAAATATGCCTTAACTGAAAAAGGCTTCATTTTGTTTATGGAAAATAAATTACTAAATTTTGCATTTTGGGGTGAAATATGACTTGGGCATGTTCTTTACTCACCCATTTATTGGGAAGATGTATGACAGTGCTATTTTAGTATTATTTATATAGTATTTATCAATCATCTGAATTTATCATTTATTGTTATATTTTCAGTTTTCATTTAAATATATATATTTATATATAGCCTATATATAATTTTATTTTTCATTTATAAAAAAAATATTTACATTTTTAAATATAATTTAAAATATAATCTTTCATTTATTTTATTTTTTGTAATTTTTGTACTTCAGAATAATGTTTCTAGTTTTCGTTTTTCATGCAATATTTGATCTTTATTTCAGTTAATGAAATAGTTTTGGTTAGTCAGTTTTAGTTAACCATAACACCACTGGTCTGGCATGTGATTGTTCATAAATTTTAAGTCAAACATATTTTATTCTTATTGCGTAGATGAAGCGGTCGATCAGCCATCCCGGCACCTACAATTATGAAAGGTACACAATGTTTACAAAACATACAGACTTCTTGTTTTCAGTCCAGACAGCTTACGCTGTTATTTTCTGAGTGGCTATAAATGCAGGTGCTGTTTTCCTTCAAGGTCGAGCTTGCCAAAAGAGTGCATGGCATTGCAGAAGTCCACCCAGAGGCGGACGCGGACATGCTCAGATACAGAGGCTCACAGCGACAGAGGGGCCGAGGATATGGAGCGTGAGTCTCTCACACACACACACACACACCATTGAACATACACACAGATCAGATTCAAGGCTTGAGCAGTCACTGAAGCTTGAATAAATGATTATTGTTGTGGCCCTAAAAATGATCGGCTTGATCATGATCACTTCACCTCTTGTGTTTTTCACAGGCTTGATGTTTCACAGAGCCAACATCAACGGTGACTCCACTCCGAGTATCCCAGAAGAGGTTGGAACGAGCACAAAGTTCCTGTCGGAAACTGACACTCCGGAATCTGACCTTTCCCTCTGAACCATGCGAGACGGATTATGAGACGGGGAATAAAAGGAAAACACGTACTGCTATGCAGTCAAAGATTGCAGCATTGTATAGATGGATTTGACTTCTAGTGTTGTATTTCTTGACGATGAAGAATTCGGCGGCACTTTATAAAAATAGATGATGAAGAAAACAATCTGAGTTGAATGTTTATACTCTTCCAGGTATTTTAAGAAATTCGTTTGCCTTGATGCTAAGATGTTTTTCCTTTTTTTGTGATACATAATTATTACTGTATCCCTTCAGTGAAGAGTTGAAGATGTTTGTACTGGATTTTTAATGTGTTGTGCAGTTGCCTTTGTTAAATGGGAACCTTGCTGAAAAGGTTTTTGTTACTGTGCCAAGGGGTTGTGCGTACGTGCTGACATTAACTTCAAAGATTTGTTTTTTTATTCACTCGGCATGCAGTGTTGTTCATTAGTTTATGATGCAGAATACATTTATTTATTTTTGTATGTCACTAGAGTCTCCCCCTCCCCCCAAAAAAACATTTTTTGGCCTTAATTCTTCGCATGGAGGAATTTAATCTATTAATTATTGTAATGTTTGGTAAAAACTATTAAAAAGATTTAGCAAGATTATTATTTTATCTCCAAAAATATAAGAGTGTCTGGTTACACTTTACAATAAGGTCCCATTAGTTAACGTTAGTTAAAGCATTAACTAACAATGAGCAATATATATGTTACAGTATTTATTATTATTTGTTGATGTTAGTTAATAAAAAATACAGCTGTTCATGGTTAGTTCATGTTAGCTCAGGTCCATTGAATAATATTAACAGATACAACTTTTTTATTCTAATATTGTAAATGTTGTAATGTCTTTTTTCACTGTTCATGTTAATTAATGCAGTTGATTAATGTTAACAAATGGTACCTAATTGTAAAGTGGATTTCATAATTATGAGTTGTTTTTTTTTTTTTAATATTATCTGTAATCATGTTTTCCTCAAACACAGAGGCAAAGAGAATTAATAATACATAAGAAACATTTTCATGCAGTCATGTTTTTATTTGAGAGAAAAAGAGAGATTGCATGGTGTTGAATGGCATTGAATAATTAGTTCCCATGTTACCTAACAGACGGCAGATCCCTGTACAGCAACAGTATGTTTATCTTCCTCTGGTCATCTGTGTTTGCCATCTGATTTCCACTTGAAAACAGTCTATAATAAGTGATTAATTTCTCCAGAGGAAGATTAGCTTTCTCAGCGGGGAGGTGCTACTGCCGGCCATCACCAGCGGACAACCAAGCAGGTGCAAATGAGCACTGGGAATCAGCGTGAAGACTTGCTTTTCCCAAATGATAAATCTGTATCAACAAAGCAGAAATCCCCTGCTGTTTCTAGAAGAGTTGTGAAAAACAGTCATTATACACTACACAGAGCATGTGGTACCGCCTATTTTTGGTTACGGCTGTTAATTTGTGGTACTGGCCCTCTGAACGGCAGGCTTGAAATTAAATCTTAAAACTTGGTGATGTTGGGACTAAAGTATCGAGCAGAACTTAGTATTAATGCTGTCTGAATGAAGACCATTGTGTAGATGTCTAAAGTCAGTGGGGTTGTCGTACGCTGGTGTGACATCGAACTGAATTAAACGATCAGGGGAGATTTTGCCTGACTGGAGAGATGATGATGCATGACTTTTTTCATTCTCAACCTTTTCCACCATTTTTGTGTCCTCTTTCTGCACATAATTTGCATCTTCATGGCTCTCCTCTGTGCAAATGACAATTTGAAAAAAAGCATACATGTAAATACACTGCTTAAAAATTAAGCAGCACAACTGTTTTCAACATTGATAATAATAAGAAATATTTCTTGGGCAGCAAATCATCATATTAGAATGATTTCTGAAGGATCATGTGACACTGAAGACTGGAGTATGATGCTGAAAATTCAGCTTTGCCATCACAGGATTAAATTGCAATTTAAAATATATTCAAATTGAAAACAGTTATTTGAAATTGTAATAATAGTTCACAATATTACTGTTTTTACTATATCTTTAAATAAATGCAGCCTTGGTGAGCATTTAAGTCTTTTGAACAATATTTTGCAATATGTAACTGGGTCTCTCCACCAAAAGGCCTTAAAAAGACTCCTGTGATGGGTTTATATACTGTATAATATTACAAATATCTAATAAAAAAAAAACAGGTTTTAGACTAACCCTAACCCTAAAATCTGGCAGGATAATAAGAACGTGTTGAAATGAACAACATGTCCTACTTTAGTGAATGGAAGGTCAATGGGTCAAAAGAGTTTCCTCACCCTTCGAGTCATCTGTCACGACCTCTGTGTCTTCCTGGTACACGCACGTCTCTCCGTCGACCAAACCCATGATCTGTTCATCACTCTTTTGGAGGTTCTTCAGCAGGAAGTATGTTCTCATCAGCCCTTTGCCTTTCACCTCGATCTCACCCCTCTCAGCGATCTCAAAGATTCCTTTGTCCTTTAACACACTGTGGACAAGAAGTGATGTTCTGTTTAGTGCTATTCTTAGATCTGGGTTTCAGTGGCTACACACAAGGCCTCAGTGCTTATCAAGACCTCGCTTGTCTCTTATCCTCAACAAGGCTGCATTTATTTGATTAAAAAATACAGTAAAAACTGTAATATTGTGAAATATAATTACAATTTAAAAGAACTCATTTATATTTGAATATAGTTTCAAATGTAATTTATTCCAGTGACGGCAAAGCTGAATTTTCAGCAGTATTACTCGAGCCTTCAAGGCAAGGCAAGGCTCAAGAAACATTTCATATTATTATTAATGTTCAAATTCCTTACTTGAGTGAAAGTACAAATACTACTGTACTGGTCAAATATTACTCCGCTACAAGTAAAAGTTGTAAATATAGATTTTTACTTAAGTAAATGTACAGAAGTACTCGTTTTTAAAAGTACTTAAGTATCAAAAGTAAAAAGTAAATGTCAATGCATTGTTTTATTATTGTTACATTGTTGTAATACTTGCCTCTGAATCTCTGCCTGCCTACCCTCATATCAATATCAAATTTATTTCTAGAACACAGTTCCAGATTGAATGTGAGATTGAATAAGTGCACTCAATAACGTCCACAATGGGTTCAGACACCCAAATGGCTGTTCCCTCAAATAGTGCCCTGTTTAAAGTTTTTTTGGCTTTTAGTATGAATATGTTAGCCTTACTGTTATCTATAAGCTAGTGTGCTCCAAAACAATGATAAAATTCGCATTTAGAAGACCAAACCCAACGTTAAAAATGAAAATCAGGTTGATGTCAGAATATAACATCAGATTGACGTTAATCTCCAACGCTGGACAGACGTTGTATTTTGGTTGAAAGTTAAAAACGGGTTGACGTCAGAAACCAACATCAGTCAGGTTCTGACGTCAACCCGACTTTCAATTCCAACCAAAATCCAACGTCTGTCCGACATCAAAAATGACGGTTCTGACGTCAGTCCGACGTCGGGTTCTGATGTCAATCTGACTTTCATTTCCAACCAAAATGCAACCCTGCAACTAAAATCATCCCCTGACTGACGTTACTACTTTCTACTCAAGGACCTTGACAGAAATGTAGTGGAGTACAAAGTCTGATATTTGTCTTTCAAATGTATATTGAAGTTCAAGTAAAAAGTTTCCAGAAAAAAAGAATACTCAAGTAAGGTACAGATACTCAAAAAGTGAACTCAAGTACAGTACTCAAGTAAATGCACTTTATTACTGTCCACCTCTGCATTTAGGCCATGTGACAATAGGAATCTAAACCCATTCAAAAACTAGCATTCACCTGTATGTGAAGGGGCTCACGTGTATGTGATCAGGGACGCCGTGGCTCTCCATTCGAGAGGCTGTATTGACAGTGTCTCCAAACAAGCAGTACCGTGGCATCTTATCACCTACAACACCAGCCAAAACTGGACCGGTGTGCAGGCCAACTCGGATCTAGATTGACAATAAATCAATAAATTAAACAAATTACAAGAGCATACTGAGCTTCTATTTACATAGAGCCGACTGTTTAAACACACACATACCTGTATGGGCTGTCCTGTGACAGGGCTAGTCACCTCCCTTGCAGCAATTCTCATACCGAGGGCAAAGTTTGCCACCCGCTCCGCATGTGTTTCTGTAGGAATGGGCACACCGCCAACCACCATGTAAGCATCACCTATCGTCTCTACCTGTTGTGAGACAGTATCATTTTGTTACATTTTTTTATTTCTCTTTGATTAATTGTAAGTGAATTATCCAATACATTCTGAAGGTTTTCCTTATAATTTATGTATAAATAATAACATGATTTTTATAAATAAAATATAATAAAATATATTAAATTACAAAATAAAGTAATATAATAAAATGCTGCTTACTAATTATTATAATAAAATAATATAGAATTTAATATATATATATATACATATATATTTTATTTTTTTTACATTTTTTACAGATTTTTTATTTATATAAAGCAAATCACTATATATATATATATATATATATATAGTGACTTGCTTTATATAAATAAAAAATATATGAAATATAAAATATAGTAATATCATTAAATTATATTAAATATTACAAAAATATATAACTTAACATATAAATTTAATATATAATCAAATAAAATTATGTGTGTGTGTGTTTCTGTGTGGATAGATGGATAGATAGATAGTAAACAATTGGAACAACCAATCCCACACAAACCTTATAGACAGTATGAATGTTTGTAAGGCGATCAAATCTGGAATACATTGCGTTGAGCATGTTGACTATCTGAATGGGTTCGCAGGCTGCGCAGATGTTAGTGAAGGTGACCACATCACTGAAAAGGATGGTGCACACTTTGAATTCACCTGAAAGATTAACAGAAAGAGTCTGATCCATGTAAAGAATGGAAAATGACAAGTGTTCTGTAGGGTGTTCCTCTGGTTTCTTTACCTGCCTCTACTCTTTTGCCCTCTTTAAGCTGGTTGGCAACGTGTGTCGGCAACATGGCATAAAGGAGCTTTTCAGATTTTTGCTTTTCGATCTCTAAGTTGCGTGAGAGGATTCTTAACTCCTCCTTCTTCCTCTCTAGCTGATTGGAGAGCTCGATCTCCGCCAGCCTCTGCTGGTTGAGCAGGATCAGATCTCGCGTGGTGTCGTGCTGGGCGATGTCTGCCAGGTGAAGACCCCTTTCCTCCAGTTCTTGGAGGCTTCGTAGCTTAGGAGAGCACAGATAGATCATGCAGTTCAGTGACTCCATCCACATCATCTGTCCTAAAACACACACACATGCAAATGAATCATCAACCAATAGGATATATGCAAAAAAGTTTGCAAAATTACATAAAGATAATTTTACACTAATTTCGGAAGTAACAAAGGAAACCACTTTTCTCAATCAGAATCGTCTACGCACACAATAGCACAATTATCAAGTGTAATAAATCTCTGTGGATGAAATACCTCGCAGTTTGAGCGTGGCCTGGTTTTGCTGGATCTCTGGTAACATTTCTCTCCTGGTCTTCAGCACAAACTGGCTGTTGATGAACTTTTTGATGCTCTGGATGTTGCAGGTGACCTCTGGGTGAACAATGGTGAAGTATTCATCCAGACGGATACCTGAGGTCTGCAGTCCGGGAACAAACTTCTGAATGTTGACACCTGTGTGCTTCACCACCAGCTAAAAAGAAAAGGTTAAAACGGTTCATAATGACTCAATGTGTTTAACATTTGAACTGTTAATAAAAATAAATGCAAAGTTAGGGCCGGTTCACACAGAACGTGTTTTCGCTGTTAAAAGCGCAAGATGCAGGTCAGTGGAATGAAAAAAGTTTTAAAAGTTGAACTTATTTTAACTTGAGAGTTGCGTGTTTGCACGTCATGCACGAGATGCTGCAAAAGGAAGCGAGACGCAAGTGCAACGGTTTAAGACGTCCGTCTGGTACGTGTTTACTTGGAAAAATGCATTCTGTGTGAACTGCTTATACTTCCTTACGTTTTGATCAAAAACGATGTGAAAGGGAAAAGCATTACAGAAGGCTTGTTCGTCAATCCACAGTCTTTTTGGGTAGCTGGGTGTGAATGATTGCCGCAGATTGCCTTAAGAGAGATACAAATGTAAAACCATTCATTCATGTAATACTTGCCAAAAAAAACATGCCAAATCAGGGGAAAAAAATTTGTTATAGTGGGGTCCAACAAAATGTATTTTTAAAAAAAATTGTTTTATTGATATTTAATATAGCTTTTATTGTTATATTTTTAGTTTTCATGTTAATTTTAGTTTAATTTTTAGTCATGTCATTATGTGCTTGTCATTTTATTTTAAATATTGATATGTAAGTTTAATTTATTTCTATTTTGGTTTTTGTTTTATTATTTGTTTTAAACAGAAACGTGTGTGATTGGTTATAATTCTCAATCCAACAAAACAAAATCTGACAGAATGCCGCAGTCGGATAGATCGAAATGAACGTAAAGTATTGTGGTTTGTTTATCCAATATTATCACTTATATTCTACTATATAAATATTTTTGAAACAAATTTCCATGACTTTTCCAAAACATTCTGGGTTTATTTATTTTTCCAAAACTTTTCCAGGACTGGAAATTGCTATTTCAAAATTCCATGACTTTTCCAGGGTTTTCATCAACGTATAAACCTTTGATTTTCCCCCTAAAACCTTTAAAACGTTTATTAAAACACATACAAATTAAACTAGTTATTTTGTTTTCTTGTAATTAATTCAAATGTGCTGTATAGTGCCAAAAGCAAAAAGAATAGTTAGCGTGACTGAATATCTGTCAAACCTTGGCCCAGCATGACAATGCTCCTCACAATCTCCCATGGAGATCGTTTCCTTGGACACAGCTGCAGGTTGGCATACCTGGCCGTCATCCTTTTCATTGTCTCCTCCTTGTCCTGTTGATATAGGAGTTGTCATGGTTACATACTTTCAACCATGCTACTTATGATTTCAAAATTACAAAGACAGCAGACAGTTGAGAGTCTAGACCTACTTCAACATTCATGATGGTTCTGAAACTGATTTAAGTGTCTGATCTCTGAGCAGGTAAAGCTACTTGAAATGTTAACACTCCTTTATTGTGTTATACATGATAATGCCAAAGCAACTGATATGCACTATGAAAAAGAACACTTTTTAAAAAAAGCATTGAACATCATAGAGAGATGTTCAAATATAATTTACAAGAGAAATACACAACAGTTCCATATTTTCTGCAATGTCTTCCTGGACTTACACACCTCTTTCTCTGCTTGTATTTCCTCTTCACTGCCTTTCTGAGGCTTTCTTTTGGCCACCTTTTCCTTCTGTACCATGTGGAAAACCACATGTTCCTTCTTTCCAGTGCGCTCATCTTCTTCTGACTGGTTCAGAATGGTCATCGTAACCTCACTGTCAAAGAAATCCTTCGCCACAGCCTCAATAATACCTGGCCAACAATTATAAATACAACATGAAAAAAGAAAAGAAAAAGTAATTGATAAAATGTGCTTATGATCTCAAAGAAAATTCTTTAATGTATAGTCGCATATAAAAATATATATATATATTTTAATATAAGTTCTAAACTGACATTTTTTTTCACATTGAAAATATAACTATTTAGTGTACAACCTAAATACCAAAATATAGTACAAAATGTACACCAAATTTTGCCTCAGGAGGCTTTTTTTATTTTTTTTACTAAATTCAAAGATTTAAAATGTTTTGGACTATTTAAATATATTTAGATATTAATATATCTGATTTTTTCAAACAAAAAAAGAAGAAACATAAGTAACTAAATTGTATTGAAATATGTATGCATATATTTTCACATCTACATTAACTAAATATTTTGTCAATTTTATGTAGGCTATCTAAAATATATATTTTGCTGTATGGGGTTGCTGATAGCTTTATGCCTTTCATGTTAAAACTCTCACCTGGCACAATATGATAAAGTCCTTTCCTGTCTGAGTAATAGTGAAGAAGAATTCGGCCATCATCCATCCGCTCCACGCGAAAGGACGGAGCATTCATGGCCTAAGTAAAAAGGTGTGCCAAGTTACAAACCATAATTAGTTAATCAATAATGAAACATAATAAAGTTCATAGTTTTTATTTCATATGTAGCCTACTCAAACATTTGTACAAACAAAACACTGAGCCAACATCAAATGTCATTGTAACAACATTTGCAAAGGAAGTAGGCCTATAATAAGTGGACTGAGATTACATTTGAACTGAGATTCATTTTTAATTAAACACTGTATGATTCACATAGAACGTGTCTTTGAGTTCCACGGCGCTGCATTTTTATTGTTTTTCTCTGTCTTTTGTCTCGCACATGACACGGCATTCTAAAAACAAAGTTCAACTTTTAAAAAAATGTGTCTCTAGAACTCTTTTTCTGTACACTGACCTGCATCTCATGTTTTTGCTTTTAAAAGTTTTGAGTTTTGAGAAGCATTGAGTATTCTGACCTCATAAGATAGTGCCAAATAACTGTGTAGAGCATCAAGATTTTCAATGAATTCCACCAGGTTTCCACCGAGAGTTCGCAGCATAGTGTCATATCCCGACATCTTACAAAAACTGAAAAAGTATTCTCCAAACAGCTTCAAAACCACCTCGGAGGAGACATCTAGAAGAAGAATGAAACAGAACTTACATTCAGGCAGCAGTTCAATTTCCTTTTCAATTGCGTCTAGGTCATTGCGAGACCAGTTGAGTGGAGTTCAGGTGTGTGACTCACTCAGAGATTCACACCTGTCCTTGTCCACTTACTCTCAGGGACATATTGGAGGACAGGTTAGGACATCAACCATCATGATGCCCAGTGGACTATTCCCTCAGTAGGGACATAGTTAGCACTCTCTCAGACACTTGACCAATGTCTGCAAGTCCCCAAGGACATTGTGACAAGGCAATTGTGAGGCTTTTCACGGTCTACTCGCTCTTTTCTCAAAAATGTATACACAGACAGACATTAAAAAGTGGATCCAAACAAAAACTGGCCTTTTAAAGAAGTGAAACATTCTGGTGAGTCAGACAAAGTCCCTAACCTGTTGAAAGAAAGTTCCTTAGCTCAACCATACTCTTACATAGATTAAAGCATGCCCACATACACACATATATAGACAAACATAAATGCAAATAAACACAAATGCATATAGATCTAAGCTTGCAGTTACAGGGAACAATATCATACTAAGATTCTTAATACAAAATGATGCTCACCCAGCATTTTACAAGCCTCTTCCACTAAACGAAGAGTGATGAGATCGTCGTAGATTTCATAGGTCATAAACGTCTCCTGGACCCCGGCCATTAATCTAGGAAAGATTTTGTTTAGTTGAAACAAATCTTTCCGTGATTTCTTTACACGTTACATGTGTTGTACACAGACCTCAGTTTCTCCCATGTTTCTTCTCCAAACCTTTCAATGACCAGTGACTTCAGACAAGTATTGATGAAGCCGTACTGTGAGACAAACACACCGTTATTTGAAAGTTGCTGGAATACTGTATATTATGTGGTATACTAGAGAAAGCTATATACAAAAAAAATTTAAAAGTTTTTTACTTACCATTTCTCCAAACCACAAACAAACTGTTGCAATCCCAAACTTGTAGACTCTACTCTCTCCACACTGAGCAGAAGGAGATGGTCTTTAAATTATGGTGTGTAGATTATGTAGACTCATGCAGATACACAGACACTCCCACTCAACCATACTCTTACATAGATTAAAGCATGCCCACATACACACATCTGATGATAAGGAAATCACTGCTCACTCAACTAGGGGAACAGGGATGCATTTTAAAGAGAATGTTTCACTTTGCAATTAATATAATATTCTCATATTGGAAACTCTAACCTGTTACATTTGTAGACAGGCCTAGGCCTATACCATAAATTCAAGTGCCCATATTATGCTTTTTCGAATGTTCCCTTTCATGCAGTGTGTAATATAGCTGTCTGTGAATGTAAACGGTCTGCAAAGTTGTAAAGTTGAAAGTGCACAATAAAAAAGTTATTGTCTCCCAAATGAAAGAATCAACTAATCGAACCACCTAAATGAGTAGTCTGGAATTTCAGTCTCACTTCCGTGTCCTGCATACGTAAAGTGGGAATGCATTTGCATAATGCCCACCTATGGTTTTCATTGTGCTGCCCGCGAACAACCTCTACTTTGACCCAACCTCAAACACTGTAGCTGGTTGGTGTTTTGTTCATGTGTCGAGAAGACAGTTTTCTGCTCTGCAAAAGCAAATTCAAACTTCCAAAGGATGAGGATGTGAAGAGTCAGTGGTTAAAATGACCACAGCGATACAATAGCCTTTTGATGATTGCTTCTCAAATCTCCATGAGGTCTAAGTGGGATTTACAAAATGCTTATCCATTAAAGATAGGACTTTATTTGTTTCCCAGAATCACAACCTGTAAGATTAATTATTGAACTATATATTTTCTACCAGGTGTTCAAAATTCATAGTTTTGTGTTTTATATTGTGTAGGTCTCTGGCTAACTGGCTAATTCGTGTTATTACTGTCTTACTGAAATAGTTATGCTGTGTGTGGGCCCAATATGACCAAAAATTGTGTCCATCAATGCAGATTGTCTGTTGTTCTTACTCATTTGAATAATGATAAAGGATGGAGCAAGATTTGTTTTTACAAACTTTAATGTTAATCAGTCATTCACGTTAGTGCATGGGTAACGTATGAGCTGTTACTGATACAGTTAATAATAAAGTTATGCTGATAGTGAGGAATTACAGTTGCAACGTTTCATATTGTACCTCAAAATCATATCGCTTAGAAACATCCTGCTCAAGTCGTCCTTGCAATGGAGGTTTGGATTGAATAACCAACGCTATCTCACGACCAATTCGTACAAATTCGTACGAGTGATAAAAAGGTGGCTAATTCGTACAAATTCGTACGACCTCACTCATACGAATTTGTACGATTTGTCTAAACCCACGTGATGGGTAGGTTTAGGGGCGGGGTCAGGGGTAGGTCATTCGTATGAATTCATACGAATTGGGCAATTCGTAAAATATGTACGATTTAGCAAAAATCTTACGAGTGAGGTCGTATGATTTCGTACGAATTAGCCACCTCGTAGAATTCGTACGAATTGCCGTGAGATCAGGCTGGAATAACTAGTTCTTCCAATGTTTCATCATCGGACTCACCCTCAGATTGATATGGTAAAATCGACGCCATCGTTACTGTCTTTACAGTGTGTACAATCTCTGAGCTTTAGGAAGCATCCGGAGCTGAAGTTCAGTTATGGTGATGTGCATTTCGACACGCACTGGCAGACAAATCACAATAGACTCACTGGGCCATCTTACACTCTAAAAACTGCTGGGTTAAAAAATAACCCAACCTTAACCACACCGCTGGGTCACTATTGGACAGAACACGCGCTGGGTTGGTTTGACCCAAGTGCTGGGTTTTACCATTTAACCCATATTTCTGGGTCATTCATTTGACTCAACCAGTGGGTGAAATTAACCCTCTTGCTGGGTTAAGTCTTACTCATGTGCTGGGTTATCTCTTGTCTCATTGCCTTAATAAAATTAGTAACAAATATTTGTTATATTACGAATGTAAAAAAATTATTATCTCTGTAATACAATAAACCAGAGAGGCCACAGTATATGTGATTTCAATCTCATTTAATTTTTTAAAAATTTTATACATTTCTTTAATACTTTTCGTTATTGAATACAAATGTTAATCAATGTCAAAGGTCTGACATGTCCCCCTCATTTAATCCCTGAGGCACAGAATGTGCAGCAATTCACCAGTCATCTTATTTTGTAAATATTCAACCATGTTGGCCCTCACCTGTTGATTACACAAGTCAAGTAAAGTCATCTTTAATTATATAGCACTCTTTACAATACAGATTGTATCAAAGCAGCTTCACAGTAATACTGTAACATGAAAATAATACAACAAAGTTTGTTTCTAGATGAAAAATTGCGTCATTGTCCACCTTAAGGCAAATCAATAATATTTTTGAATATTAAATGTCCCCAACTAAGCAAGCCAAAAGCCAAGGCAACAGTGGCAAGGAACCAAAACTCCATCAGGAGACAGAATGGAGAAAAAAACCTTGGGAGAAACCAGGCTCAGTCGTTCAGTTCTCTTCTGGCCATCGAGCGAACGGTGTATGATTATGATTCAGGCAGCATTACAGGTCAGAGGTCAGATTGAATAAGAAAATTCAGAATATTTATCCAGTTCCATCTGGTTGGAAGTCGGAGTCATCACACCGGTATGGAGACGAGTTTGTTGAGGATCAGTCGTGTCGATGAGGCCTTCACAGGGCTGATGAGGCTGGCCCTTCAGGGATGCGTCATGGATGGGTCCAGGCGCAGGACAGGTCCACCTTCTGATCTGGATATGGCCTGGATCCGGCTGACTTCAGTAAACTTTAGAATGAACAGAAAGACAAAAATTAGCATAGATGCCATTCTTCTTATTAAATAATGAGTACATCAGGTGTTATAGGAAAGTGTCCCTGGTTCCGGCTGACCTATGCAGCCTAATAATCATTTAACTGATTTGAATAATAGAAATGTATAATGTTCTATATGAATACCAGGTAAAAGATATGCGTTTTAGTTTAGATTTAAACTGACAGAGTGTGTCTGCTTCCCAGACAATCACTTAGAGTGTTGCAATAAAACTGACATGCAAGTTAAGTTTTTTTTTGTGGAAGTATCAATTTATTATTGAATATGCAATTAAAATATTGCAAACATTAAATGACCAAATGTGAAAAACAAACAAAATGTGTATTCAGTATTTGCAAACTGAATTATAGTAATAGTAATAAAAGAGTAATTTGGACAAATATTATCAACATTAAGGCATTCAAATAAAACATTACTTTATTAAAAGTAAAATATTACTGTAATGTTGATAGTGTCTAACGTTAAAACTCACAAACCCACAAAGCTGCTCGGTAATCTCCTGACTGGCGCTGATGATCGCCTCGTTTAGATGTTACACACAATAAAATACTTCGTGTAGGCTATCATGTAAGTTTGCATTTTTTAAGTTTTAAATATTGACGATCATTCGTTCAACTAAACGGGTATAATTTTCTTCTCAAAACTGACGCCTGTCCATTTATTTCTCCTTTCCTCAGTCGCTGTAACGTTATATAAAGATTGCAAGTCATATCCTACATAATAAAAACTAGGCTATATCAAGCTCTTGAAAGCCTTTTTTTGGCAGAAACGATGGTTCGAGACATTACAGAAGACACACGCAGACTGTGCTGGAACTTGCCTCAGTCACTTCTTCTGACGAGTATTTCTAAAACTACGCCAGCAGACTTTTCACTCACAACTCACTAGCTAGCCTAGAGACTCATTTCCCGCTGATTTTACGTGCGAGCCCTGAGAGGAAAGTGCGCGTATGGATTTCATACAAAACGCTTATCTCACTTTTAAATACGCAACGTTCACAATGAATAGGCCTACGATAATTACATGATGAATTTAGAATTTAAACTGCATATTTCAAAAAGGCTGCTGATATTGCTGGTTTAATTTCAACTAAGGATTTAACGTGGCATTTTGTCAAAAAATTCTAACCGGCTAGCTGTGGCTATTTAATGTTTCACAGAAATAAATAGTTACCCCTCACACTTCCATATCAACGACTGTATGTTGAACAGTGAAATTAGCTTGCTGCTACCACCACAACTTATTAAAAATATAGGTAAACATTCATATTAACTTACCATAAAACACTGCCTGCTCCGAGTGGCGTGCTCCTCGAGTCAGAAGTGAAGAATCCAGAAAGTTCCACAAAGAATGAAAAAAGTAACCAGTTGCTGGGTCAAAATAACCCAACCAGCGGTTTATTTGTGAATGACCCCCTTACAACTCATTTGACCCAGCATGATCAACCCAATAATGTGTTTACAGTACCCCAAACAGCCCAACTTTTTGACCCAGCATAATCAACCCAACAATTTGTTTACAGAAACAACCCAGCATTTTTTTGAGTGTACCAATCAGAGCAGAGCAGGCTCGCGGAAAGGAGGGATTAATAGAGACTGAATCTTCGGACAACTCGTTTGAGAATCATTGAAAAATCGGGTGATGTGCAATGTATATTATGTGAAAATTAAAGTGTTTTTTTTTTTTTTACCTTGATGCATGTATAAGCTATCTGCTGTGGGAGACATCCAAAACAAAATTAGCAACCTTTAAAATAGCATAATAGGGGCATTTTGAATGTTTTTTTTTTTTTTGCAGGAAATCATGAACTGTCTTAACCCTAGTCATAGGTGTTGTTGCACAAGCTTAGAAATGCTTTCTCTTTCACTTTAATCTCCACCAATTGAAAACTTTGTTTTAGATGGAAAGTACAGTGCATAACCAATCTTATAATCAAGAGTGAAACAGAATACTTAAGACAGACAACTTCTGTTCTTAAAACAGACAACTTCCCTTACACCTTAACCAACCCTAAACCTTACCAAACTTGTACCTTATATAGGCTACCCCTATCCCACCTCAATAGCAGAAAAAGAGTTTTGCATTATACTTATTTTTTGATGTAGGCCTAAGTAGGCGTCCATAGCAGTTAAGGACACACATTATGAAAGTGTGACCCGATTCTGTTCTGTTTTATTTAATAGTGTATGGATGTCTGTGTGCAATTTGTCATGTGGCCTAAACGGTGTAACAGATTTCCCGAGTGCACTAAAAATGATCAAAATGGGCTTTATTATTTTAATTATGTTTTGATATGAAGGAACATGCTGCGTATTTATCTCCGCTATATTTGTCCGTTTTTATTTAACTCTCTCCAACTCACAGAACATATTGACTGCTCAAATTAGCCTCATTTTTTATTTTTACCTAAAAAAAAAAAAAACTGAAATAGCAGCATGCGTTTACCTGAAATGTCCCAGTAGCCTGTATTTGTCAATAGAATGTTACCGTCGTAGCTACAAGTTTTTGTTATAGTCTACTTTTTTATTATATCAGAATAATAGTAGGCCTGCATGTGTTTAAATTCAAATTTTCCATCTTGGAAATGAAGAGGATAAGAGACGTTAGAAAAATCTGGCATAGGCCCTATTGGAAGTTCAGGGAAAGTTTCGTGGAAACTCTAGTAAAATTCCGCATGCAGGTGGATGTAATAAAAGCCGCGGGTAGTTCTTGAGTCTCACAGTTGCTACTGTAGCAAGTCTAGGCATATCCTTTAGAAAGCACCGTAAGAAGACACCTTGGGTCACTTGGAAGTGTTTACTGAAGACCTTTGGACTCCCTATTTTATATTTGATGGTTAATTGCGTAGGGAATCTACCTTCAGGTGCAATAAAATCTAGTTTAAAAGCTGCGTTTGCTGACGCTATAGCCGCAGTGTTTTGACGTTCGTCGCATTGACAGACGAGGCGAAATCAATCAGATAAAATCAAGGTAAGATTTGATTATTTTTTCAGCTTCTGTCCCTTTTTTCTTTATGCAAACAGTGAATGCGTCTTCTTCCAAATGCAAAGTTCTTAAAGTAGGTCAGACTTTGAATCAGGCAAAATTTTAGACCAGTGAGATGCCTACATTTTTGGCATCATAGGCTAGCTCCCGACAATCTTAAATTAATCACTAATGATAGTCCATTTCGGTTAAAATCATAGAATATCATAAATTAGTCATGGTTATGAAAAAGTTGTCTGAGGATAAGCTGGTTTTACTCTGGCGCAGACACAACAGTTGTTTATTCAGTTTTTAAACATAAATTAGGCTATAAATGTTTTTTAAACTTAATAAAACAACTGTTCTGGGTGTGTTTGTAATTCAATATTCCTTTCATTCAGGTGTATTTTTTAATAATCGTCGTCGTGATCGTCTTGTCACGTGTAACCTGTTCCTTTTCTCTGCGCATTTCACGATAGCCCAATCATTGTCTTTTAACATTACAATACTGTTTTTTGTTTTGTTTGTTTTTTTTTGTTTTTTTTTTAACTCGTGTTATAAAGATTGTTTGTGCTGGTGTTTCGTATTTGTTTTCCCGATAGCCAGTCATTTAAACTAATAGATATGAGCAATTATACTTTTTTAGTGTATAACCTACATATCTTCAAATAGACAAAATGTCTTGACAATTGAATACAGATGACTCGCATAGTGCTACCCATGGTTAAAGGTCTAATACAAATTACTGATTTTTAAAAAATTTTTTTTTGAATTTTTACATAATTAATATTTAAAGCTTCCATGGATACATTATTTTCAGGGGAAACATACAGAGATTAGTATAAAACTGAAAAACAGAAAAAAACTGCTGATAAATTATGATATTGTAAGCCTATATATAATGAAGAAAGGACAGCATCCGACTTGAAATTTCAAACTAATGGAGTAGGCATATCTTGCTGCAAAAGCAGCAGCGCAAATAAAACATTTTATTGAAATTGTATTCTTTCCTTAGATGTTTTGTGAAACTACTCTGTGGAGCATAGGATGCGACAAGCATCTTCAAACAACCAGGGATCCGAAATGCCTGATGGAAATCTCATCGTGGAGATCTGTTTCCACTGGGGACGTGAGTGGAGAAGGATGGATATCTGAACACCAGACGCCATCCAAAAAGAATCACAGGATCATCAGTAAACCACAAACGACAGCCACGAGCCGAATCTTTCACTCTGAAAAATTCTGGACCTTCCTCCAGTTCAAGACATCCACACCAGCATGATGAGGACAAGCGACCCTGATGTGTCAAAAAGACTTTTAAAAAGGACTTGCAAATTGAACATGTTAATGTATCATTTAGTAAGCATTTTTTTATACTTTTATTTAGTCGTAAAGAAAAGTAAATGTGATTTCTATTTATTAAGGAGAAATTAGATGTTTGTTTTTTAGGCACATTGTTGTACGTATTGTCAGGCATCTGCTGTTGCTTTGAATTTCAACCAGAGGGCAGCGATGAGTCACTGGCACTGTAATGAAACATATGTGTTGACCAAGCAGCACTTTGTAGCATATTACTGTAGGCTGAGCTGGTCAGATCTGACTATTTTGTGCAGAAATTTAACAAATACAATATTAAGTACACTTCACTCAAAGATAAAGTTCAGCTAAATGTTTAACTGTTCCTCCTGCTTTAAAAAATAACTAAACTACATATGATTACATAAGACATGCATTTTCTTAAATGTCACTTTAAGGGCTTTATAATGAATGTTTGAGCCAGGTTTAAAATGCAACAATTTTATACAGTATGAAAGATGTGATTTCTCTATTTGCATTATGTGCTTATGTTTACAGCTAAATTGAAAATGCAACATAAAAGTCTTTCAAGATGTGTATTTGTATATAATATATTCTATATTATGGTTTATTAATAAAATATGTTCTAATTGTAGCTTGTTATCTCTTTGTTCGAAAGACAAATAGACAAACAAAGGTCAAACAAATAACCTGAACAAAGTCTAAAAGCAGGGCATGTTCACTAAGTTTCATAAATATAAATGAAAATACATTATTGATTAGAATTCACACATCAAGGATGGCAGAAAACAATATGGCAGATCATTAAAAAGGGATTGGATGCCAGATTCAATTCATAAGGGGTTTGTTTGTTCGGCCCACCCAGGTGAAAAAGACGTAGTATTAAAAAATGTCCTTGAGGATGTTTTTAGTACAAAACAAATATACTAAATTTTTAATACATTTAACAGTACGCCGTCTTCACCTCGGGATACAAAGTGCCCCCTCTGATCATTTGCATTGAGGCCTTGAAAGAGCTTGAACACAAACACGCTCTGGCATGATCTAATTATATTTTCCAAACCTGGATGTCACTTTCAACTTATCATGTTGTCCTCATTAAATCTAGTAATGGCAGAAAAATAACCGAAAAGGTAATCACACTGGTCTGCCTTCACATCTCTTCTGCAGGCCTGAAAACAGTTTTGAAAATGGATTTTAACGTTTTGGTTTTACACAATGTACTAAAAACAGAAAAGATTTTTCAGTGCTTACTGGTCCAAGTCAAATCCAAACCCAAGTTAACCCAGCAAAAATTGTACTGTCTACTAATTAAGTCTTCTAGTACAAACGTTTAATTGCAATGAAGCATTTTTTTAACACGTCGCTTCAAACAAACATGCAGTGCAAGCAACAAAATGTGACAATAGCAAGCAACACTTGTGACAACATGTTTTGTCTTTTGAAGGTTGAACGTCCATTGGAGGCAGTGCGTCCCTTTGGGATATTGATAGTCAAGCACAAAAGTCCAGCCTTGATCCCAAAGGAATACGTACAATCTCCTTTGAACTCAAAGACCAACGACTTGAAGCAATGAAGGTTATTGAGAAAATAATTCAAAGCGGAGCCTTTATCATGACCCTACAGACTGTATCTGGCAAAGAAATCCCAAGTGTCCATAAAGTAATTTCCGAGACATAAGATGATATTAACACAAAGGTAAGGAGAGCAAGGACTGAAGACCTCAAATCAAACCGAAGGGCATCCTTTTCATTCTTCTCATTACAACCGCCTTTTCTTTCTCTCCTACATCAAACTGAGCCTTGGACACACCTGAAAGAAGAAATACACTCATTAAAAGGTTTTTCCCTTAAACTGTCAATTTTCTGTGTTTGCCAGGTCCGTCTAGAATGCGTTTGTCCTAAGGGATGTAAGTATGGTCAAGGCTAGGTGTATAGAAGAGACATTCTACAAAGAGAATTCAATCAAAACTCTCACTTTATTTATTTCCATGTCTTAATTTTTATGAGAGACTGAAAGAGAGAGAATATGAATAAAAAAAAGGCTTTGAATAAAGGCCTATAGTGCACACATGTAATATCAGATCAGTTAATCATGTTACTGTACGCTACAAAGCTCCCCCTCCGCCAGCACTCAGCCTTGACCTTGTCTGTCCTTATTCACATCCTCAGTTCAGCAAATGAGTTTTATTACAGGTGACAGCTCAGATTCATGCTTCCAAGATACAGGCAGAGACAAACAGCGAGAGACTGTCTGCTGAAGCTCATGTTTGAGCTTGTGCTCCGTCGGTCGTACGAATCAGTGAATGTGAATGCTGTGGATAGCTTTTGCCTCTTTGATTGCAAATGCTGTTTTGCTGTTCATTAAGATTTCAGCAGCAGCATATTTCTCAATACAAGTTAAGCTCCATCGAAAGCTTTTGTGACATAATGTTGATGACCAAGTTATGGCGAGGCAATTATAATGAAAGTGAATGTGGCCAATTTTTGCAGGATTTTTAAAGCAGCTCTGAAAGATATTTTTTAAGAAATTTATATTTTTATTCAGTAAGGATACATTACATTTATTGAAATTTTTATCAAAAAAAAATGTATCATGGTTTCCACATAAATATTAAGCAGCACAAAACATTTTAAATATTGATAATAAGAAATGTTTTTGAACACCATATCATCATATTAGAATGATTTCTGAAGGATATGACACTAAAACTGGAGTAATTCAGCTTTGCCATCATATTAAGATATATTTAAACAGGAAACAGTTATTTCTAGTTGAAATAATAATTGACAATATTACTGTTTTTAAAAAATAAATTCTTAAATTTAAATTATGAAATTATTTAAAAAACATTTTAAAAACTTGCATTTTTAAATGGTGGTGTAAATGCACGCTGTAAAGTTGTTTTCAGCATTTTTTTTTTTTTTTTTTTTTTGGGGTCGTTTAAAGATTTTAGGCATGTATGTTGTCATGAAGTTGTAAAAGGTTAGTAAGTGCTTTTTCCACACTAAAACCATGTTAACACACTATTGAAAGGGAGTATTTTAATGATAACTGACTGACTCATTCACTTCCATTTTAAGTGCTTCACTGTACTTGACCCTTAAATTGAATAGAAACTTATAGATTGACATGACAAATGAAATATGTGCACATATACAATATAAAGACAGTGTGTTTCTGTTTAATTATACAGTTTACATAGATGTTTCTGCAGCAGCCTTGAACCATGCTTTTATTTGTAATTACATCAGCAGAAGACACAGCACAAGCAAAGGGGGGAAAGAAACTGTGGCAGATTATCCTGCCAGCTGACATTGAGAAGTGCAAGAACAAAGCACACACTTTCTTAGTCAATGAGGACTTCAAGGCTCTCTCTGCTACCTATGGTGTTTGACCTTCACTACGCAGAGAGGCCTTGAGACAAAGCATCATCCAGTTTCACTGTAAAATACATCTAGATCGAATGCACAAAACTTCAAAATATGTCCCTGCACTTTGGTGAAGGAGAAAGTGCTTTTTACCTTTTTCGACTGATTATTTTGGTTTTGTGCTGGTGAATATCTGAAAATGATATGATACCATTTGTGTGAGATAAAAAAAAAAAAAAAATCATTTGCAATATGATATCATTTGGTAAATTGCCTGTCCCCATTTATCAACTTTTATATTTAACCCTTATGAATGTTTCGCTAATCATTATTACATATTCGGGTCTTATATCTAACATCCCAGAACTATATAACATACAAAACTCTCCTGATATTAGAGTAACAATTTCAGAAGAATAAAATAAAGCTTATTTTGTTGCTTTTTGCAGCTTGGAATGGTTCAGTTTGAGCAGATGTTTTATACCACCATTATTGTCCTCGTCAGAGCTCCTTTACTACATTCAGCATCTGGCTCATATTCACGATCTCAAACATTCTCAAAACTATCATTTTCAATATCCTCAAAATCAATATTTTGATCACTGACAGCTTCTTCACCAGATCCACCATCAAGTGACAGTGACACTAATATTTGATTGCGTTCAGTACTTGCTCTACAGTAAATCGCTGAGCCATTTCAAGTTTTGCTGATGATACTTCCAATCCATTTGTTTTCTGCCTGTGGTAACTATGAGTGAAACATCACTTCATCATTGTGTTTCAGACTTTGCCAGCTTGTTGAATAAAGGTGAATTGCACTTATTCAGTCATCAAAGATTCAATTATTGTTATGCAGAAAAATATATACGCACTGTTATACAGCTCGGGTCGTTAGTGACCCTATACAATGTTTGCAAAAAATGAATGGGAAAACAGGAATTCTCTTATATATATATATATATATATATATATATATTTACCTGTTATATTGTTTATAATGAATTGATTGAGGAATGAATTCTAACTTTAAGAAAATGATTGAGGAGCAGGGTGAATGACATCCCATTTTTATGCTGACCTTCAAATCCATACACACAAACCCCAAAACAGGGCTAACATAAACTTTTTAAATATTAATCTAATTATTAATATTAACATCAATACCAATTCTAATATTTTAAATTAACACAGTGATGTTAACATTTATGTTATTATTTATTTATTATTTTTATATAAATATTAATAGTAATATTTCAGGGTATGTAATATGTTTTAAATTAGAATTAGCAATAAAGTCGGCCCCAATAGCCTCGTGGGCAGCACTCCGACATATAGTGCCGTTGCGCTTCTGGTGACCCAAGTTTGAATCCCAGCTCGTGGACCTTTCCCGATCCAGTCCCACCTTGTTTTCTGTCCACTATCCTATCATCATAAAGTCAAAAATCGGCAACAAAAAAAAAAAAGGCTTAGCCGTTGAAAATTTTATATTTTTATGCTGACCGTCCGTAAATCGGAATATTGGGGAGGAAAAAATCTTGAAAGTTCAACCACAACCTGAAAAAAAGAATGAAAATTATCCTTTTTTTATATAATAAATCAACCATTGCCAACGCTAAAGTTCACACGTTAAGTACCTTTCATTCACATTGACTGGACATCCTAACAAATACAGCTATAAAATAAATCATAGTGTTTCAATACATCACCGGGTTTCTATTCTTCCTCTCCACAGCAGCATAACTGCACCAATAATTTAGGCTTTTATGCAAACATGACCCCGTTTTACTCACCTGTGAAGGCAACGTATACATGCCCAGTTTAAACAAGCCTTACAAAAGGTGATGAAAGGGTCATATATCATAGAGAGAGAGGCATTCATCTCTCTGCAAATAGTCCGCCCCCTCCTCCTCTCTCAATTACAACCCTGCAGAACATAAATTAATATGTAAAATTGTTGGACCGTGGTGGCAGAGTTGCAGCAGCTAAGGCCACAGATATCAATCTCCAGCGGGCAGAGCGGACCCCACTGACAGATTCTCCACCCGCAGAGACGGCTCTGTGATTGAGAGGCACACAGCCAGATGAACTGTGGGTAACCTGGCTCACCTACAGTATACCCGAGAACAAGTGAGCAGAAAGACAGAGAGGATACAGAGCAGATAAAAGACAGTGAGGAGAAAGAGCAGCTTTTAAAGGCAGACTGAGATCTGTATCAGTGAAGACTGAAGTCATTTGTTTGGCATTATATGCAGCTAATGTCATTTTTCATGCTCCATAAACAGTTTTTTTTTTTTTTGTAGAATAGAGCAAACATTTTACGATGTTTTATTAAAACACTGATTCTTGACACATCAAACAAAACCTGCCATTAGTTTTGAAAACATCAACATTTCATTTCAACAGTTAAAGTCAGTCATTTGATATCCCTTTAAAGCACTAAATTATGAATGTTGCCATTGTGTGGATAATATGTAATCATGTAATCAATAAAAAGGTAACTGTAGTGTGATAAAATACGTGATAAAAATGTATTTTTAATCTAATCTATATCTAACATACATTCATCTAAAGGATTATTAGGAACACTACTAATACTGTGTTTGACCCCCTTTCGCCTTCAGAACTGCCTTAATTCTACGTGGCATTGATTCAACAAGGTGCTGAAAGCATTCTTTAGAAATGTTGGCCCATATTGATAGGATAGCATCTTGCAGTTGATGGAGATTTGTGGGATGCACATCCAGGGCACGAAGCTCCCGTTCCACCACATCCCAAAGATGCTCTATTGGGTTGAGATCTGGTGACTGTGGGGGCCATTTTAGTACCGTGAACTCATTGTCATGTTCAAGAAACCAATTTGAAATGATTCGAGCTTTGTGACATGGTGCATTATCCTGCTGGAAGTAGCCATCAGAGGATGGGTACATGGTGGTCATAAAGGGATGGACATGGTCAGAAACAATGCTCAGGTAGGCCGTGGCATTTAAACGATGCCCAATTGGCACTAAGGGGCCTAAAGTGTGCCAAGAAAACATCCCCCACACCATTACACCATCACCACCAGCCTGCACAGTGGTAACAAGGCATGATGGATCCATGTTCTCATTCTGTTTACACCAAATTCTGACTCTACCATCTGAATGTCTCAACAGAAATCGAGACTCATCAGACCAGGCAACATTTTTCCAGTCTTCAACTGTCCAATTTTGGTGAGTTTGTGCAAATTGTAGCCTCTTTTTCCTATTTGTAGTGGAGATGAGTGGTACCCGGTGGGGTCTTCTGCTGTTGTAGCCCATCCGCCTCAAGGTTGTGCGTGTTGTGGCTTCACAAATGCTTTGCTGCATACCTCGGTTTTAACGAGTGTTTATTTCAGTCAAAGTTGCTCTTCTATCAGCTTGAATCAGTCGGCCCATTCTCCTCTGACCTCTAGCATCAACAAGGCATTTTCGCCCACAGGACTGCCGCATACTGGATGTTTTTCCCTTTTCACACCATTCTTTGTAAACCCTAGAAATGGTTGTGCGTGAAAATCCCAGTAACTGAGCAGATTGTGAAATACTCAGACCGGCCCGTCTGGCACCAACAACCATGCCACGCTCAACATTGCTTAAATCACCTTTTTTTTCCCATTCTGACATTCAGTTTGGAGTTCAGGAGATTGTCTTGACCAGGACCACACCCCTAAATGCATTGAAGCAACTGCCATGTGATTGGTTGATTAGATAATTGCATTAATGAGAAATTGAACAGGTGTTCCTAATAATCCTTTAAGTGAGTGTATAATCTAATTACAAGTACATATTTTTTTTAAATCTGTTTACGTAATCCAGATTACATGTAATCAGTTACTACCCATGCAGGTCTGAGTACACTGCAGTTTTAAGATGAAAATACTCAGCAATGGTGTTGACTGAAGAACTTGCACACCACATAGACATATAAATATCATTAAAATGAATGTACCATTTCATTTAAAAACATCTGTCAACATCTGTCATCACTCAATTCTATACGGGCAAAAGTTCATTACTATTTTTAATGTTTTTGAAGTATCTTATGCTTATCAACCCTGCATTTATTTGATCAAAAATACAGAAAAACAGTTATATTGTGAAATATTATTATAAATTTAAATAATTGTTTTCTATTTTAATATACTTTAAAATAGAATTTACTTCTGTGATGCAAAGCTGAATTTTCAGCATCATTTCTCCAGTCTTCAGTGTCACATGATCCTTCAGAAATCATTCTAATGGTGAGCATAAGAGACTTATTTCAAAAACATTAAAAATAGTAATGTTTCCAAACTTTTGACCAGTACTGTATATACATGAAACTTAAACGGAAATATAAGTGAGTATCTCCTCTTGTTTTGCCCCATGTCTAAGTGATTCACTGATTTTTGCTCTGCAATGACAAGAGAAATTATGTGGTTTGTACCTGTTGAATACATTTATGACCCAAAATAAATATTTTCCCGAATTTGAAGCCAATAAGTGTCCGGTACGATCATCTGAAAAGAGGCACATAGAAGTTGTTTAGATATTCACATGCGCACACGAAACACTGAGAAAATGAGAGTGAATTATTTACATAGCCTTGGTGATGTGTCTTGTTTGTTTGTGTTGCTTAGCTTTTACTAATTAGGGCCGATTGGAGAAAATATGAGGAAAGCAAGGACCTTTTCTGTTCTGAATGCTGTATTCATATGGAGGCATCATCTGAGGCATCATTTATTTCTGTGAATTAATTCATTCTCATTTAATTCTCATAATCTTTTCATAATTCAGTAGTCAAACGAACAAAAAACGTACCAAATATCAATTTGTTTTCCCTGTATAAGTGACTACGTTAAATTACAACTTTCACCATGTTTATCCTTTATCGAAGTTTACCATTTGTTAGACCATGATTATTTGTCTTTCATCATAATTGAGTTTTTTTTTTTTTTTTTTTTTCAGGAAATCATACGTTTAAACTGAATTAAATTCATTTTCAAAATGAAAATTCTGTCATTCTTACTCACCCTTTCAAACCTGCATGCTATTTATTTTTGTCTGGAACTTTCCATATAGTTCATATTGACTATCAAGTGCCAAACAGGTCTCCTCTGATAACAAATAAAATTTGATACACAAATTTCCAAGGCCTCATTATAAATATAATCAAAAAATTGCTGAAAAACCTTTTGTTTACATGATTTTTTTTTATTTATTTATTTATTTATTTTTTTTTTTTTTTTAGTAAAATCATGTTAAAACGTCAGTATCAAATCAATAAACGAGGAACAATTATTCAATAATCACTGTATTGCATTGCATTATATGTTTGACCCCCACAATAAAAACTACAGAGCTTTGATCATAAAACTAAGACATATTATTGGGAGATATAGAGTAACAACTGATATTTATGCGCTTATAAAGATATCATTGATTTAGATTGGCTATCAGAATTTCATCTTATTTTTGGCCATTTAAACATAATATTTTTGCTCAGTTTGAACCTCTGAATAAAATTGTGGTGTATTTGTCTGCCTTGATAATGAGCCATAAAAGAGCCATAAAAATGAGATTTTTATCTTTTGGCTCAAAGATAAAAATGAGCCAAAAAAAAAAGGAAAAAAAAAAGAGCCATCCTTAACAAAAAACACACATAACAAATAATTGTTGGTTTAACTTAAAAAATTAAGTAACCATGGCTGCCTTAATTTTGAGTTAAAACCAAGGAGATTGGTTTAATCAACAGAATCTCAAAATATTATCTTATCTGAACCACATTAATTATCTAAGTTGATTTGACAAAAGAATAAAGTTGTGATAACAATTCATGAATATATATATATATATATATATATATATATATTTATTTATTTTTTTTTATTTTTTTTTCCAGAGTATATGCAAACTTATTATTTATTTATTTGAATTTTGTATAAAGGTTCAATAAACGGTTCTATTTCAAAACTGACTATTATTTCACATGTCAAAGTTATTTCATGTCCATATGCGCCATTAGTGCCATTTAAATAACAATTTTCAATTATTGAGCAAATAATAATAGTCTGCCTGCATGCCTTTGTTAATACAAAACTTGTAAGACAAAAAAAGAAGAATATAATTTAACACTTAAAGTGTTGAATTATGTTCTTTCTTTTTTTTGTGTGTCTAAATAATGTTTACCCTTGCCTGAAGGTGATGTGAAACAAGTTTTTGTACTTTCAGTTCATCAAGTGAATTATGTTTCCATTGTTGCATCTTCAGTTAGAAATACAAGGCCAAGGCCAAGCTTTCAGTGCCTTAAACCGAGACCTAGAGCAGCAGAAAAAGGATCAGATAATAATTGTTTTTAAAGAGCCACACAAAAGCCAATAGAAGGGCATGCAATGTGCACTCGAAAAAAAAAAAAAGGTCCATTTGCTCAACTCCACCCATGTCCACACACTCACATACAAACACAGCACATCACTCAACCCACGCAGTCCCTGCACTAACCCTGATGGTCCATTAAAGGACGGAAGCCATCAGGTCAGGTCTTTAAGCCAGTGGACGTGTGGGTGCCGGCCCGAGTTGCGTTTGTGGTAGAGGGAGGGACCTGTGTGTTTGGCATCTGTTCCTTTATGTTCTGTGAACAGATCGACCTTGTGTTTGTATGCCTGTGTGCTGACCTTGAGCTAGGCTGAAACAGCAGACACTGCTGCTTCTGAACGACCCTGAAAACCAGTGTGTGCGTAAGTGCGTGTGTGTATGTGAGAAAGAAATAGAGAGAGAGTAAGAGAAACATCAGAGCAGCTTTCAAGCTTCTAGCTTCAGAGAAACATTTTCAATGTCTCAGGGCTGAGGTAAACTTCCAACAATCGCAGAAAGAGTAACTGTTTCACATCTTTATCACACTGCAACATTTATAGCACCACTACACTATACAGTGGCAGTGGTTCTCAACTGGTGTGTCAAGACCTGAAACTGCGTAACATGTCTTTTCTGATGGGGTCATAAATGACAGGATCAAAAAATATTATCATTAGGATAACAGAACAAATAGGCAGAAAAAAGGAAGGAGAAAATGCTTTTCATGTTTTTTTTTGTTATATAGATGTCAATCTTTTTGTGAATTGTTAGGCCTGTGCAGTTCATGGTATTATTAAGGTCAATGATGACACAATTTTTTTTGTCCCATCACTTAAAGGGATAGTTCACCTAAAAATGAAAATGCTGTCCTCATTTACTCACCCTCATGTTGTTCCAAACCTGTATGACTTTCTTTCCTCTGCTGAACACAAAAGAAGATATTTTGAAGAAAGTCGGTAACCAAACGACTGATGGACCCCATTGACTTCCATAATAGGAAAAAAAAAAAAATACTATGGAAGTCAATGGGGACCAGCAACTGTTTAATTACCAACCTTCTTTAAAATATCTTCTTTTGAGACATTTTTTAAATAGCCTACATATTTGACTTTTTGGCATTGTTACTGTCCTTGTTCTGTCCACCAGGTTGTTCATGTTGTTCTTATCACTTTTTAGATCTTTCCCTGAATATCCCTGCGATCATCTTATCTCTCCTCTTCTCGCATTACTCATGTGGTGTTCGGAAGCGCGGTGACTGACAGCGCTGACCTCTTATCGGTGTGGGTAAAGGAGGGGGGCGACCGAGGTGCTACTGGTCTTTTTCACGGTCACTGCCCTCCAAACTAAAGCTCCTTTTGCACCTCGCAGATCGTTCAGCCAAGACAAACACAGTGAAGGGCTGCAGTTTATTTATTTGCTGAGGGTAATGACAGTTTAACGGAAGGAGGCCAACGCTCTATGTTTTGTTTTTCTTTTTAATGAGGTTGCATGAAGTTGTATCTCCATCCAGAGGGAGAGGCATTAAAAAGTACTTGTATAGATCAGTACAATACATTTTTATTTCACAGTTGTATGAACGATTCAGACAACATCTTTCCATTAACACACAGAATGCATTTTGTGTTTTAAAACACCCCTTAAAAAAGAAGTTTATTCAAGTGTGCCATACTTTTTTTTAAACTACAAATAAGAAAGTATATTTTCAATCTACTTTTTATGTAGGCTACATCTCAGAAATATAAGTAACATTATAATAAATTGACTTATACTAACAGAAACGTCTAAGTATATTTGGCCTACTTGTTTTCAATATTTTGACTGAGTGTTCAGATTTGGCTCGTTGTGTTTTCTCTTTTGATTGAGTAGCCTGTTAAATACTTTTTTTCCACACAATTTTACATAAAATTACATGTTTTGGCATTCAAAACAATAGATTTGTTTGAAAATTTTGATTTTTATAAAGAAAACAGCTATTCTCCTAATTCTGGGTATTAGTCCACTGGTATAGTGCACATGTACTTCAAATCTACTTAAAGTGCAGTTAAATGTATATTTTAAGTATAAAAATGACCTAAATAGGAACATATATTCAAAGTGCAAAAATAACACATAAATAGTGAACAATAAGTATGATGTTAAGTTCACTTAAAGAAAACAAGTATACTTGCAGTATAAAACTAGTTTAGAAAACATCTTCATCAGGTGTGCTCCAAATACTCACAACACAACCAGATGTCAATGCTAGAACAAATGTTAGATTTGTATGTTTTTTTGTGTAGACAAATGTTGTCATGTTATGTTTAAATACGTTTCATAAGAAATGCTAGGTAATATAGGGTCCAAATATGAGACGGCAAGTTTTAAAGTTGAGACACTCAGACACAGATATATAACGCATATTTTAAAAACTATAAAATGTATATTTATTTGAAACAGTTAGCCTATATTAACAGCAATAATAAGTTATTTCTGGTAATAACAGCTTTCAGCAGATCGACACCCTGCTACGTTGTTATGGGAACATCCCAGGTGAAAATAATGAGGAAATTACGTTATCTTTTGTTGCTCCCTTCACCAAGTGCGATCCAAACTGTACATACATAATGGCACACAAGTGCCCTGCTCACTCCAAAGTCCCCACTTAAAGGGCTCTGCCGTCTGCCTTTCGAAGGGAGTAGGGCATAGGGATGCTCACGAGGCGGGTTCGTCACTTATTGGGGTCCCCTGGAAACATTTCCGTTGTGGTCTGTGCTATTTGCAGCGCGTTTCTGTATTTGGGTGTGTTGTGAACTTTTGCAGTGCGTTTCTGTATTTGGTTGTTTCGTGAGGATTTGGAACACACATGTGTTGTGAAACTGATGAAGAGGTTTTCTTAATTTGTGGGTGTTTTTCTATTCAGTTGCAGTTCAGTATACTTCAGTTGCAGCGCATTGAGCTCACCCGGGCACCGTACTGACCACCGTCTGACAAGGGAGTTCATTATTCCTGCATAGGCTAGCAAACACACAGAATAATTTTTACAGCTTGTCACATGTTCACTGCTTTATGCCAAAGTGCCAGTATAGGAGGCCCTAATTATTAATAGTCCGTCTAACTAGAAGCACAACACATAACAGATTCAATGTTATAATTTGGTTTTAAGTTAGCCAACATGTACAAATTATATGTGAACTATGCAGTCTTCCTTCCTGTGTCAAAGTATTACTTTAAAAACAATGACATATTTAAGGGCTTTTTAGCTTACACTTTTAGGCAATAGGCTGTAGTTACGTCAGAGCTATGAACTAGTTTTTGCTAGATGGTTACAAGTGTTATTAGGGAGAGGGACATTCTCTTTCTTGAAAGCATTTGATTGGTAAAAATTGACATAGTGCAGAATGAGTCATCAGTATTTTTGGTCTGTTTCTTGGAAGAGGAAAACTGAATATTATATGTATGCATATGCTAAAAGTGAACATGGGCAACTTTTATGGCCTCAAAGCATGACACACATAGACTAAAAGCCACAAAACTTACATTTTGATGTCATGGGATTTAAAAAAAATAATGTGATGTAATCATTTATCAGGTTATCTCTAAAGGTGTTGGATGAGTTTTGGCCCACTTATCTTTACACATTTCTTCAGTTCATTGATATTTGAGGGTGATCGTTCATGCCACTTATCAGTGGGTTTGAGGTTTGGACTTTGACATGGTCATTTGAAAACCATCATTCTATTCTGTTCCAGCAATTGAGTTAATGTGCTTGTGCTCTTTCGGTCACTGACCTGTTGCATCGCACAATTGCTACTTCAGCTGTAGGTGACCTGACCTTTCTCTGTATAAAGATGAGATCATGGTCCAATTGAGGACTGCAAGGTGACTAGTTCCTCTGGCTGCAAAACAAGGCCAAATAATCACTCCCCCGCAAATGTGCTTGTTGGTTGACATGAGGTAATTGTGATAGTGTATTTAGTTTTGCCAAACATGCCATTTTGCGCATTGACCAAACATCCCCAATGTCTTGATTATTCAAAGGTTACAATTAATTTTTCTTCTTCTCACTGCTGAATAATGGTTTTAAAATATTTCAGAAATGACATTATAGAGTGCTGGAATGGTGACATATGTTTCCCTCGACAAAAACCTAATAGGGTTTTTCCAGTTGGCTTTTGGATTGGGATTGTAGATAACAAGCTTTAAAAAAAATCACAAGGTGGTATTACCGATGTATTTATGTCATAAAATGTGAAAATAGAGCTTGTGTTAACCACAGACCTTATTTCAGGCATTTAAAACACACACACACACACACACACACACACACACACACACACACACACACACACACACACACTGACACTGACTTGCGATAGAATGTCATTCCTGCACCACTCTAGTTTTTATAGACTTAGACACTCGATTGTGTTTTGACCCTTATTTATTAGCTGTGCATTTATTACAAGCTGACATTTTTATTTATTTATTGTTACTGAGAAACAATACTTTGTAGAGTTCATTTCTAATAGATATTTCAAATTTTAATTAATTTTAGAATGATTTTTTCTGCTCATATGCATGATATGCATGAGTGAACCCATTCACTCTCTAGCTCTCACATCAGTAAGCTGTTTCTAATACCAAAAAAAAGTACTTTTTTTTTAAGGGTTTTTGTTGCACACACACCCTCGCTGGTGAGCAAGCACAGTAGTGTGTCAAATGAATTTCCTCTCCCATACCTTGTAGAGCCTCAGACAGAATGACAGAAGCCCTTGAGAAAAGGAGTATTCAATTTGTAACTCGCTTCGACACAAGGCCATTTCACTTTATGGGTAAAGTCATAGAGGCTGCAGGAAGAAATTCGAGGTAGTTACTATAGTAACAGACAGAACGTCTCCTAACACAACAAGGCAACAAGAACAATTTGCCCAAAAAGTTATTTTTTGGGGGGGCTTTTATGCCTTTATTTGATAGGACAGCAGATCAACCAGGAAAGCAAAGGAACGGTGAAAGGGAAATGGGATCAGGAAATGGGATTAGAACTGGGGTCATCCACCAATTCCACCAATCAAATTCCACCAATATATATGTCTCTAATATGTAAGATATATATACATAGATGCCTCATTAGTGTCCGTTTCAATGGGCCGCTATACATAAGCCATCCGCCATATTGGAGGGGTCTGTGAGCATTCGAGAGCGAGTTGACTGAGCGTCTGCAACCGTAGTTAGATGCAGTGTTGGGAAAGTTCACTTTCTACATGAACTAGTTCAAAGTTCAGTTCACAAATTTTAAAATGAACTAGTTCAGTTCATAGTTCATACTTCAAAATTTTGAACTAAGTTAACAGTTCCAAAAATGAACTAGTTCATAGTTATTTTTTTCCATGTTGCTGCCAGATATTATTTTTCAAAATGATTGCCACAGCCCATATAGAACCACAGACAATTATTTGATCAGTTTTAACACTGAAGATATGCGTCAGATTTTTCCCATCCTCACCGACCTTGTCATTAAATGATCATACGACGCCTCCTTGCTGCTTTTTGTTTTGATTTGTAACGTGATGAGTCGTTCATGAACGATCCTCATTCATTGCGTCTGTCACGTGACAAATGAACGAAAGACTCGGAAGGTAAAGTAATTATTTATGTTCCCTGTAAACGATTTTTGACTGCATTATAATGATTTCTTAATTCAGAATATGATCAAGATTACGTAGGTGGATGTGTTCTGGGAATTTGCCAGTTAATAGTATAACATTTAAAGCCCCTTAAATGAACGAAATGACTCGAAAAAAGATTTGTTCATTTTGATGAACGAGATCGAACAAGAGAGTCAGTAGACACTGGTGGCTGTGTGTGTTGCCAGATTGGGTGTTTTTTTCCGCTACATATTAAGGCCGGTTTACGGTGTGTTTTAGCCGGGTTTTCGTCTGGAAGTCTCTATAGAAATCTGGCACTCTATTGAACGAAGTTAAACTGAGAGAGCGTGCCGTTCACAGACACCAGAATGAACGAGTTCACAGTAACGTTCACCAGGCAGTAATACAGTACGCTCAGTTCACGTTCACGTTCACCCAAAATATGAACGAGTTCATGAACTATCGTTCAATGAACGCGTTCAGGCACAACACTGGGACGCATATTAATATGATGAAATAGACTTCTGCAGATGATTTTTCTTAATAACACAATACAATACGTCAGCTGATAGGCTACGACATTAAAAAGTTACCATAGTAAAAACATTAAAAGTACCATAGTAAAAACTTTGAGTTAACACATAGCCTATAAAAACATAAACCAGCACATTCTCACCTGTGAAAGGTTATCCCATTTCTTCGGGAATTTAAATCTCGGCGGTTTCACAACCAGAAGCTGCACAATGTGGCATCATTGATTCTTACTGTGAGTGACGACGACACGCTGACCCTTGCAAGATGGCGGGCCCGCCGACGTGTCTGGAGCATAGACTGGGGTCTGGAGCGGTGGAATGTAAAAAAAAAAAAAAAAAAAAAAAATAATCCCAATGGGAGAAATGAAAAATACTTACTTTTTTTCATTTACATTTTAGGCTACTTGCCTTAAAGGGGGGGGGTACAATGGTGTTTCATGTATTCAGAGTTGTTTACAGTGTTAAAGAGATAGATTCTCATGCATAACATGGCCAAAGTTTTTTAAAAATATTTTGGACGAATAACGGAGAATTTCTGTGCCGAAAATCTTACTTCCGGGTTGGTACAAGTTTCGGCTGTTTTTTTTTCGACCGTGGATCTAATGATATAGACCAGAGTGGAACTCCTTATATGAGCATTTCTCCCGGAAAAGCGCGGCCGCGCACACGACGACCAGAGGAGAGCGAGACCGCGCACATCAACGCGCTTCAACAGGAAATCATCGGCAGTGCTGCATAGTGTCTCCAAAGTGTGTTTTTGGATGTGAGGGAAAGCTTACCAAAGAACCCAGCGTTAGGAACAGTGGATGCAGATTGTTGTGTAGTTGTGTAGACTGTTTGTTCCCTGCATTTCGACGATGAATGTTTTATAAACAAAGCCCAGATCGACGGATTCTCTCTATGGCTCTGGCTTCGCCCACACGGCCCGCCTCCAGACGCTCGGGTTTTTTCGGAAAGACTCGGTACAGCCTATCTTTAAACTAAAGAAACTAATAAAACTAAAGACTTTTTGGAGATATGAAGGATGCAATACTAGTCTATAGGTACTCAAGATTAACAGGAGATTGAGTGAAAATGAGCATTTCACCCCCCCTTTAAAGGGACTTTGGCTATATGTCGGAGTGCTGCCAACGAGGCTATCGGTTCCGACACTAAACATTTTTTCATTTTTGAAAAAAACTAACTTGGTGTTCCTTAATTCATTTCCATTGTCTATGAAATGACACAAGGCTACACTGTTTATGTTGTAGCATTTATTATTTCATGTATATTATTGAACACAATTGTACAAAACAGTATTGAAAAAAGTCTACAGTTTTGCAAACAGAGGAAAAACGATAGAAGAAGGATAAAGAAAGTAGAGTAAAGGCCTTTTTCATAGTCTTCAAGGTTGCTGTTGAGAAGTTGAGCCAAATTCTTATACTCATTGGGTCATGACAACCTGGTGGGCTGTTTCTGTGTTATGTTTATGCATGTCAGTAAAGGGAGGATGATTTACGCTGAGACTGGATTTAGTTACCAAAGACGTTTATGTAAACATTACTCTCTGTGCAGACTGCATGCATAAACCACTGACCATGAAAACATCTTCACATTTGAAAAATAATGTTGAAAATTATTAATGTGAAAATACATAAATACAACACACACACATTAAAATAAAAAACATTTATAATATTACATAATTATGAAATCAACGAACATGTAGTTGTGTTGACATTAGAGACTAACTCAAAAACATTGTAATTCAAATGCAAAAAATGAGTTTTTATGTTTGTTAATAAGGCTGACATGGTGGCAATGAAGTTCTGAAACTTTTTTAATTAAAAAGCAGATAAACAACATAATGAACTTGTTGGTTTTAACGTCTGAAAATTCACTAATGCTAATCAACATCATATAGATACCAGTCCATGAAATTAGTTAATATAAGCACAAGCACAAATGTGGGCACACAGACACACAACCACACACGCACACACAGACACACTCACACACACGCACACACACACACTCTCACACACACACACACACACACACACACACACACCACACAAATCATCCAGCATGACCATGACCTTGCAATGAAAGGGAACCATGATTGGAAATGCAGTAACTCTGGCTTTTGATAAAATCGAAAATTCAAACACAAGCAGGACACTTCAGATGGTCAGTCTTCAATTTGAGGTGTGCTGCATATAGGTGAAATGAAATATTAAGTCAGTTTCATTATGTTTCAAACCTGCATACTCATTTTTAGAAGCTCCTAGGAAGCATGTCTGACAAGCTCCTAACAGGATAACTAAATAAATAAAAAACAGGTGTGCACCATATTCAAAGTCTGCTGAAGTCAAGTCACGCAATAGCTTTGTGTGAGAAAAAGACTGAAATTGAACTTATGCTTTGATAATCTTTTCCTTTGCAGAAGCTTATAGCTTCTATGCTAATAGCTTAAATTGCATAGAGTTTTATACTGTGTGTAGTCTGTATTTTCGTCCCAATTTGCGTAGTATAAATAATACGATGAGTGTGAGAAAAAGGGCACTTTAAAGTGTTAATTTAAATTTTCAGTCACGGAATAAAAAATAAAAAAGGTAACTGAGACTTTTTATCTCGCAATTGTGACTTTTTTCTTGCAATTGCATGTTTATATCTCACAATTCAGACTTCTCAGATTTCTAACTTTATATCTCGCAATTTTGAGAAAAAGTCAGAATTGAGATATAAAGAATTGCAATTACCTTTATTATTATTATTTTATTTATTTTTTTATTCTGTGGTGGAAACAAACTTCCATAGTTTGACTTCTTGTCTAATTACAAAAAAAAATAAAAAAAATAAAGTCAGATAACAATTTGCATTCTATAATTTTATCACTTCCGCATATAGAATGTTATTATTGTTAATTTAACAATTAAAGTGTAACTTCATCGATTTCCAACCCGCTTTGTATTGTTAGAATATCGGTAGTAATATGTGTATATTTCGCCTAAAACAGTTTGAAACGTTGACTACAAACACTGAGGTTTTTCAAGAACTTTTCAAGTTCGAGGTTTTATATTTGTCACATAAGACCTACATAAACATGTGATGCAATGCAGTGAAATGGTTTTCCCGTCCCACAATGCAACAATATTAACAACAAGTTAAAAACAACTAACTCATAATATATATAATACAAACATGAATATAAATTAAAATCAGTATGATAATGTCTGTATGTAATTTTAATTCTACCTATTTGGCAAAAGGGAAGACAACAGCTTTTTTTCTCTGTTTTCTCTTGTGAGGTAGCACTAGTTTCAAAAATGTTTTCGCCTCTCTACTGTGTATGGAGCCAAGTTTTATTGTAGGCCCCTTCAATGCTTACATTAGTAAGCTGGTTTGATCAGTGTTTGCTAAAAAAGTTGAAGGCTAGTCACTTTAGGGGTCAATGATCTTAAAATCATGTTTATATTCACACTAAACTCAGAGAGAACAAGCTTTGCACAGCAACCAAAGGATCAACATTCAGTTGGCAGTTCAGTTTAAATGTTCTCAGTTCATGACTGAGGAAAACTCTGCCCAAGTGAACAAGATGAGGCTCTTGTTGCTATGTACATATATACCACATGAATAGAATGAAATTCTGGCTGGTAAAAGATTATTACAATAAATATATTCTGCACTTGAGAACGATTTTCAAAAATCAATGCAAGCATCTCATCGCATTGTAAGCTCAGACAGTATTTTACATCATTATATTATCCTTGACGATTCTAAAATTAAACTGAGACGTGTAAGCACTAGCCTTGTGATTATGTCATTATCTGGACCTACTCCTCAGATGTTCGTCCTACAGTAACTGGTCAACAAGCTGGGGATGTTGTTGACGTGTGCTTTGGCCCTCAAACTCACTAAACAGAACATAACTAAGAGCCTTCATTCAAGATACAGTCCCAGTTTCACAGATGAGGACAGGTAGGCGAAGAACATTTACACAAACTGGCGGTTAGACCTGCTGACCTTGAACAGATGCCGAGCTGGATCAAAAATTGTGTGTGAGTACATGTGCATGCGTATTGCTTCATTGGGAGGAGGGGGACAGGTGTTAGAGGAGGATGTGAAGGCTGTTTATTTGACATTGGCCTTGATGTAAATGGTAAAAAACATTTCTTTTTTTTTAAATAGATCAATTGTGTGAGTTGTCTCACCACACAATATTCTAATGCTTTCATTACTTCCACCATGGCTTGTCCTTCGGCTATTCAGCATCAGGAGTGGCGCCTTGATGTGACTTTCCATACAGGCTGCAAATCAATAAGCTTTTATTTTCTTCTTTAGGAGAGCAATGACATCAGTACACCCCCATCTGCCTCAGACAAACCCCGTAAACAGTGCATAATACAGATGACCCTGGACTTTAGTAACAAAACAAAAATGATAAATTATCACAAGACATTTGGAGTAAAGGACACGCACGCACGCACGCACGCACACACGCACACACAGGCTACTGTAAAATTGTCAAACCAGACACGGCTAGTCTGGGACAGATGCCAATCTAGGAGGGAACATCTACTGTCACCTCCCATAGTTCTCAGAAATGAATAGATAAATACCTTCAGGCAAAACATTGCCTGCAAACTTTGGTAATGCAGTCTGGAAACGAGCTAGTTGCATTTTAATTATTTTTACTACTATTATTGTTATTATTTATCGTATCTTTATATTTAGGAAAAGTGATTAAATGACCCCATGTGCTTTTTTTTAAATTGTGATTAGATACATCAGATACTCCAATAACATTACAATGGATATCATTTTGCATCATCATGAATAAATCAAAATGGATTAAATAAGAGATTAATCATGATTAGCTGTGTGTGTGTGTGTATATATATATATATATATATATATATGTGTGTGTGTGTGTGTGTGTGTGGCCACTTTACTCCAAAGATGTAATAATTTATTATTTTTGTTTTGAAGTCCAGGGTCATCTTTATATCAATGCAAGCATCACACACACACACACACACACACACACACACACACACACACACACACACACACACACAATTAGTTTTACTGTTCATGTGAGGACATTTGGTGTCCATAATGTACATTAGGCAATACCTGATGAGGCAAAACCACACATCATACAAGATATATAGGGACTATAGCGCCCCCTATGTGCGCATCAGAGAGAGACAGTGGGAGGCGTCCAGTGCTCTTTAAAAACTCTAAACTATTTTGCATTTGGGTGGATGGTAACACAGAGACCTCAACTGTGCATGGACATCTCCAAGCGTAAAGCTCCTCATAGTTTCAGCAAGGAAACATAAGAGTTCCCGCAGCACCAGGAGGATGGCTTACTTCGACAGTAGCTGCCACTGCAGCAGTGAAAGACGACAGAACAGCATCTTGTACAGCATTTTAAAGAACGACAGTCAGTCTGCGCAACTTGGGAACCAGCCGAGGGCACCGAGACTCGCCGTGTCCATGCGCGCGTGTGCGTGCGGATCCAAGAGGAAGGTGTCTCTCCGTTCCCCTCAAACCACATGCAAAGCCGCCTCCGCGGTCCTGGTCAAGACCCTGAAGTTCGTGAAGAACGTCCCGTGTTTCCGAGAGCTGCCGGTGGATGACCAGCACACGCTGGTGCGGAGCAGCTGGGCGCCGCTGTTGGTGCTCGGCATGGCGCAGGACAGGATCGACTTCGAGACTTCGGAGACGCAGGAGCCCAGCATGTTGCAGCGGATTTTAACGAGCGGACAGGACAAGCAGGACAACCAGAGTAATAACAGTGGAGTGGCGTTGACCGACGTTCAGGGTATTAAAATGTTTCTGAGGAAATGCTGGGGATTGGACATAAGCACTAAGGAGTACGCATACTTGAAAGGGGCTATTCTGTTCAACCCAGGTGAGACATGCTGCACTGTCACACCTGAATTAGGACACACACTTCCTAACTGCCTGGTTTTAACATGAGTCACACTGTAATTATTAATATTCCCAATAACACTGATAGACAGTAATATTAAAACAATACTAAAAATAACAAATACATGAATTAAGACAGTTCATAGTTTAAAACTAGGCTAATAATAGACAAGAGTAGAAAAATATTAATATTAAAAATCAGTGCTTTGTTTTTTGTATTATTAAAATCCATTATTAATAAGAGCACACTTCTAGTATTAATTATTGTCATTATTATATTAAACTAATAAAACTATCAAACTATAAATCATTTTCTTTGTCAAAGAATCTAATTGTCAATTTTGATCCCTATAAGATTCCAAATTATGATACAAATTCTACTAGCATTCCTATATTTAAATTTTTTTTTTTTAACTTTCGGGGACTTGGGTCAGTAGTTCAAATCATATTCAAATATGGATATATGACAATAGATGACTCAAAGTTTCAGAAAAAGAGAATTATCCAATTATATACAGGTAATCAAAAGGTATCTGTTTAGTGAGCTGGTACAGGATATAATAAGTCTCTTTCCATCTCTTGTTCTCAGATGTTGTAGGGCTGCAATGTCAACATTACATCCAGGCCCTGCAGAGCGAGGCGAACCAGGCACTTAATGAATATGTCAAAATGATTCACCGCGGGGACAGTGCAAGATTCGCCAAACTCTTCCTCGCTCTCTCCATGCTGAGATCCATCAACGCCAACGTGGTGGCTGGTCTCTTCTTCAAACCGGTCATTGGAGCAGTCAACATGGAGGAACTTCTTCTGGAGATGTTTTATGGAAAATAAACTCTAATTCAAAAACCAGGACTGAATTATCAAAGTTGGAAAGAATGGCAGTCGGCAGTGGACGGACAGATATTGAAAATGACTGATTCCTTTTTACACTATTTTTGTACAATATATGAGAGCTCTCTTTTTGCCTTCTGAGTTGAACTCATCGCTGAATCCAAAGTTGATGACAACGTTTTTCCCATTTGGGGAAAGAGCTTTATAACTTTGTTCTGATTGTTTGTTTTTATGTTTTTGTTTACTTGCTTTTATGTGATGTTGTGCCGCCTTATTCTGGTTGACACTTTATATTAACTTTCATTAGGAGATCATTAACAAGCATTCATTTATATATGCATGGCATTTAATATATATTTTAAAATGTAATTATATTTGATGCAAAAATAATATATTACATCTAAAAATAGTGTTTCTCACTGTTTCATGACTATCAATTTGAATATATATATATATATATGAACTAATGATCTGTTTTGCATTACATATTGTAATAATTTTGGTTAGTATTGTTAATGAAAGTTATTATAAAGTTTAAACTGTATTTGAATATTAGAAAGTATTGTACATTTTTGTTATGCATTGACATAATGGAACATGGTTACACTCCTTCACATTTCCCACAACATGGACAGATATAGTTTTCTTTTTTTTTGCATTACAGTAACAGTTACATTTCGATAAACATGTCAACGGGATGACAGACCTAAGCACAAATACAAAACAGTTATGAAAATAAAAAGAATAATTAGGAAATCATTGTTGATGACATTGTTTCTTACCTCAATGTAGTAATATTGTTTACCTAACCTCTGCAGGCTACATAGACACGTCAGTAGGTGGCGACAAGGGGCTGTCTTTATTAGTGAGTCGTTCAAAAACACCAATTCGTCCAGGAATGAAACAAGTGAAATACGGGACATCACTGAACGATTCACTCAAACGATTCTTTCAATTACGCGACGCTGATTCATTCAGGAGCTGTTTTGCTCAGACAGTTAATCCTGCCTTGACTTGGAAACTATTGTCATTGGTGGAATAAAAATAGACGAAGTAGGTGGCAATTTATATGTTTTTAAAATGTAAGTTACTGTACTGATTCAGTATGTCCTTTATGTAGTAGTAGGCTATGTTTTAAAGTAACATCCTCTTGATTTCGTTGACGTAGCCTATGTGGGATTTTCAAAAATATTTATTTTGCAGTTGCAGTTTTTGCAATTTATATCACTATTACACAGTTATATTTAAACATGTTTTACGGTATTCCGTTAAAGAAAGACACTCATTAGAGAATCATTTGGATGATCAAAACTAACTGAGCCAGACATAGGAAAACCACAAGGTTTACAAGTAGGCCTACCAGGTAAGCATCTTTTACCTCTTCAGCCAGTGAAACGGTAAAAATAGAATAACTAGGCGCTTTGTGTGTATTTATGAAGACCTTAGGTCGGTAAGGAGAGATGGTAGACCTATGACTGTGTGAAAAGAGTTCTGAACTCTCGTTCATTCATACCCCTCCCTCAATATTCAGTCACCAAATGCAGGCTATTTTTCATGAGTCTGAACCTCCACGGCGTGCACTTGAAGGTCGCTGTGACCCCATTTCTTTCTCTGTATGTGTATAAGTATTCACCTTGTGTATTGAGTTGTGGCTCCGTAGTTTCATTTATACCACATTCTTAGTCTGGTATTAGTCAGCGCTGTTCTATTCATGCAGAAACACATATAAAAAGAAATCTAAGAGGATGCATTGAATGGTCCTTGTACAAAAAGGTAAGGACAAGTGAGATAGATAAAAGAAAGCTTGTTATTATTGTCAGTATATTATATTCTTACAATCACATTTGCACATACACTATCATTCAAAAGTTTGAGGTGAATTAATACTTTCATTGAGCAAGGATGCATTCCGTTAATCGAAAGTGACAGTAAGACAAAACATTTGTATTTTAAATAAATGCTGTTCTTTTGAACTTTGGAATTAAATGCAAAATACCAAGTCACAAACCAGTCTGTAAAACATTTTTGCACCATCCGATGCAATCGGTTTATAGCTAAGGTCCATTTGATTTGACACACTTAAAACATTATTCCATAAATATACCAAAACATATATTCCATTCATGTCCTTATTATTTTGAAGTTACTGGTAAGCCCCATGTTCATGTGTTGACATCTAGCACATGCTTGAAAGCACATGCCACGTTTGTGGTCAGTGTTCACCATCATCCATATATGCAGCTCTATAGTGGCAGCTCTTTGCAGCAAGACGTTTCTGAAATATTTATCGGCTTTCCTTGCCAACAGAAGTCACTGCTCTTTAGTAGTGTCTCACCAGGTGGCAGGATAAGAGAGTCCCTGTCATAAACTCCTGAGCAACTCTTCTCATTGCAGCTGGTGGAAGAAATGACATGTCATTGTTATTGTTTTAACATTTGCACTTTGAGCTGTTAAACAGTAACATCAAATACATCACCTGCATTGTTCAGTTATTGCATTGTCCTCACAAATTTTAACTATGGTGTCCATGCGATCATCCTCAGGCTTTTGAAACCTGTAAATACATCAACTACTATTTAATGACTAAAATATTTAAAGGGATAGTTCACCCGAAAATGAAAATTCTGTCAGTAATTACTCACTCACATGTCGTTCTAAACCTCGTTCCAAGACTTTCGTTTCATTTATCTTCGGAACACAAATGAAGATCTTTTTGTTGAAATCTGAGAGCTTTCTATCCTTCCATAGACAGCGACGCAACTACAAATTTGACTCTTTAAAAACTTCATAAAGAGATCGTAAAACTAGAAATTGAGCGCTTTTTATTATGAACAGATTAAATTTAGGCTTTTTTGTTACATATAAACATTGATCAGGGAACATAAACAGAAGCTCAATCGAACCTGCTTGACGCACGACAACAAACCTCATTGGTTCTCGTGGCAGCCTAAATGTACTGCGTAACACACGGGAATGAACCTGTATGAATAATGAGTAATGAATAAAAGCTTAAATTCAATCTGTTCATCAAATAAAGCAATTGAGTCTCTTCAGAAAATTTGGACTAAACCGTTTAATTCATATGGACTAGTTTTACGATCTCTTTATGAACTTTTTGAAGCGTCAAATTGGTAGTTGGTAGCTGTTTAGAGACAGAAAGCACTCAGATTTCATCAAAAAGATCTTCATTTGTGTTCCGAAGATGAACGAAAGTCTTGCGGGTTTGTAAAGACATGAAGGCGAGTAATTAATGAAAGAATTTTCATTTTTGGGTGAACTGTCCCTTTAAATAGAGTTTGAGGGATCGAATGGAATTCAAGCGTAGTTCAGGCAGACCACTGGTCGCTAAACAATATCAGCTGACGCTCAGCTGATTTGTTACTCCACCTACTTTACACCCACCTCCACCCCTTCACCTCCTAGCATCTTCATAATAGAGCAGTGGATTCTGTATAGAATCTCTATGTACGTAATCATTGTATCTCCTTCTGTAAACATATGCTAAGAAACATTTGGGAGCTTGTGAAACACATTTGAAACACAAGGCTTGGGAGATTTGTGTCTCAAGGATGTATCTCAAGCTGTCTAGTATCCAAATCCAAAGATTGTCAATAAATTTCATTCTCAAAGTGGTCCTGACTGAACTACCCATATTAAGCAAATGGAAAGCACAAGTAAAATATATATAACATGAATATTTAAATATAAAACAACCTGGGTTCCAGGCGCTCTTTCACTTTTGCTATGGATAAGATGTAGGGTCCAATTTGTCGTGTAATGGTTGTCAAGTAGGAATTTTCTTGCTTCAGCTGCAGAAGGTCATGAAGCTGTGCTGTAATTAGTAAATTAATTAGTTCACAAATTAATAGTTTAACTTGCATGATAAAATGAACCCTGAGGCATCACAGACAATTTGTTGTTTTTCCTCACCTTCATATATCTCTTGCTCATTGGTTACTCTTTGAAAGGTCACATCCCATATCTAGAAACACAACCAAAATATTCTAAGGTGCACTGCTGTGTTTTGAAAAAAGAATATGTTTTTGCAGGAATTATAATATAGCCTCACCTCCTGAAATACGGCCCTCTGGGTCTGCACGGCAGAGTACTGAGACGCGATCTGTTCATCAATGATTAGAGACCTTTCCAGGATCTTATCCATGGTGTCCGTGTTGATGAGAGAGTGATGTTTTGTCAGGTCTCTGTGCATCTCCTGAACCTCATCCTTCAGTCTCTGGACTTCTGTCTGAAGAACCTGGGGCATGAAATATTGATCAAATAATACACGTAATTTTTTTTATTTACCCAAAATACAAGAAAAGTATGTTTTAGAGTACATGAATGGAATGAAAAGGCATTTGATTCTCTTGGTTTCAGCATTCAAAAATTGTGAAATAATATAGTACAGAAGGGATTATTTAATGTATACAATATAATATACTTTGAAGTGTCTCTACACTCTTATATTCTATATAGATCCTTAAAGCGGTGGTTTACCAAAAAAGGAAAATTCTGTCATCATTTACTCACCGTCAACCTGTATGAGTTTCTTTGTTCTGTTGAACGCAAAAGAAGATATTTTGAAGAACGTTGGTAACTAAAGAGTTGCTGGTCCCCACTGACTACCATTGTATGAAAAATAAATACTATGGAAGGCAATGGGAACCAACCATGTTGGTTACCAACTTTCTTCAAAATATCTTCTTTTTTGTTCAACAGAAAAAAAAGAAGAAATAACTTAGAACAACTCGAGGTACTTGACAGATTTGTCCTTTTTTTTTTAGGTGAACTCTCTCTTTAATGCTTGTTTTGTCTTATTTTAAATCATGACATCATCTTGAGGCCCCCTTTGAAGTTTGCAAGGCCCCCAGTGGACCCTGGCCCCCTGGTTTAGAACCACTGCCTTTGGGTTCTGTCAGGCATTCATATATAGAACCTTTTAGGGATTCCCATCATGAGGTATTTCCATTTAAAACAGAATGATGAGGCTGACATATCATTTTTCTTTAATAGCAAATAGAAGTTTAATTCTGTCCATGTTTAGGGGTAGACTAACATATCAAAGAAGACTAATTCTCACCCTGTAGCTCTTCTCAAAGTTGCGGCAGTGCTCAGTAAAGGGTGACTCTCTGCCCTCGGCCAGCAGCACCTTGGTACAAATGTATCTGTGAAAGATGGGCCTGTGGCCAAAAGGCATTTCACTGAGAGATGGGGACGGGCAAGACATAGACAGAGCTGACAGCCTGTGAAAAGAAATGAGAGATTGTCAGAATTGTGTTTTAAAGGCAAAGATTGCTCTCGCAAAGATTTTAACCTGGCAGCTGCTGACATAGAACAGACTTTAAGCCAATGGGAAAATCCTTAAAGATGCACATGCAAATACAAAAAAAAGGTACAAATTTAGTTACAAACAAAACAAAATTATTATTCTTTTTTTTTGCTAAAACCTTATAGGATAAACAATCCTATTTATTTAATAAATACATCTAAAGCAGTGTTGTCATTTACTAATAGTTTTATGCTTTTAAAAAGCTTTTGTTATTTGTATTAGTTTTTTAATATTTCTTTTTAACTTTAATGGTAACACTTTATAATAAGGTTTAATTTGTTAACATTAGTTATTGTAATACCAAACATTAACTAACAATGAACAAAACATTTGTTACAGTATTTATTAATCTTTGTTAATATTAGTTAATAAAAATACAGATGTTCTTTCATGTTAGTTCTAATTAATGTTAACAAAACTTTTGATTTTAATAATGTATTAGTAAATGTTGAAATGAACAATAATTTAGATTTATATATGCTGTAAGTATTGTTCATTCTTAATTCACTAATGTTATTTATTTAATGTTATTTTCATGTTATTTAACACTGTGATTTATGTAGTTTATAATTTGTATTTAGTTTTAGTCATTTTATTTCAATTGACAAAAACTATTTTTATTAATAGTTAAAGTTTATGTTAACAATAATAACACTGACCTAAGCAACGTAATTCTCTATGGCTGAAGCAGAACATTAATATATTATGCAACAACCATCAAAACATTGACATTCAGACCTATTTTGGCTAAAATTAAACTCAGATTCTGGTGCTTATCCATTTTCAGAGCTTGATGACCATTGATGGTCATTACAATTAACGATGCACAGAAATGCAGCATTCCCACCTCAGTCCACAAACCTCAGCTGGAAATTCCTGACGTTCAGGAACAAGAATTAAAAGATCAAGAATGAAAAGCCCTATTGAAAGCTCATGATGTTACTAAGAAAACAACAAGAATAAAGACAGTTACCTTAGTTTCAAAGCTCCTCTAATCTCTCTTCCCTATACTGTGGCGTTACAAGTCCCTCGAGTGAGTCTGGACAATGTATGTTCTCCGAGCCTAAGTGACAAGCGTCCCACCCCCTTACTTTTACCAATTTAAGATCCTGGCACCAGCGGTGACATCAGCAGCTTTGGAACAAAGCGCTTTGTGTGAACTCTGTGCAACGAGCAGAATCCGAAACACTTCTCTGAAATTCTGTTAAAAATAGTGAGAGAAGCCTGACGCCTGTATTGTACTGTCTGTTGTCATGTGGGCAGATGGGGGAGGACGTTTGTTTGGTGGAGGGCTTCACAGACCTGAAAACGGTAGGGATGATTGATGTGGAAAGTTGTCACAGGGACTTGCGTCATTGAACTCTCTATGGAGAGATGGAGGTTGCTGTGGTGGAATAGTTGTATACATTCTGATCTCTTATCACCATGGGTATTCCGTGTAGATGCATTGAGGCCGTAATGAAAACGTGCAGGGCATATAGTGTGGCATGCATGACAATGGGAATTCAAAATGGAAACTTTTAATCATGATAATAGGTTTAGAGGATTAGGATTGATATTGTGGAGTGGCTCCAACAAATATTTGGATGCTTAAGCCATTGGAAAAATTTACGAATGCCACTGCATTATAACAAAATATCAAACGAACACCTTCAATTTATTAATATTGACAGTAAAGACATCTGTAACGTTACACACGATTTCTATTTCAAATAAATGCTGTTTTTTTTAAACTTTCCATTCATCAAATGATCCTAAAAAATGTTTTACAATTTCCACAAAAATATTAAGTTTTCAACATTGATAATAATAAGAAATGTTTCAAATCAGCATATTAGAATGATTTCTGAAAGATCATGTGACACTGAATAAAGGAGTAATGGTGCTAAAAATTCAACTTTGCTATCACAGGAAAAAATCCATTTTAAAATATATTAAAATAGAAAACAGTTATAATATTCAACAATGTTACTGTATTTACTGTATTTTTGATCAAATAATTGTAGCCTTGGTGAGCATAAGAGACTTCTTTAAAGGAACACTCCACCGTTTTTTGAAATAGGGCTTATTCATCCACTTTCCTACATTTAGATAGGTGGGCAAACGCAGTTTTGTCTCAGTGCATGCATTATTTTAGTTTGGAAGCGCCACCGCTAGCTTAGCTTAGCATAATGAATGGAATCCTTTGTTGCCAGCTAGCATGTCATGAGTAAAAGTGATAAAAAAAAAAAACTAATCACTTGTGGCCTGCATATTCACAACGAGTACAAATAGCAATGCAGATTAAGACTAGGCGATTTCCTAGGCAGATATTGACTTGGGACTATATTGGGGTGAAGCACAGGCGAATCACTGCTACTTCAGCACAGAGATATCACACTCACCACCAGTTCGTGTTGACTCTCATCCTCACGTCCTCAGGCTGTTGAGCGATCGCAACCTCCTCCTCCTGTCGTTCTATTTCCAAAGCACGCAGCTCCTCTTCTGAAAACTCTGGTTCATAGAGGTATGGTTCTGGCTCTTGACTGTCTGAGAAGTCACCCTCCTCGTCTCTCATAAAATCTGCCATGTTCATCGCCATTCACTATGTCTACTGTAGGAAAAATAGCCGGCTACTATTCACGCTGATATGTTGACGGAAGTTGGGGGATTTCAGGTGTTGTGTGATATCTCTGCGCCCAAGTAGCAGTGATTCGCCTGTGCTTCCCCCCAATATAGTCCCAAGTCAATATCTGCCTAGGAAATCGCCTAGTCTTAATCTGCATTGCTATTTGTACTCGTTGTGAATACGCAGGCCACAAGAAGTAATTAGTTATTTTTATTTTTTATCACTTTTACTCATGACATGCTAGCTGGCAACAAAGGATTCCATTCATTATGCTAAGCTAAGCTATCGGCGGCGCTGCCAAACTAAAACAATGCATGCACTGAGACAAAAATGCGTTTGCCCACCTATCTAAATGTAGGAAAGACGGTGAATAAGCCCTATTTCAAAAAACGGTGGAGTGTTCCTTTAAAAAAACATTTACAAAATCTTTCCGATCTCAAAACTTTAGTGTACATTAGTGTTGTCATGATACAAAAATGATGACTTTGATACAATTGAGTAACAGAACTTTAAATTCATTGTTTTATTAATTAATAAAAAAAAACCTCACTTGGCCAGCTTGTTTCTGCCCTGCTTTTCTACAATTCCATCCCCTTTATTAAAAAACATAAAAAATGTACATGCCACAGTGTGAACGTTCTTACAGAGAGGTTTGCAACGATCACATTATCAATCATGTTATCAATCAGTGTTGCTAACCTTGGCTTTCACAATGCTGCACAGGTTGGGATAGGGGTGGGTGATGTGACCTATTCACTGATTCTTAATAAATAATAAAATAATAATCTAAAATAATCTAATAAAAATACTCAAATACTAATGTCCAATTACATTTGGGACTGCTGAATAACAATATGCAAGTTGTCATGCCAAGCAAACTCAGAACTAGTTTTGAAAAGGCAGAACTGCATAACATTTATCAGTCCTGAAAATAACTGCTACACTATGCAGATATACAGGAATATATGAAGACACTAAGCGCATATTCCCACAACAAGCACCTCCAGTTTCTTAGAAAAGTGCTTATAAAACTCCATATAGTTCACTCCATAGCAACAGGACTTTAACACAACCTAAAATTCTATGTAATGAGATCAGAGGTGGATTCAGAGAAAAGGAATTTAGGATCACATCCCTTTCTTTTGTAAGCTCTGTTCATATATGTAGATTTGCACTTATACCAGAACATGTTCACGTCTACTGCACTAATCTTACTGCAATCTAAAGAGCTAAACTGATCTGGAAACAGTACTCAAATATTATGAATAAGGCTCTGAAGTGGTCCGTCAGTGGCATAACTCTCTGAGCCCTTCTCCCGAAATGAGAGCTTTCCAGGAAGTCAGGCTCCCTGTGCCTCATGTTATCACCTCAGCTCCTGGCCCCTCACAGACACAAAACTAACTCTAGCTATAACAGGACAGTTGCCACCTGGTGCATTGATAGGGAGAGTTATAAATGATTTTCTGTTTAGGAGCTTAATAACCGGCTGAGAAAGCACCAGCGTAATGCTAGTGTCTCCTTCCTGTTGTCTGTAGACAGATCTGTGTCATTAGACAGAATTCAGACAATTTGAGCAGTCCAAGTGCATAAAAAATGGCATATCCGTGCATATTATAAATTATAATGAAAACAATTGTACTAATTGTGACAAAACTTTGGGGTTGTTGAGATTTGAGATTTGGTGAGACCACGACTGTATTTGTTTGATCATATGGTAAAACAGTTCAATATTATTAAAATAATTATTTTTTATTTTAATATATTTTAAATGTAATGTATTTCTGTGATGGCAAAGCTGAATTTTCAGCATCATTACTCCAGTCTTCAGTGTCACATGATCCTTCAGAAATCATAATATGCTGATTTGGTGCTTAAGAAATATTGCTTATTATTATTATCAATGTTGTGCTTCTTATTACTTTAGGGGAAACCATGATATATTTGGAATATAAATCTTTTGTATCATTATGTCTTTACTGTCACTTTTGATCAATTTAATTGTCCTTCTGAATAAAAGTATTAATTTATTTAAAAAAAGGATCGCAATCTGACTTACCGCAAACTTTTGAATGGTAATGTATATATCATATTATTAGATTTATATTATTGTCTTATTTAAATTAAAATGGACTTGTTCTATTTATACATTTTTTACATTTAATGGGAAATCGTTTTGCAGTTTGAATTTTTACAGTGTGGCCATTATTACTGCTCTAGTTATAAATATCACAACATCTGATTATACAAATGAGATCAGATATATTCGCATGTCCTTTAATCACACCAACATACATTTATGTTTTTTCATAAGTACTGCAGCAAAGTAAGCAACACAGTCAGTCCAAGGTTGAATAACAGCGCAGTCATATAATAGTTTTCATGCTGTACTTGGTAACATATAAACTGCTCAGTCACCTGTCACTCAAGGCAGTTCCTCCAGTCACAGAGCCAGACCTCCGCTGGCCCATCATCAGAAGAGGCTCCAGACAGAGGGCAAACTCAGTATGGTAGTGTGTGTTTATCTGTAGAGTTGATACATACACTTTGTTAGTGTCAGAGGTCTGCACAAAGGGCAGCAGAAGTTTGGTATTCAAACTCACCTTGCTACTCTGGACAGGGCGGAACTTGTGAGGTAGCGTTACAGTGCTACACAGTCTGTCCATCAACTGCTGTTAAGGGTCATAGGGCATACATTTAAACTTTTTTTCTTTTTCTTTGAGACATTATTTAAAGTGCCCCTATAATGCTTTTTCGAATATTACCTTTCATGTAGTGTAGAATATAGCTGTTTATGTAAAAGCTCTGCCAAGTTTCAAAAATCAGAGTGCACAAGTTATTGTTTTCCAAAAGAAAGAACCGATTCTGAACTACCTGAAACGAGTCGTCAGTAATTCCAGTCTTACTTCCTGCACAAACCTGCGTAAGTTTGTAACAAATTTGCATCATTCCAGCCTTTGGTCTTCATTGGCTGCCTGCGAACAGCATCTACTTCGGCCTGCCCTCAAACACTAGTTGTAGCTGAGGCCTCAAAGATTTTAGTTTGTGTTGTTGACATGTCGAGAAGACGTTGTTTTCTGTGGTGCGAAAGCAAACCACTTTGCATGTACTTCCAAAGGATGAGGACTCAAGCTTGAATTGATACGGTAAAACCGACGCCATTGTTACTGTTCTTGTCACTGTTTATGCTGAGGAAGCCTCCAGAGTTGAAATTTTACCTATGGTAATGGCCGTTTGGTTTCCAATATGCACTGCAAGAGGTAGACCAATCACAACCATAGACTGTAAAAACATATGGCGTCACCCGTAGGTTTCTGAAGAACCGTTTTTGAAGCCTAAAGTGGGCGTGGCCGACCGTCGCCATCTTGGCAGCGCGTCACTCCCGGATTGATTTATTTTTACAGTCAGGCAATGAGCTGAGGTAACGTGACGCTAACAAACAGCAGACAAACGGCTAATGATGACTAATGACCACAGCAGCGGGAATCCACCTGTCACTCAAAAGTGGACACCCTTAATTATGCAGAAATTTTAAGGCTTAATATAATTTAAACGGATGAGTTATAAAAAAATTCACCCCCCTTGTCAAGGAAGGGCAAAATTAGCTGTATAGACCAAAGCCATATACAGACACCAGGCTGTAAACACGTTTTTTTCTGCTGTAAAATTTGGCATTTTAACATGGGGGATACAGATTTGACTCACTTTTGACACCAGCCTCAAGCGGCCAGTCAACGAATTGCAGTGTAACTCACTTCCGTGTTGGTTTCAAAAGAGAGACGGGGAGGTTGCTGCTTGATCACAACAGACTGGGCCAACTGACCAATCAGAGCAGAGTAGGCTCTCGGAAAGGAGGAGTTTCGAGAGACTGAATCCTTGATCGAACCATTTTAGACACTGTGAGAAAAGAGGTGATGCTGCAATGTATACTGTGAGAAAATTAAAGTGTTTTTTACCTTGGATGCATGTAAACCTATTGTAGGAGTCCTCCAAAACAAAATTAGATACCTTTAAAATAGCACAATAGGGGCACGTTAAAAGTAATGCATAAAGGATAAATCTACTAACATATCCCATATCTAAGAACTCATACTTATTGGCTGAGCCGAGAAAAGCGGAGCAGGTGACCAGGTGCACCTGGGAATAGAGATAATACATACATTAGAGTATCTGCAGAGATTTTAAAATCCCATTTAAGACTTTTAATTGACTTTTAAATACAATTAATACATAATACCGTATGTCCATACAGAACAAACCAATACAATCTTAAAATAAATCATGTATCTCAGATTTTACTTAATTAAACATGGGAAAGCAGGAAAACCAAGTTTAAATACTCAAGACGTGTTTTTTTGTTCAATATATGTATTGATATTGGTTTTATGTACTAATATATCAAATTAGAATTCAGTTAATATTGGATTTTGCTGATACAATAATAATGTGCCCAAAAAAGGCAATAAACAGATTATTGGGCTGATACTAGTAAATACCATATAATAAATGTGTTAAATAATGTTTTTAGCCTTTCCTTCCTTCCTGTATATAGAGAAGCCACAAGAGTTTACATTGAATTAAATGCCAGACACAGTTTATTGCGTAAGCAAAATACCAATAATATCCAGAAGAAAATATATTTTTGCATAAAGCGGGACTTTTAAATATAAACAAGCCTGTAAAATACTGAGACTCTTATTTTGAAATGTCTATGCTTTACTACTTTGATTCAAAAGGATGGATAAAAAGGAAAAAAATAAACACTCTTGCGACCTACAACATATTACAATATAAACACCACAAAGTAAACATGATCATAATTCATCAACAGTAAATCATGAGCAATCACTTTTTTTTACTTTGAATGTTCAGTGCTCACAAAAAATGTAGGCCTATTAAATCATCATCTTTTCAATAATAAATAATTTAATACCTCTTAAAATCATAATCAATACTTTTTTTTTTAAATACCATTAAAGACATTTAATATATGTATGACCTTAAATTAGTCATGGGCCTACGGTTTGTGAACAACATGAGAGTAAATGATGACAGAAATCAAGTAGCATCAGTTCTGGCAGGTCACGTTAGTCAAGCTCGCATCAGCTGACTCATCACCACGTCTACTGTACCTATAGGAATACGACACCTGTAATATATATAAGCTCCTTCAGTATTATCAGCAGCTATTGCGTTTCTCAGGAGCTAATTACCCTCCTCCATCCCCATCCTCCTCTCGTCCAGTTAGGATTTGGGATAAATTCTCGAATTATGTTGTACTTTAAAATCTTGAATTAATGACATCTGCATACATTCATGTTGGTTCTGTTCTGTTTACCCTAAGGGGGGTTATTGCTGCTCTTATCCATGCTAGGCTGCATGGATGCACAAGGAGTTCTCGCCCAGAACGGAACCATACCGCCAATCCAAACTGTATGCTAATTGTCAATCGTATTTGACGATAGTGGTCCTGACAGAATTTAAATTTTTTGGCTAAACTATCCTTTCAAAATACCTGAAGGGTGGGCAGGAGGGTGGACAAGTGAGAAAGTTGTTCCTTGAGTGCCTTCTCCTTCTCTTCATGTTGACTGTTGAGATTTTATAGGTAAAAAAAATATATTAGTACCCTCTGGGCCAATGTATACACAATGCATAGACCTTTCCAACACAAATACACTGTATGGGCCCTATTTTAACGATCTGAAATGCAAATATCAAACGAGAAATGCAAGTAACTTTGTAGGTGGATCTCTGGCCCTGTTGCTATTATGCCGGCGGGATAAATTACTCTTGCGCCTGACGTAAATCTAAAATGGGTTGGTCTGAAGGAGCTACATTACTCATAGGTGTGGTTTGGGTGTAACGTGAAATAAACCAATCAGAGCATCATCTCACATTCAATTTAAAAGCAGGCGCGCTTGTTCCATGGCGGATTGCTATTATAACGGCGGACTTGCCAGGCGCATGCCAGGAGCGGTTCACAGCCGAGGAGACCGATGTTCTCGTCAGGGCCGTAAAAGACAGAGAAGTGGCATTGTATGGGGATGGGAGAAACCCACCCAAATTAGCTTCGGTTAAACAGGCGTATAATAATTTAAATGTGTAAGCTAGATTTATGCCTATTTTTTCACATCTTCATAGACACCACAATGATTTCCCTCGTGTGGTAATATTTTTCCTTGTAATTATGTATGGTTTGCAAAAATGGCAACTGCTGTGTCTGTGTGTAGATAAGAGAAGCAAAGTGTATACACGTTGTGCACACTCTACATTATGGCCAAGTATGCACCCTTAAAATAGCATCTGAATAATGTGCCACTGACTTTAGACTAGGTTTTTCCTGGTCTGTGGTGGAATTGTTTTCTGGAACTGCAAAATAGCACCAGGGAACGTTTGTGCCGGAACACGCCTCCTCTTTTCGCTGAACCGCCCCTGGGGAGCGCAAGTTCATTCCCTAATTTATCGACGTGCGTCTGTGAAGGGAAAAGTCCGCTGTGCGTCAGGTGAAAAATAGGAATGATACATGCGTCGGTGTACAAAGTCAATTGCGCTGGTTGCAATTTAGGGCCCCCAATGTCCAAAAATCAGCCTGATTTGAACATTTCCTCCTTTGTTTGCTCTTGCATGTCCCTGATATACAAACACAAACGCACACGCTGAGTCCTAGATTGCAGCTTGACATAAATAGCTTAATTCCTGGAAGACATCAAGCCAGTTTCCAGGCAATGATGGAAAGGGGACAGAGAAAAAAAACTCTTAACAAATAACAGGACTCATGAAACAAAACCAAAGCCACTGCTGTTCCAATATTGACCACAACTCTGTGCTCTGCCAAAGCCATGTGGATAAACTGGCACGGATAGACAATTTAGACTTACGGGATCTATTAGGACAATATTTACCTTTCCGCAGCTTTAAAGAGGTCCTTTTTTCTCTCTAAAAGTTTTTCCTGGGAAGAAAAGAACAGCTTTTACTTTTGGACTAAATACTATTTTGTATTCTCAACATTCAATTTTCAGTGATGCTTTGAGCACATATTTAGCCTGTTTAACTCAAATTACATTATCCTTAAATTGTATGGTTTGGGTCATGATCTTTGTCCAAGAATTCATCTCTGATGCTCACAAAGCTGCATTATTCTGGTCTGTGGTTAAAGTGTGCCCCCTGCTGGTGTGTTACCTCACCTGAATACTGTTGAACTGAGTACAGATAGCACTTTCCTCCTCTACTGCATTTGTTCGCACTTCACCCAGCATGGCCTTCAGCAATACGATGGCCTCTCGCACTGACATCTGCAGCTCCTTCACCTCCTTCAGGGGAAAACAGGTCAGTACAAGATGCATCCACTTGTCGGTACTCCGCAATGAGGTTCAGTTGTACTCTTTGAACTAGATGTTGGTCGTTCACCTTAAGAGCTTCAGCTCTGTTCTAAATCTAACACATTATATTCTCCTATAATCACATAAAAAATGTGGGGTTGGCAATTTTTTTTTTCTTGTTTCTCTAATGATCACCATGGCTGAAATGATTTGATCAAAAATACAGTAAAATCAGTAATAAAGTGAAATATTATTACAATTTAAAATAATTGTATATAAAATATAATTTATTCCTGTTATGGCAAAGCTAAGTGTCACATGATGCTTCATAAATCATTCTAATATGCTGATTTGGTGATCAAGAAACATTATTATCAATGTTGAAATTTTTTTGTTGTTGTTGATGATACATTTCTTAAGGATTTTTTAGGGTGAATAGAAGGTTCAAAGAACAGCATTTATTTGAAACAGAAATCTTTTGTAACATTATGAATATTTTTTACTGTCACTTATCAATTTAATTCATCCTTGTTAAATAAAGGTATTAATTACTGAAAAAAAGTTCACACTTTAGTTTAGGGGACAATTCTCACTATTGACTCACTATTAACTACGACTTTTGCCTCAATAAACTCCTAATTAATAGTTAGTAAGGTAGTTGTTAAGGTTAGGTATGGGGTTGGATTAAGGGATGTAGAATATTGTCATGCAGACCAATAAGACTAATAAACAGCCAATAGTAATATGCATTCTAATAAGCAACTAGTTAGTAAGGTAGTTGTTAAGGTTAGGTATGGGGTTGGATTAAGGGATGTAGAATATTGTCATGCAGACCAATAAGACTAATAAACAGCCAATATCCTAGTAATATGCATTCTAATAAGCAACTAGTTAATAGCGAGAATTGGACCCTAAACTAAATTGTTACCAAAAAATCGTACTGACCCCAAACTGAACGTTTATTAATATTATGTAACATCCACTGTACATGTGTATATTCTGTAGTATAAGATGATATGAAGCATTTATCATTTTCAGTTAATGCTTTAAATATTATAAAATTCTTGGAAGTTTCTGGAATTGAACAATCCCTACTTACGTTTTACTTACTCACCAGAACAGCTTGATCCAGTATTTCACATCCCTGCCCATATGCAGTCTCAATGTCAATGCAGTGGGTGCGATTCTCACTATATCATGAAATTAAATAATATTAGTCTGATTCATTTTATAAACGTTTGTAATGCAAATGGCAGCAGTCTTACTTTGGCATGTCTCTGAAACACTTGATGCACAGCATGGACTTTTTCTCTGTCGAAAACATGATGTACAGCTGAGTGCTGATAAGGAAATGCGAAACATCAGAATTTAGTCTGACTTTACACGTTAATGGTATATGGAGGAATAAACTCACAGCACTTGCCGGGCCCTTCTTTGGTGCGTTTGGCCAGGGACACAATATCATGCTGGGAAAACATCCTGGCTTTGTGTGTGAGCTCTCTGCACTCTCCACACAGTGGTTGGCTGCAGGTGTTACAGTAATACATCACTCCAGCATCCTATGCACATGCACATTCAGTCAAAAAGATGTGCTGTTACTGCTGATGCCTGAAAATAAATGAATGCATATTTTTTCATGTACCTGTGCTTTGCATTCCATATCACAATTAGCACACTGTACTACACTGTCTGTCGATTTTTATCCACCAGAAACCTCAGCAAACGGTCCTCTGGGGGAGGTGCATTTGTGCCCATCACGACTGAGGGGTACCTGTAAGAGACATATACATCAGGGGTTGCCAGGTTTGTACAATAAAAGTAGCCTAATGGCCAGTCAGATGTAGCCCAAAAATAGCCAATGCGATTTTCTCTGTCGGTGGCCAATCTCTCTATGGAATTTGTACTTCTGGGGGGTGTTTTGGGGTATTGAAGCACCGAAATCATGCGTACGTGGATGGAAATCATCCTGCAGGAAAAAAAATTAACCCACATTTTGTAATATGTAATAGCCACTCATTATGATGTTGTGAATATAATACATTGAATTATAACACATTAAATATGTTGGAATGAACGGAATAGGATAATTTCTCATTTAATTAATTCAGAATATTAATATTAAAGATTATCATAATATTATAATATAACTAATTTAATATTATCATCATACTGAACTGAAAAATGGACATAAATGTTTTAGATATTTGATCAGCATGAACGCATGAAGTCTGTGTAAAATCTGATGATCATGCTTTGAGAATGATCCAAAGTGCGTCAGTGCAAGCAAGAAAATGTGAAAGAAGTTAACATGGTCACAAATTTGCTTACATTAAACTAGCGACCTAAAAATAGTCCAGAAATGGTCCTAAAATATTTAATCTTCTTGTTTCTTCATAACCTTTCTTTGTGATACATTTTTTTAAAAATCTTAGGGTAAAAGGAATAACAAATGTGTTCAATGTGTTCTCAGACACAAATATGTACATCCGTCAGTCTCCACATTTGTCTTGTTTTCAGTATAACCAGCTTTTCTGTGCCAGTAATAGCATCAAAGTGGTGAATTCCTAGATTACACTGCATGAGGGAGTGTGTGGTACTGCAAAGTACAAAAGCTTCATTATCTGCAACTCTTAAGTGACAAAGCTAGATCCCACACTCACACTAAACTGAGAAAGATTACACCGCCACACTCACATGCAAACAAATAGCCTACCATATAATAGAATCTAAGCAATGAAAAAGTTCTACAATTTGGGAAAGCACACTGCAGCATTATGCTTGGCTGTGGTAATGGACTGCATTGTTGAAATGAGCTTTGCTTTTACCCACTGAACCACAGACTGTTGGCACTACTACACTGGTCTTATAAAGCCAGCCTACTTAGACACCACAAATGCAAGTTTGCAGTGCGGAAACAATGGATAAATATAGCAAGCTTTGCTGCTGTATCATTAGATACTTGGTGCTCAAAACATGGCTAGTTACAACAAGCTACACAGTATATGTTTTTTTTTATAAAACAGTAGATGGATCAGGACATATCAGACCTGCTATATTAGGAAACAAAATACCTTAAGTTCAGTTTTAATACACTTTTAGTGGTCAATAAGTATGGTTTTTATTAGCTGAAGTTGATCTCTACAGGACAGGATGCCAAATGGCCGATATAATGTTGATATACAGAAGCTTACACAAGTTGAACTTTCTATTTCAAATAAATGCTGTTCTTTTGAATCCTGAAAAAAGTATCATCGTTTCCTCAAAAATAAGCATTAAGCATCACATCACTGATAATATGAGAATGATTCTTGAGAACCAAAATCTGAATATTAGATTGATTTCTGAAGGATCATGTGACACTGAAGGCTGGAGTAATGAAGCTGAAAATTCAGCTTTGTCATCACAGGAATAAATTGCATTTTAAAGTGCCGTTATTGTGCTATTTTAAAGGTTAAACTTTGTTTTGGAGGTCTCTTTTTGGAGCCTGGCTGATATATAATCTCTGTCATGACAACTCTGTTTTATCATGTGTTTGGCATGGTAATGGATATGACAATATTGATATGTTTGGTCTTGGCGGAATAGATCTGTTCTTTCCTGCTGCTGCAGAGTACAAGTACGAAGTAATAATACGACACTTGCTACTGCCAATACACATATGACACACTACTGTGAGCAAGCAAGACATGCTGCTGTTGTACAATATAGCATGCATGAATTACCCATAACAGATCTATACAGGCGGAGCTGGGGAGGGTGGAGGGTGCCATCTAGAATTTCATGACAGAACTTTGTATCACTAATTATTTTCACTATTGGTCTCTTTTGATTTGCCCTGCACATTGTAAAGAAACATTGCAGATCTGTGAGTCACCTCGAAACAAGATTAAATAGGTCAGCACCAGATTGTGTGTAATTGCTATAAGCTGTGGGATCAATGCACGGAGAGCCCATCATGTGGAGTGCTTGTTGTGGTGCTAAAATCAGAATGCTGGGGTCGTCCTGCAGCTGTCCAAACAGCAACAACCCTGTGCTGCTCCTAACTGGACCTCACTGGCCTGGAAGAATGATGTTTCTTTGTTGCATGTTGCATGAACTTGAAATTTAATTCCAAGACCAAGAAATGATTGCAACAGCACATGATAAGACTAAGTTGTTATTGATCAACAAAGAGAAACTTTGAACCAAAGAAAGATAAATTGAAAATGATGAAATGTAGCATCAACCAATGAGAAGAACATTTGTTAGTCATCAAAACCTTGGAGAGCACTTCAAAACAGAAGACTTGACGGTTATATATACAGAGTGTAATGAGTGGGTGGGTATAGTACAAGAAAGATTACAGGAATCCAGGTTTGGCAAAGATTCATTTTGGAATTAACACAAGCTCCAGCTTGAAGAAAACTAGAATAAGTGGAGACCCAGATGTAACTTGGCTTCAGTTTGCTGTGGCTGGTTCTGATTGAATGCTTCTGTCATAATTTCCATTTCCTCACCCAACCCACCAATCCTTGAGGTAAAGGTTTCTGTATCTCAATAAAGCAATTGGAGTTTTTCAGCATCTACATTGTGTACTTATGGGTGACTAATTTCACTTTTAGTAGTATTTCAAATGTTTGATATCAGAACAAATGAGGCAAATATGTTGCATTAATTGGTCAGGCATGATTCTTGCACACTTTTTGTATTTTCTTTACCACTTGTGTCTTTTACCTCCCCATATTTTTGTGCTTACCCACAGAGGGGGCAATTGAGGCGATTGTCATTGACTCTGCCACGCAGGCAGCTGGCACAGAAGATGTGGTAGCAGTCCAGAAGACACGGTTGGCTGTATTGCTCATGACACAGGTGACAGACGAGGGGATGGAGCCTGTAATAGTCTGGATCCCACTGGTCATCGTGAGAGAAGATGATTCCTCCTGCCATCTGTAAAAAACAGCGAATACCTTTAAGTATTTGGGATAGTTCGAAATGAATATTACTATAATTATATCCAATGTCTCTGCTTTTTTTTTAAAATCCAGAATTAGTTAAACAATTTTTTAAAGAATATAGCTATAATCTAGTTTTGTGGGACATTATATGTAAATACCAGTTTGATTTTTGTAAGCAATATGCTTTTCTGAATTTCTACAATAACATCAATTAAAACAAATAAAATAAAATAATAATCTGCATTTCTTAAAATACTTTTTTATTCAAACTAATTATTATAACATTAGAATCTTGTTCTCTCTGACAAACAAGACAAAAGGCAAATTGTCATAAATAAAAACACATTAATAAAACTAACAAATTAAATTCAGTAACTTGCAGTCAAATCTATAGACTAGTGTTCTAATATAATACATTCACTTTTAAATACAGTGAGTGATATAGAAAAATCAATCAATCAGTAAATAGTGCTATAAATTCTTCATGTAAATCCATCTTTCTCATGATTTTACTTCAAAATTAGTCTTTTATTGAAGCAAAGCAGTTCACTAACACTATATGCAATTTAAAAAAAGCCTTACCTGATCAAAAACAAACAACAATGCGGTCCGATATTAGTTCGCAAATTTGTTATTCCAAATATACTGCAAAAGTGGCATTATGAACTCCATAATGTGGCCAACAAGACACATCTCTGTCTCCCTGAGTGCTTGAGTGCATGTAAAGACAGCTCTCATTTCCTCTTCACAAGCAAAACACAGTTGCTCACTCAGTAAATTTGGCTTGGTTCAGGAGGGGCCAGTGGATTAACACTATGGTCTTGACCACTATCTACATCTGGAATGACAGTAATGCTGGGACTCTTCAACAGGAGCCTGATGCCAAGCAGCTGACTATGATGGAGGGGAGGGGAACTGAATGCAAAAGGAGAGACTAAGGGGGTTGCCAAAGTTAAAGCTGAACTGCAGTCTGACAACATGAGAAACCAGAGCCTGTGTATTCATATTCATATTGCCTGATTATATTTGAGCTATATATATATCAAGTCTTTCCAATAAGCCATGTGAATTAGTAATCTCAATGACATATAAAAAAAGTAAGTCTTGATAATTTTTTACAATTTATTTGTTTATTTATTATTATAAGTGGAGCGATTTTTCCACTTAACAACATACTTTAGACAAGGCATTATATTAGGTACAAATAAATAAAATGGCTATTTTCATGATCCAGTGGCTGTACTAATCAATCTCCGAATAACTGATTCTATCGATTGTGTTTGGAATAGATTATAACGGGAAGTTTTCAATGCGCATGCGCTCCCTCTCCTCTCTCTTTCTGCCAAACTGTCGGCCATGGCCCCGATTGTGAGTACGAGCAAATTTTCTGAGAAACGACAAAATACGTTTTGTCACGTCCCTCTAGGCTCGCAGAAATCAGTGAATATTAAAGGCGAATCATTGAGAGTTTGAGTAATTTGATTAACGAAAGAATGTGTGCATCAGTGTTGTTTTTAAAAGCGTTTGTTTACCGGAGGTCTGGAGGGAGGCCTGCTCGTGAGCAACCACGTTGTAGCAACGTCCAGTTAGCAGATTAGCATTTCTTATAGAACCGACAGGATAACTACTATAATACTGAGCGTTTCTCGAAAATACTGATGTATCGAAATGTAGATAATTATATTTTTTTGTATTTAGTTTTTAAAGCAATTTCCTAGCCAAAGAATTAAAACTACGAAGCTAACTTAGCCAAAAATGATATACCTGCGTTGGAGATTTAATTTCACGTTTACTTAAACGTTTTTAAACTCAGTTCGTTATTGCTTTGTAATATGTGTAACCGTAGGTCGTTGTCATACATGCTGTCAGATTCCCGTTTTGCTAGAACTATTTTTATGAATGATCGGAGAAACGTGATTGATTCATGTAGATGTATTTACATGCATTATTCAGCCATCCAATTCTTTTTTATGGAAACAATGATCTATATTGATTTCATCCTGTGTTTTTGATCGTGTCTCTCAGAAAAAGCAGGTGACCAAGGGTGGGAAGAAGAAAAAGCAGGTCCTAAAGTTCACCTTGGACTGCACCCACCCTGTGGAGGATGGCATCATGGATGCTGCTAACTTTGTAAGTGTGTTCTTGTTTTCTGATGCATAGTGCACACAAAACTGGAAATCGCCAATCCGATTAATTTACCTGACTGACAAGCCATTTTGAGTTTTGTGTGTGTCTTTAAAGTTTGCATGAAATGGAAATTCATCCCATCCATTTTAAATGCATGTGAATATTTCATCCTTGCATACGTTTTTATTTTTTTCAACCTCATAATGTTTAATCAAAATATCAGAACTGGATCTTTATGTACACATGTAAAACTGCATTTCCTGCTTGTATCCATTTCAGGTAGACCTGCCCCTAAATGGCACATAAAACAAAAATATAATTTGTCTGTTATGGAGCTGCAACTAATGATTATTTTTTATAATCGATTAAATCAATTATTAATTGGAGGAGAAATATAATTTATTATACATTCAAAAATATTTTTTAAATAGATCAATTTTAATCCGCTATTTTAAACTATTTTATTCCATATACTTCCCAGTGCTGTCCTCCAAACAATGTGTAATGTAAAGTCTATGAAAACAAATATAGTGAATGTATCTATGTAGGCTATGCTGTATGATCACACACATTCACTCATCTGAACATAGTAATTATATTACATAAATGGGCTTATCCAACAATATTTCCTTTTACTGTTACTGCTCTCATAAATGATTACTTGTGTTACATGTCGCATTTTAAAACTACACTTAATTTCTAACAATTTTTTTTATTTTATGCATAATTGCTGTGCTCCTATTCGACTGCGCTCCGTCTGTTTGACGCGTATGTGCGCACCGGTGCTCGTTTATTGAAATCTGACAAGTTTAACAAGATGCTTGTTGTCAGAATATGCAAAACGGAAATACTTTTTTACGTTTTGTCCATAGAAATGGGTTTTTCACTACTGTAAAGCAATTTGACTGGCTTATGGTTTCCCAGGCACAGCGCGCAGACGTGACTAATCGATAATCAAATTCATTGTCGATAATAACCGATTTTATCGATTAGTTGTTGCAGCCATAGTCTGTTAATGGCTTAAATAAGTGGCAAAGTGTACTTGTATTGATAGTTAAGTCTCTGTAATTGTCTAGTCTAATTTTTCATTCATTGTGAAAAATTTATTTTGATTTTAATTTTCAAAATAACTGATGGATGTTTGTGCAGCTGTGATAAATGTGGGGACAGGGTTTGATGGCTTGCAGTTGTATTTCTGTATGATCTTATAGGCGTGTCTGTATGTGTCTCTCTTTAGGAACAGTTCCTTCAGGAGCGCATCAAAGTAAATGGGAAAGCTGGTAACTTGGGTGGTGGTGTGGTCTCCATCGAAAGGAGCAAAAGCAAAATCACAGTGACATCAGAGGTCCCCTTCTCTAAAAGGTGAGTCTGAGATTAGAGATCCACTTTCCTGAAGTTAAATGCTTAGGAAGGGATGCTAACTATCAGCTTATTGCTGTTATTACTCTGTGACCATTGTTGAAAATTTAGATAAGTTAAAACTAAAATGAGATGTAAAAGTAGTCAAGATAATGGATCTGAAAAATTCTGTACATATATTACCAAACGGCAAGAGAAAATTTGTGCACTTTATAATGGTCTTTTGCCATTGTCACGGTTGCTGTTATTTCCAATGCAATCAAATTTCCTTTATTAGTACATGTACAGTATTTATTAATCTTAGTTCATATTAATCTCAACATTTACTAATACATTTTTAACATCAAAAATTGTATCTGTTAACATTAATGCACTGCGAACCAACATAAACCTGTTTATTACCTAGCCTAACCTTAGCAAAGGTTAATAAATGCTGTAAAAATGTATTAAAATATATTGCCTACTGTTAATGTAAGTTAATGCATTCATTTTAACAAATAAGACTTAATTCAAAAGTGATAAGGAAATCTTATATTTCCTGCACCGTGAATATGGTCATGCCCGTTTTTTCTGTTGATTGGTCAGGTAAGCTGTTGATGCTGTATTGTAATTTTGTAGGATGTTTGATCATTTGTGGTGAACAAGGTGAATTTAAAGGTGCAATATAAAACAGTTGTTGTGTAAAAGAAATGCCTAGTTTTCCGTTTTTAGATTAAAACGGTGTCGTGCAAACAGCCCCTTTGTCATCAAAACTGGATGTCTCAATGAAAAAAAACATTTTTTCTCTGTAAATCAGTGTCCATTTTTCTCAGAATGTTGTCGAATCATAAGCATACACATTTTGCAAACTCTGCACTGTACCTTAAATGTAAATGTCGTCATTGACTAAACAGCCCATATTCTGCAAACTGAAAGTGTTGTGTACTGCCAATTCAGTCATTGAGATGTTTTACATTCATCCTTGATTTATTTAATGACAAACTGAAGTATTGTGCTTGCATCTTGCTATCAAACGTGTATTTTAAGTGCAAGTGTAAGTACTGTCAAAATTCCTTTATTATATATAGACTATTATCATGCATTTCTTTTGATGCATCTGGATGCTGAATTCCAGCCTGCTTACTAGAAAAGGCTTTTCAGAAGAGCTGTTATAATATTAAAAACATAAAGCAACCCATACTGTGGCTTTAATGTCAGCTTTATCGTTGTTAGTGTGTTGGATATACAGTATTAAATCATTTTGAGAGTGGTCATTAAATCACTTTTATTTTGCAGTGGCTTAGAAGTTAATTGTTTAATTGGTGTAATTCAGATACATTACTATGATCTTTGTGTAATGACTAATGATTATTCCACTTATACTGTGAAAATTCAAGCAAGGCATTTACAAGGCATTACATGAAGGATGCACCGATATTACAATTTTGGTAGATACGTATAATCCTATATATTTGTAAGCTGGTAACCGATATATTGGCCAATAAATCTAAAACAAAAACAAAAGACTCCCCATTAAAATCCATGTACCAAGCACACAATTATAATAATCTCATCATTTTATGTAGCCTATGTGACAGGCTCGAGTTGCACTAACTGTTTTCCTTTTTTGAAGTGTTTCAAATCTTATTTCAAGCAATTAAAAACCATCATGATGAACATCTGAAGTGTTATTTTAGTTGAAGGAAATAATCCATTATTTATCAGCTTCAATATATCTGCTAAATTTGCATATTGGGCCGATAACAATAACAACTGACCAATGAATGTATATCGATATGGTAGCCGATATATCATTCATCCCTAAAATACATGTTAATTATTGTATTGCTGCTGCTTTTTAAATATTGCATCACTTTTTTTCTTCTCTTTGTGGCATGTCATCTACATCTTGTCCTTGTCAAATATATGTCTGGGAAGCAAGATCTGATTAAGACCTTTTTGACCTTTTGGGATTTTTTTTTTTGCCCAGTAAAACAAATGGTGTGAATACAAAGTAGTTACTTATAAAATCTTTATCTATATTTATAAATAGTGACTTTTATTGTTAAAAAAAATTCTAATCATATATATGTAGGGTTCTGATTTTTTCCCCCTTGTCATTTGTGGTTATTTGAGAACCTGTATTTGTAGTTTTTAAATGCACATTGAAAGAGGCTGTAAACTCAGACTTCTTAACCGTGTTTATGTCCATATTACCATATCATTTGAAACTCAATGCCATTTGTGAATGGTCACACTTAAGTGTTTATTTGTTGTCTTCAGGTACCTGAAGTATCTCACCAAGAAGTACCTCAAGAAGAACAACCTGCGTGACTGGCTGCGTGTAGTAGCGAACACCAAGGAGAGCTATGAACTGCGCTACTTCCAGATAAATCAGGATGAGGAGGAGGAGGACGACGAAGATTAAATAATTCCATGCCACTCTTTTGTAAATTCAATAAATTTTCAAAAGAAATCTGTTTCTTTGTGTCTGGTGTGCTCATTTCAGTATGTTCAACACATTGTGTCTTTTGCTCTGATGGTGCAAAAGTGCTGGCAAAATCCATTTGATTTATAATTATCCATTTTCTTTCTATTTTTAGAGCAACAGAAGTCTGTTCCTTTATGTTCCATTAAAGAATATAAAGACTCTTACCACCAGTCAGACAGGAACAATAATTTCCATAGCAACTGAAGTTTCTGCACTAAGGTTCAGAGAGTTCATTTATCAGGGAACAACTTAAACCGGCATGAAATGGTTGATTGTTTTAGCTGATCTCCCAAGCTTGTGCTCAACTCTTCGGACCAGCTGAAAGTGTCTAAAACCACACCAGACAGGGAGACCAGCAAACCAGCTTAGGTTGGTTTATGCTGGTTTCTACTCCGTTTTGAATTGTTCTTGATTGTTGCAGCGTGTTCTCAATATTATTTTAAATGTCTTGTTTTATTACGTGTCTGGCAGCAGTATGTATCCTTGGCAACGGCTCATGATTCGCGGATTGTCCTGAAGGAGGTTCACAAGAATAAATTGAATGTTTATTTGCTTTAAATTTAATAACATTTAGTTTAAATAACAGAAACCTGGTAATTTTTTGTTCACCCAAAATGCGAAAGCAAAATGACAGCCTCAGTCACCATTCACATTATAGAATTGCAAGAAGATGCATTGGAAGCGAATGGTGACCGAGACTTTTTTTTAATTTTATTTTTAGCGAACCGTCCCTTTAAAACGTCAATAAACTCCGGCGTCAGATTTGTGCGTTCAGCCGTGACCTTGAATGTATAATTTGGTCGACCTAAATTTGTAAAATAAAAAAAAGCAGGACAACTATATACCCCCCCCCCCCCCCCCCCCCCACTCTTATTATGCGTTTCCCTCGCCTGACTGAAAAGGGATTGTGAGGGAACTTTCTCCCGTGTGTCTCCCTGTATAACCTCGCATTCCTCGAACTTGAGCGGGAAAAGGGCAATGCCAACGCGAGACGGGTGCACGCGCCGCCACTCTCAGCACTAGTTAAGCCGGTTACCAGCAGAAAAGCACTAACTAGTTGTGTCGGGAAACTATGGGATGGATTGCCATGGCAACCGACCAGACGTCACAATCTGGGCATGTGTGTTCCATTTTTGTCTCTTTCTTATTTTCAGACTGGAGGATTTGGATAGAGAAGAGGGAGAAAGGGAAAGATGTTTTAAAACAGGGCAGCCATCTTTTATTTTATTGAGAGCATATTAAAAGAAAATTTTTACCTCACCTTAGACGTCTCCTCTGAATCTGAAAATCTGGGCATTGAGAGGGTTAAGTTTCAGGACTTTATCCCTGTATCTCGGATGTGATTTTCTTGTTATGCGGTAAAGATGCCCGGATCGCTAAGCAATGAAGATGAGGGGCAAGACGATGTGGATTTTGAGGACGACGTGCCAGGTGAGGGGGTAAAGAGTCACAGGGGAGGGAGAGTTCTGCCCTTCACAACTGCGCTGCTACGCCTAGTTGAATGCGGAGGAAAAGGGGCTTGACGCGCGTGCGATTTATTATAGTCTCAGTAGCTTCTGTTCTCACACCGGACACTGTTCGTCCAAAAATAACGGTAGCCTACACTGTCCGACTGTATTTGAGTCATTAAAGCGCGACTGTCCTCCAGCAGACCATCAGTCTGCGATTCTCATTTCTCAGCTATGTTCGTTTTCCTTCATCCGGCGGGTTGTTTTTACAGGCGCATTTGTCTTTGCATATAAATGAGTTATGCATGCACCCACTGTCTTTTTTTTCTTTCCAGTCTGGCTGCTCTGATATTGCACCCACTGTGCACAATGATATCTTATTGTAAAATATAGTAACAATAGTATGCAAGACCGAGCTGTTGTGATTTATGCATCGTTTATTGCTGATCTAAACACACACAAAAAGGGAGCATCATCAGTTTCCCAAAAAGGTGTTATGGTATTCCTCCGAGGAATATTTAAGGGCTGATGGTGACAAAGCTTCCCTGTGGTCACACTGTCTTGTAAAAGTAGTGCATGTGCTTGACAGAGCCACGTGTGACAGGAAAACATCAGCTACAATGATCCTCTGCCTCAGTGGTCTATTGGACACAGACTTTAGCCAAGACAGTCCACAGTATCTTATAAGAGTTTGATTTCTACACTGTAAAAACGGTACTGTAAAAATACAGTGGGGATTTTATAGGTTTGGTGATTTTAGATTTTGATTATATAATGATACAAACCTATTTGATTTATCATTAATCTGTAAAATGTACTGATAATGATAGGCTACAGTTCATCAGAATTGGAATTACAGTGTAGACTTGTGGTGTTGCCTGAAAGAGGGGCATTTGCTTAATTTAAATGAATGTATGTAACAGATTTTTTGTGTGCAAAAGCTGCTTTACAGAAAATTGTTCTTCTTGTTGTTATTATTCTTCACGTTGATGCTGGGTATTTGGTTCTCTGGTAAAATTCAAGGTTAACTCCAAAGCCAACCTTATCCATGGGTTCATCACTGCTGTTGACAATCTCTGTTTGACTCTATTCTTATGATGTCTGTCTGTTTATGCTTCTTGTGTAGGTGGAAGGCATGCATTGTTTTTTTCCGATAGATTGGTCTCAAAAGCCATAGATTGTGAGAGTATGGTTCTCAGTGGTGTGATCGAGAAGCCGTGTAGTAAAGACCCAGTTCTGCCTGCATGCCTGCCTTTTATACATTCATGGCCCTCAGTTCAATCAAATCAATACATTTATAGTTTTTCGCTCACAGCTCGGTCTAGGCTGCCTCTGAATTAGTCACAAATTAATCACGTGACCGACCTGAGCACGACTATCTCATTTGCGCCCCAATCACGTATTTACCTTCTCTTTTTTTTTTACTAGGCAGCAACATGCCAGAGATGAAGCTGCTGCGGGCTGCAAATGGTTTGAAATAATGTGCAGTATGCAGAAGAATTAATAATTGAGAAATAATTTATGAGCCAGCATGCTCTTTCCGTGTAGACAGTAAGCCCCCGCTATGTGCTAAAAATGAGAAATCTATGCAGTGCAGGACTAGCCAGGATTTTGGGTTATGCTGTTTAGTCCCATTCACTGTGATTGCTTTCATTGTGCAGGCCAGAACACGTTCACTGGTTCCTATTCTGAGGTGGCTGATGGATTTTTGGTGAGATAATTAAATACAACTTGAATTTAGCTATATTTAAGATGTGAAATGAGCTTTTTAATTAATTAGTTGCAAACCACTGCATAATAATTCCTGTACAATACGGTTACATTCAAACAATTCATCTCTAGCTTCAACGCAAAGAACCGTAAAGCATATTTTTCTTTATTCTGAATTCATTACAGTGAAGCTAAGATGCAGTAATGTGATAGGACTTATATTGAGAATGCATAGTAGGCCATCGAAGTGAGATTTGCAAACAGTACTGTTGTGTTTCACGATCCAAACACTGCAGAACACATGACTGGTGCCCACAGTAGGAGCAATGAAGTGATCACTGGTGCATGCCCTAAACGCAGATACAAAGAAACAAACGGATGATTTATAAGAACGTTAAGAGAATGAAACGTGGCAAAGAATTCAAAAGCAAGTTCAAAATTTGCATGTTGTTTCACCTCCATCGGATTTGGTTAATGGATGTGCATCAGCTCTGTTAAGATATGTACATTTTAATCAGTTACTTTTAAATTGTTGCAACTTGACTCCACATTCCTCGTGTGCCACATCAGGAACAAAGGATGGAGCGGCTCCAGAGAGAAAGAGTGATTTTTCTCAGATTTCCAAAGGTTTGCAGAATTCAATGGATAATTTATCCACAAATTAAATTCTCTAATTTAATCAATCTCATGTCGTTCAAGTATGACTTTTCTGTAGATCGCAAAAAAGAAGATATTTTGAAAAGATGTTTTTCCATACAATGAAAATCAGTGGGGTCCAATGTTGTTTTGGACCCCATTGACTTTCATTATATGGGCAAAAACATTATTTTGTGTACTGTTTAGAAGAAAGGAAGTCATGTAGGTTTTGAATGACATGAGGTGAGTAAAATGATGAGAAAAAAAAGATCATTTCCTGCTCTGTTCTTGTTAGCACTCTTTCATTTGTACGTCGTGCCCCAACAATGCCAGTTAGAGTTCTGTTTGTGGTGATTCTCATTAGGACGCATTAGGGTGAAACTGATTCAAAGTCATTTGAGTGTTTTTTGCCTCCTCTATTTCCTCCACTCACAGTCTGGTTTTCTTTTACATAGTCTTATCTTTGAAATTGAAAGATTATCATGAGCTTCCCTCTGCTCATCACTCTGATTGGTGGGGGTTATTTTTGGAAGCTGCGCTGTGAAAGCTGACACCCCTTCCTTCTTTGCTGGAGTTTGTGCATGCGTGCAAATCATTGTTGCATCACACACATATGTCTGTGTGTCATCAGTCTCTGCATCAGACTCCACAGTGTGTGTCAAATTAAAACATCTTATGAATTTTACCAACAAATTACCGGAGTGTAGAATATGCATGCTGGAATAAAATAATTAGAGCATCTAAACTCAATTTCAGTGCCTTTGTTCTAGTTTTATGGGTTATTAGGACATTAATTTTAGACTACTTTGCTTGTGTACTTGCAAGTTTTGCCACTATGTATGTCTTTGCAAAGCAAAGCAAAGGATTGTGAATCATCCTTGGACTTGGAGAAAGGATATAGTCTTCAGAAAGTAGAGATAGCGCCTATAAAAGTTGAAGGTCTCAATGAGGGGGTGTTCTAACCATGCTGTCTCATCACATTAACGGTGGGGGCACTATTAACATACACACTCTGTCAGACAGCTAATGCATTTTCCTGTAAACGTTCCCCTTCTTAACAGCGAGCCCGGCCTTGAATCCCATCTCTAATGGAGTGTGGCAATGACCCAGCCCTTGTTACAAGGTCAAAGTTACCCCAATGTCCGTGCTTAGCTGACACAGAAATGTATGGCTGCATGTCATGACATTTTCAGGCTTGGTACCAGTTAGCAAATGGCAGCAGCACAGCTTTTAAACACCTGGTGGTTCCTGTTTACCCGGGAACATAGCACAGAACGTGACCGCCTATTGCAGCAACTTCGGGATGCAAAAATAGCATTCTCTTTGCATGTTAAATAGGAATTTAAAAAAGTCTTAACATTGAAAAAAAAAACACACTTCAGCTTATTTGGAGTGATATATTAATATTCACATTGGTTTGATTTATAAATGTGAATTTTCACCTTAAAAGTCAGATGACAATGTAAAACCTTTGCCAGATATCCCCACTTCAAGAGTGCTGTGTTGCATCACCGCGACTGTAAGTGAGAAATGAATGAAGACGAGATGTGAGCTTGATGCGCCTGGCAGGCAGCAGACATATTCTGCCGACATGAAAGAGCCTCCCTGTGAGATGTACTGCAGACGCACTGCCCTAAATATCTGTCATCTCACAGGCAACTGCTCTGTTTATGTGCGGTAGAAGATTGAAATAAGAAAAAGCCTCCCAGCAGCTGACAGAAAGATGGGGAGCTCAGTATTTTACGTGAGTAAATACCCGAAATGCCCTGTAGGGCTGCAAGCTGGGCTTGAACCGCGTAGGGGCTGCTCTCACCGGAGCTGAAGTCCTCAAACAGTAGCAGCTAAATGAAGGTTAAGTGGATTTTGAGGATAGCATCCAAGAGGCTGGGAAAGCCCCATCTCTGGCAGCTCCCACGGGGCATGGTGGGCTGCGGGACAGGGCTTTAGCTGATTGACTCCACCACACGCGCTGCATATTTCATGGGCCGCCGTCTGAACTGACGATAGACAGTCGGCAGGAGTCGTACCGTAGAGCTTCGGTTGCAAAGGATGCCTCACTGATGTCTTTTTTTTTTTTTTTTTCTTAGCCTTTTTGACAGCGTGGCATTATTGAAGTGTTACAGTGTGTAACGTGTGCTGCTAGACAGTAGTTTTTTTTGTTTACAGTGAGAGATTCACAGTTCAGCTGGTGGCAGAGACCTCACCTCTCTATTTTCACTCCCTTTTCAGTGTGTCAACTAAAATCTTTGCTTTTCCTTTAAAAGGAGTCTCCGCTTCACAGGCAAGCCTCCAGCAGAAGACAGATAGACAGACAGACAGATAGACAGACAGAAAGACAGACAGACAGACAGACAGACAGACAGATAGATAGATAGATAGATAGATAGATAGATAGATAGATAGATAGATAGATAGATAGATAGATAGATAGATAGATAGATAGATAGATAGATATATTTCTTACTATTTCATATGAAATCGCCAACTCATAATAAAGATAGATTTTGTATAAATTCTTACATAATTGTAAAATAGTTCTGGATGGACGAATGGATGGATGGATGGATGGATGGATGGAGAGATGGATGGATGGATGGATGGTGGAGATGTGATGTGTCTTGTAACTGAACCTCCTCTGTTTTTTTCTCAGATGAGGATGAGGAAGGTGAACGTCAGAGTGTCCCCCTGTCGCCGCTAGAGAGATTCTTCTCTGAGGATGATTCGGTTAAACAGCATAAGAAGAAGAAACCCAGCAAGATAATGGAGGGAAAGGAGCCCAAAGTTAAGAAAAAGAAGAAGAAGGAGGTAAGAAAAGTTATTATTGTTATCTGATTGTTTGAAGCATGGATGAAATATACAGTATGTCATATGTGACATAATCAGAATGCAATTTATTTTCATGTGCCGTACATTTGTTAAACCTGCAATTATGGTATTTATAGCATCTTTGTTTTTGAATGGCTTTAAATGTAATGATCAGTTACTATAAATGTGTCATCAGTGAGGTGACAAGATTTGTAATGGGAAAACCTGGGACAGTTCAAATGTATAGTTCAGTCAGATACTACTAGTTTGGTCAAGTTATCATTAAAACATCCATTTATTTTTATGAAATAAAAAAATTCCAATTCAATGCACACTCAAGGAGATAATTCACCCCAAAATCATTTACTCATCCTCATGTTGCTCCAAACTTGTATAGCTTTCTTTCTTCTATGGTTCATAAAAGATATTGTTGGGGCATGACGTACAAATTAAACGGTGCTAACAAGAACAGAGCAGGAAATATACTGGATGTTTTTCATCATGAATATATTTTTTTTCTCATCATTTACTCACCCTCATGTCATTCCAAACCTACATGACTTTCTTTCTTCTGAACAACACACAAAAGAGGATATTTTGAAGAATGTTTTTGACCATAGCCATACAATGAAAGTCAATGGGGTCCAAAACAACACTGAACCCCACACACTTTCATAGTATGAATTTTTTTTCTTTTTCTGAACTATCCAAAAAAATATATCTTCTTTTGTATTCCACTGAAGACAGGGCACTAAAAATGGAAATTATCATATGAAAAACAGGGTTTCTTCTCTGAAACGTTACGCTGACGTTATACCATCCATATAACAAGTAGTGCCCTGGTCTGACTTCAGCATACAAAACATAACAGCACTCATAAGAAAGGCCAGGTGCGCTATTGTCGACAAGGCTGTGGCATAAGCGCTGCTCTCACGAGGTGAATGATCAGTGTGAAACGACTCTCCTGACCTCGGGGTATTTTGTTGTATTGTTTACCGATCAGCTTTTTTCCTTCAGTCAGTCCTCCCTCCGCGCCTTGGCGAGAGATAAAACGTTTGACAGGTCAGTCGGTCACAGTCCCCCCAGCTGACTGTGCTTACCATTGAGATAATGAGAGGGATTCCTCTCTTTCTCCGCCCTAACCCTCCCTCACTTTCTCTCTGCCTCCTTGCACAGATTCAGTCTTTCTCTCAACCCTCCCTCCTTCTCAGCAGTGTTAAATGTGCCGTGGAGAGGGCAGAGAGGTCTCCCCTCAGCAGCTAAGAGCCCCGCTTGGCGTCAGTCATGCTCTCCCTGCAGTGCCGTGTCAGACACAGGCTCAAATCAATGCGGGTCAAAACCTTCGCCTGCCCTTCTGCTGTCCGCAAATCTAACAGCTCAGCTCGCCAAAGCCGGCCACCTGCGCCGGAGCCTGATAGACTGTGGAGAGTCTGGGGATTGTAACAGGAGAGTTAGAACTGATGCTTTCTCAGATGTAAACAATGATAAGTGACATATCAGTTGTACAGATGAGTGTTTTTTTTGTTTTTTTTTCTGTTCTGGGTGTGTTGAAGATGAGTTTTTGGAAACAATATCTCACAGGAAAAAAGATCCTGAAGATGTCTGACACTATTATGCTGTGTATTCCCAAAGAAAATGCAGTATTTAAAGGCATATTTCACCCAAAAATGAAGATTCTTTCATCATTTGCTCACTCTCGTCTTTCTAAACCCGTGTGACTTTCTTTTGCAGCAGTGTTCACGCTGCTTTTTTTCTCTCCATACTTTCTATTAAAGTGAATAGTTACTGGGGCTGTCAAGCTCCAAAAAAGTAGCACAGAAGTAACACTGCAAAATAATAATAAAATTTCATAAAATATTTGTATTGTGTTGTTTTCTAGAAAAAAAATCAAATGTCAAATAAAAGATGTTAAAACATCGATATTACAAGCACATAAACCTAATAAATTTGGTTTGTTTTATGTTTAAACAATTTTTACAATAAGTCCCATTTGTTAACATACGTTAACTACATCAGTAATTTAATTAACAATGAAAAGTACTTCTAAAGCATTTATTAACTGCAGTTAATGTTAATTTCAGCATTTGCTAATACATTATTATAATCAAAAGTTATATCTGTTAATATTATTTAATGGGCCTGAGCTAACATGAACTTACAATGAACAGTTGTATAAATACCGTAACAAATGCTCATTGTTAGTTAATGCATTAATTAACATTAACTAATAGGACCTTATTGTATAATGTTACCAAACAAAAATACAAATTGGGGTAAGTAAAATCAGCTTAATTTAAGAAATTTTCTCTGGAAATGTCTTAATGCAATATTGATTCTGGAATAAATGTGTTTTGTTTTAAGTATGTTTAGTAAGTATATTTAAGTATAAGTATATTTTTACTGTAAAATAAGATGAAAATACAGATTAATACATTTTTTGTTCATACGACTTGTGAAGCCATAAAATAATGTGGAAAACTCTGAAATTGTATTTGTTTGATTTGCCATAGGTCACTAAACTAGATTTAACATTCAATGTATTGTTAATAGTCACAAGACACAAGAGCCGATGATGATGCCTGTAAAATGGCAAATCTGCCTCACTTTTCTTTTTCGGGTTACACAGATGAAAGAAACTCAGGTTTGTAATAACATGAGGGTAAATAAATTATGACAGAATTTTCATTTTTAGCTGAACTATTCCTATAAAAATGCTGCATTTTCTATAGGGAAGAACTGCAGGATGGTGTCAGCCTGAAAACCTCTTTGTGGCACATTATTTACATTGGATCTTTTTTCCCTTTGAGGTACATTGTCAGATTATTGTGGTTTAGATTTTGGGAGACCTTTCAACTCCAGCTGTGGAGCCTCTCGTACAAGCATCCCTCCTCTTTCCCTCTCTCTTCTTCCTCTCTCACTTTCTCGCTCTCCCTCCCCCATATACGTGATTGAGATTTGTCTAGACGGGCCCTAGAACACAGGCACTGCAACCATGGGGACTCTTCATAACAAGCTCGTTATGCAAACGCATCTGATTGGATGGCGCTGTTCCATTGGCTGCTGCAGTGGAGAGAGCCCCCCCACACACACACCCAACACTGCACAGTTTGGTTTCCATGGCAACTCCGAACGGCTGCTGGTGGAGCTTGTGCGCTCTGCGGCAATGCCGGCCTACCCTGCACTGAGGAGACGTCTGCCAGCCAGTGCACAGCTGCAGCACAGCAACAGGCTTTCTCCAATCACACACACACACTCACACAGTAATTCACCCACAGAAACGTGCGTTCTCTTGCAGTATGATCATTTTGATTAGTTTCCCTGCTTCCAGATGTTACTAATAATAGTGTCGTAATGATCTGTTTTTTTCCTTTATTGAAAATGTGGAGTTGATTGTACATTTATCAATAGTTATGCCATAGTAAAAGCCTGTTTTTAATTAGGCCTAAAATCTATGGATGCAAGGTCTTTACCAGTTCTCTGTTTCAATGCTCCTTCAATGTACTGAAGTTATATTTTTCCAGAGGCAAGACTTTTGTGCTCCTGAATACTTAAATTGTCCATTATAAAGTTTATAGTGCTATTTTTAATAAGCCTGCACCAAAGTCGCTTTAGGACAAGTCAGTTGACTTGATAACTAGCTATTTTCTGTGTTCAGTGGACATAAGCATACATAGCTACAATGAATGGGGTAATTCATATAATAATAATAATATCATCATACAAAATTATAATTATTATTATTATGATCTCTTAGACAAAAATATATCACTATTGTAATATAACTGTACTGTAAAATAAATAAAATATTTTATATTGTAATAATTATTTTACAGTAGTGAAATTACAATTCTTATGTCTTTATTTCTATACTTGCAAGAGTTAAATCCTTGAACATTTATTTTGGCGTAAAACTGCCGGGAGACCTTTAAAGGGCTAGTTCACCCAAAAATGAAAATTCTGTCATAATTTACTCACCCTCATGTCGTTCCAAACCCATAAGATTTTCGTTTTCTTCAAAACACAAATCAAAATATTTTAATAAAATTTGAAAGATTTCTGACCCTCTATTGACAGTTCATGCAACTACCACTTTGACCCTTCAAAAAGTTCATAAAGAGATCGTAAAACTAATTTATAAGAATCTAGCTAAGTCCAAATTTTCTGAAGAGACATGGTTGCTTTTTATGACGAACATATTTTATTTAGGCTTTTATTCACATATAAACATTAATCAACACACACATCAGATATGGTAGCTTGACGTGCGAGAACCAATGAGGTTCATTCTCGTGTTACGCAGCATGTTTGAGCTTCCGTTAGAACCAATAAGATTGGTTCTTACGCATCAATCACATACAGTTGAGCTTCTGTTTATATTTGCTAATATTTAACTAAACCGCTCGATACATGTGTATTAGTTTACAATCTCTTTATGAACAACCAAGCGACAAAGTGGTAGTTTTGTGGCCTGTCAATGTGGGGATGAACTTGCCCTTTAATTTTCTGTGACTACAGGTTGTCAAATGCTTCTCATTGCAAATTTAGTGAAAGGCTGTCATCATCTGGGAATTATGGTTTATTATGGGAATGTTTAAAGAAAGCATAACTGGCACACGTTGTGTTCCCAACTGCACATTGAACAGCATCATCATGAGCTGTTTGTGTTTAAATGAACACAGTGCTGCGCTTCACTCTGAAACACGCAGCGCATCAGCGATTTTATAAGAGCACTGAGCCATATTGCTATTTCAGTGTTAGTTTGACAGATGCTTTGCTAAAGCAATGGCACAAAACATAACGGTAAAGATCTTTTATCATGAGAAGTATATTTTCGGTTAATTATGAATCATCTGGTTTGATTATCATTATGGTAATTAATGGGAAACGCTGGCTACTTTGTTAAAACTGTTTGTTAAGATCATGTTTGAATCAGCAATAATTCAACAATGGTATCATAAATTGTGCTTCACACTAAAATCACGCTTAAACCTGAAAAGTGTCTTTCAGGTGGGTCTGGAAAATGTATGTGCTAACTCCACTAAAAAGCAGATTGGCTCTTTTAACTGAAAAGCTAGCCTGGACATTCATTCCTACAGCCGCCATATTAAGCATTACAATTTCTCCCATTAATGTCTGTGCTTGCACCCACAGGGGCTTCCTAGCGGGCTGGATGACATGTCAGATAGAGAGGATCGTGGTCACAGGTCGGGGAGTGAGAGCAGCACCTACAGCACCCTGAAGAAGAAAAAGAAGAAACCCAAAGAGAAGAAGGAGAGGAAAACAAAACAGCGAAAGAAAGAGGATGATGAGGACGATGATGACGACGATGATGGAAACATGAAGGTTCTCACATAGAAATTCTCTATTGTGCTCTATTAGCCAGGGGAATAAATGAATAACGGTTTCTCATGTGACACCAGGAACCAAAGTCATCCAGTCAGCTGATGCAAGAGTGGGGTCTCGAAGATGTGCAGTATGCCTTCTCAGAGGACGACTATAAAACCATCACCAACTACAAAGCCTTTAGCCAGTTTCTTAGGTAGGATTTTAAAGTCCTTCTGCTTGGACGTTCTAATGCTCTGCTGTCAAGACGTTGTGTTCTATTTTAAAACATTCCTTCTGGCAAGTGCTAATGCCTGTATGAAGTAATTACATTATGATGACAGGTTTTCTAATAACAGGGATTGAAACAAGATGAGCTGTCAGACCCACACAATGCACGTCTATTGTAACCAGCATGATATTTGATGTGACACTTTAGTGTATATTTCCAATTTCTGATTCATACTTCCTGAGAACATCCTTTACCTAGAGTAAAATCACCACAATGCATGGCATATTGAATAGGTTGTTCTTTGCCATTTTTCTTTGTGGTTAGGCCCCTCATTGCCAAGAAGAACCCCAAGATCCCCATGTCAAAAATGATGACAGTGCTTGGAGCAAAATGGAGAGAGTTCAGCGCGAACAACCCTTTCAAAGGCACCTCTGCAACTGCTGTGGCGGCTGCTGTGGCGGCTGCTGTGGAAACTGTCAATGTGGCTCCGCCCATTTGTATTAGAAGTATCCAACAGATCTCACCATCTGGGCCAATCAAAAAAGCCAAAACCAAAGAGGGAAAGGGTAACGTAATAATCGTTTTGTTTATCTAGGGTTGGATTTCTAAAGCAGTTAGTGGAGGTTTTTACATTGTTTACATATGTAACATGATTCATGATTGACATTTGGGAATTCTTTATCCAAATGTGCTTGCAACTTTAAAGTGAATTGTGTAATTTCATCCTATGAATGATAAGTGGAAGTATTTTAACATCGAAATATTAATTAATTAGTATGATTTAACTTTGTTGTATACACATATCATTTCAGCTTCTATACAAAAATGCAGGTTTGCAAATGTAAAAATGTGTTTTATTTATGTCTGAAGAATGGAGTATTGTTTTCAGATCTCACAAAAAACGTTTCTGTTTTGTTTATCTCATCTGGACTGCATTGCAGGGCCTGGTGCAAAAAAAAAAAGTAAGTCAGTGAAAGAAACAAAAAAGAAAGGGAAACCGAAGAAGTCCAAATCGAAAGCAGGCCAGGGTGGAAAAAGGAAAAAAGGATCTTCGGTGAGTGCCTTTTCACTGTCTGAAAACTTACAAGGGCTTAACCTATATCACATGGAAAGATTCCTTAGGTTTTTTTTACCGTTCCTAATAGTTTCCACTTCCCTGAACAATTAATGAATTGTTGGTATAGATATACTTGCCTAGATTTCTGGTTCCACCCAGTTTTATTAGGTACTTTCTGAAGTTGGTTTTCATGTTATGACCTTCTCATTTTTAGTCATTTCTGATCTGAGACTTTTTAATGTTTCATTTCTTAGAGCGAGGAAGATTTCCTGGATGACTTTTCAGACTTTGATGACATCAGCATCCACAGTGCCTCGGTACTCTCTGACACTTCAGCGGCACCAAAAAAGAAGTCGACCCGCCGAGGGCGAAAAAAAAGAAAAAGTGAAGTGCTTTTACTATTTATAATAATAATTATAATTATAATAATTATAATTATAGTAATTTAGTAATTTTGTTATGTGCGTTTGTCATTATTATTATTACTATTATTAAATTGATTTAATAATTTATAATAGTTTTTCTTGATTTCAGTTTATTTCAGTTTCTAATTTTAGTTTAGCTTAAATTTTTTATCTAATATTTATATTATATTTTATTTCAGATTTATTTCAAATAACAAAAAAGTATAGTTTTATATGTATAGTTTTAGTTTTAGTAGAAAAAAAAAAAAACAGGTTCAAAGGTTTGTGGTCGGTAAGCTTCTATTCTCACCAGGGCTGCATTTTTTAATCAACAATGTAGTAACATCTGTATTATCGTGAAATATTATTATAATTTATTATATATTTAATATAGTTTATAGAATATATCATTCTAATAAGCTGATTTGGTGCTCAAGAAACTTTTCTTATTATTATCAATATTGAAAACAGTTGTGCTGCTTAACATTTTTGTGGAAACTGATCAATTATTTTCAGTAGTCTTTGATGAATAGAAAGTTCAAAAGAACAGAACTGATTTTAATTAGAAATCTTTTGTAGACATTATAAATGTATTTACTGCCACTTTTGATCAATTTTGATTCAATCCTTGCTGAATAAAACTAATAATTTCTTTCTTTCAAAAAAAGTCTTACTGACCCCAAACTTGAGCAGTAGTGTGTTAATGACAGAATGATTGTTGTACTGAAATATTGTTTTTAAAATTATAAAGTATAATGTGTTGAAATTGCACAATACATATGTTCCATAAAACAATAACAGGTTTCTCATTAAACTGTATTCGTGTAGGAGAGGATGGAGACGGCTACGAGACAGACCATCAAGACTACTGTGAGGTTTGTCAGCAGGGAGGAGAGATCATTCTATGTGACACCTGTCCCAGAGCATATCACCTGGTGTGTCTGGATCCAGAACTGGAGAAAGCCCCAGAAGGCAAATGGAGCTGTCCCCACTGCGTGAGGAAATAGCTTCCTGCTTAACAACAAGCACATACATGCAAAACAATACATTCTAGTATATTCAAGACCACAGAACCTGTACTATTTGAATTGACAGTTTTCTGCCTCATCTCTCAGGAAAAAGAAGGCATTCAGTGGGAGGCCAAAGATGACGAGGAGGAGGAAGACGAGGTTGCAGGTGAGGAGGAAGATGACCACATGGAGTTCTGCAGAGTGTGTAAGGATGGAGGAGAGCTGCTGTGCTGTGATACCTGCCCTTCCTCTTACCACATCCACTGTCTCAACCCACCTCTTCCTGAGATTCCCAATGGAGAGTGGCTGTGTCCACGATGCATGGTGAGAAACGTATGCATGGATCAGTTCAGGTCAATGCAGTTGCAAAGCAATCATTTTCTCTGAGACAAATCGCAGTCTCTCAAGTAGCTGAAAATAAAACTTGCTTTGAAGATGATATGTGTGATATATTTCATGATAAGGTTTTTAAAAGTGTCCATTTTCATGATATCAAACATAAAAGTCACCTTCAATTTTTTTTAATGTTTATTAGAAATGATTTATCTGTGCACACCATTATTATTACTATTTAAAAAAAAAACAAGTATTCATGTGCCCTCAAAAACAGCAACATTTAAAAATATTATTACAATGTAAAATAACTATTATCTATTTTTTAATGTGATTTTCAGCAGCCATTACTCTTCAGTCTTCAGTGTCACAAATATTCTTCTTCATTCTAATATGCTGATTTGGTGATCAAGAAACATTTCTTATCATCAGTGTTGAAAAGAGTTGTGCTGCTTAATATTTTTGTGGAAACCATGATACATTTTTTTCAGGATTCTTTGATGAATATAATGTAAAAAAAAAGCATAAGTATGACTTAACAAATGTTTATGTGTATATATATATATATACAGACCCTTTCCAAAAAATTAGAATATCATGGAAAAGTTTATTTATTTCCATAATTCCATTCAAAACGTTAAACTTCCATAGATTATAGATTCAGGGCCCACAACTTAAAAGATTTCAAGTATTTAGTTGTTTATTTGTACATAATTTGGGCTTCCAGCTCATAAAACCCACGAAAACAGGATTTCAAAAAATTTGAATATTACATGAAATCACACAGTAATTACACAGTGATACCATGGTCATTGAACCAGGTTTTGGTTATTTTGGCAGTGTGGGCAGGTGCAAATCCTGCTGGAAAATGAAGGAAGCATGAAGTGCTCTGAAAATGTCCTGGTAGACGGCTGCGTTGACTCTGGATTTAATAAAGCACAGTGGACCAAAGTCCTCTTTTCTGATGAGAGCAAATTTTGCATCTCATTTGGAAACCAAGGTCCCAGAGTCTGGAGGAAGAATGGAGAGGCACACAATCCAAGATGCGTGAAGTCCAGTGTGAAGTTTCCACAGTCTGTGTTGGTTTGGGGAGCCATGTCATCGGCTGGTGTTGGTCCACTGTGCTGTCCACTCAACGCAGCCGTCTACCAGGACATTTCCAGAGCACTTCATGCTTCCTTCAGCAGACAAGCTTTATGGAGATGCTGACTTCATTTTCCAGCAGGATTTGCACCTGCCCACACTGCCAAAATTACCAAAACCTGGTTCAATGACCATGGTATCACTGTGTAATTACTGTGTGATTTCATGTAATATTCTAATTTTTTTAAATCCTTTTTTCGTGTGTTTTATGAGCTGGAAGCCCAAATTATGTACAAATAAACAACTAAATACTTGAAATCGTTTAAGTTGTGGGCCCTGAATCTATAATCTATGGAAGTTTAATGTTTTGAATGGAATTATGGAAATAAATAAACTTTTCCATGATATTCAAATTTTTTGGAAAGGGTCTGTGTATATATATATAATTTTTTTTTAAGTTATGCTTGAATGAAACTCAAACCGCAAGTAAATATAGAAATTGTTTTGAACATTGTATGCAGTTGAACAATATTCCTCATCCACATTTCCCCTAGTGCCCACCACTAAAAGGGAAAGTCCAGAAGATTCTGCACTGGGCGTGGGGCGATCCTCCTCTGCCACCTGAGGTTCCCCCTGGCCAGGATGGAGAGAAAATGGATGGTTTGGCCAAAATACCACTGAAGGGCCGTCCAGAGAGGCAGCTGTTTGTGAAATGGGCTGGCCTGTCCTACTGGCACTGCTCCTGGGTCAGCGAACTCCAGGTGGGATTCCCACATTACCTCAGCAGAGTCAACGTTAATTAAATCATGAATGCTCTTTTGGCTTGTTCCTGTATCTCAGCTTAAGTTCTTTCCCTTGATGCAGTTGGAGCTATATCATACAGTAATGTACCGTAACTACCAGCGGAAGAACGACATGGATGAACCGCCACCGTACGACTATGGCTCTGGGGAGGAGGAGCTTAACAACGAGAAGAGGAGGAGCAAAGACCCTCAGTATGCAGCCATGGAGGAACAATTCTACCGTTACGGCATCAAGCCGGAATGGATGATCATTCACCGGATTCACAACCACAGGTACGTTGGGCCACAGTCACTTGTGCTAAAGCTACTCTGCTTTTCTTGCTGAAAATTCTGATTTATTTAAATGCTTTAAGACTGTGTTGTGTATGTTGAAGTTTTGATAAGGATGGAGATGTACACTACCTGATCAAGTGGAGAGATTTGCCATATGACCAGTGCACCTGGGAGGCTGATGACTTCATTGTCCCAGATTATGACAGCTTTAAACAAGCCTACTGGGACCACAGGTAAGCCGTTTCAAGTTTGGATGTAGATTTAGATGGAACGTCAACACGAATGTAGAACTTTCCTGAAGAGGATACTAAATATTGTATGGCCTGAAGCTCTTAATCATCAGCCTTAGAAATTCAAGCGAAATATTTTATATTTATAATTTCTTTATTAAGTGGAACAGTAAAGAAGATTTTTAGCTCAAACCGTGGTCCTTAGTGATTCATATAATGCAAGTTAATAGCTACCGTCACTTTGAGAGTCAAAAAAACATATATAGGCAAAACAAAATTAATACCTGTAACTGAATATTATTTCCATTAATATTAAAATATATTTTTTTGCAATAACTTTGGTTGAATGGTTGAACTTTAGAAATATAGTAAAAACTATAATGAATGGAAAAATGTACTTGTTTACTGGCCATGCTCTAGAAAGTATTTCATAGTATATATTTTTTAAATTTTTTCAAATATTAATGTGTTATATTTTAATGGTAGTTTTGCTATTTAGAATTAGTTCATGTTTTTTTTACTACAATAACACTACAAATACATTTTTCGTTTTTATACTGTAAACTACATATCAGTTAAATAGGTCAAAATTATGACATGGTTGAAAGCCAAAACCACAATTGGAAGGCAGGAATACAAATAATTGATGTGTTTAAAACGAAACTGTTTATGCTAGGTTCACTTTATGTTAAATCATATTTTATCTATATCTAATATGATAAACTTCTCAAAAAAGTAATGGAACGCTATGTGTGAAAAGCACTTACACTCACACTTTTTCCAGGAATCAGGTGCTCGGTGAAAGTTATCACCCCCTGCTGTTTAGAAAGGGAAAGAGACTCAAAGAGGAAGGGAAGAGGAGAGAACCTCCACCAGACACTCCAGTTGTGGATGTGAGTTGCTATTTTGCTTAATGTATTTTTGCCACTTTTACAGTTTTCACTTTTTTTGCGTAGATTGAATCCCATTATCACTCCCTCCCAAATGTATATGTCATTGGACACAGCCCACCATCAAGTTTGAACAGCAGACATGGTACATCGATGACACAGGGGGAACTTTGCACCCATACCAGCTGGAAGGCCTGAACTGGTTGCGCTTCTCTTGGGCCCAAGGAACCGACACAATCTTGGCTGATGAAATGGGCCTTGGCAAGACTGTGCAGACTATAGTGTTCCTGTACTCACTCTACAAAGAGGTCTGGGCGCCACTTGAACTTTCTTTCAAATGCATTTGAGAGTGGAAGGAAACAGAGTGTAACTGAGTTGCTTGTTTCAGGGTCACTCCAAAGGGCCGTTTCTGGTCAGTGCGCCACTCTCCACCATCATCAACTGGGAGAGAGAGTTCGAGATGTGGGCTCCGGATTTCTACGTGGTGACTTACACCGGGGACAAAGACAGCAGGGCCGTCATACGCGAGAATGAATTTACCTTCGAGGACAGCGCCGTCAAATCGGGTCGCAAGGTTTTCCGCATGAAGGTGAGAGAATGTTGTTGATTAACGTTAACCCGATGTTATAATTAATTCACAGTGAAACATTCTAATGCTTTTTACCATGTTCCAAACAAAACAATATTTTGCACCAAAACACTTTTTTGTTCACAAATTTCAAAGATGATTTTTACTGGCACCTGAATACATTTTTCAGCATCCAAACAATTTACAAAGTATCCTAGCTTCTGAAAGGTTTAATTTAGAGATGCATTGTTTGTGATCAGAGTCAGTTGTTATATCGCACTTTTCCATCACAGAAGGACACGCCGATAAAGTTTCATGTCCTGCTGACATCATATGAACTGATCACCATTGATCAGGCCATACTTGGCTCTATTACCTGGGCATGTCTGGTTGTGGATGAAGCTCACCGACTAAAGAATAACCAGTCAAAGGTACAGAATTCAAGGAGAGATTTACATTTGCTTTGCTGACATCATCATAGTCATAACAATTGTAAAATGTAAAATATATATTTTTTTATTACTAATATTAAATATTTGATTTATAACCATATATATATATATATATATATATATATATATATTTTTTTTTTTTTTACATTTTACAATTTACCTTAGTTCTACATTGTTTAAAATCCTAAAACATGTATGTAATGAAAACTAAAACATTTTCAGGTTTAAATTAGATTTTGAATAGCAGATTTTTCAGTGTCTCTGACTTTTGTGCCCCACTTTATATCGTAATATTATAATTTATAGCTTTAGATATTTTTAAGGTTACTTAATAAATTATAATCAATAAATCAACGCTTAGTTTTTCAGAATTCTGAATGGCTACAAAATCTACTATAAGCTGCTCCTGACCGGAACCCCTTTGCAGAACAATCTCGAAGAGCTTTTTCACCTGCTCAACTTTCTCACCCCGGAGCGCTTCAAGTAAGATTGCAGACTGCATGATTCACCTGGTGATTCATACTGTAGATCCGCTCGTAGAATAATGATCCCCCGCAGAGCAATCTCAGGGCTTATAATGGAACATGTTTTTCATATTTTCAATTCTATCTTCCCTTATATCCAAATGAAAATGTTGCTGTGCGCAGTAACCTGGAGGGCTTTCTGGAGGAGTTTGCGGACATCTCGAAAGAGGACCAGATTAAAAAACTACATGACCTGCTGGGGCCACACATGCTCAGAAGACTGAAGGCAGATGTGTTTAAGAACATGCCGGCAAAAACCGAGCTCATAGTGCGAGTAGAACTCAGCCCCATGCAGAAGTCAGTCATAGTTTGTCTCTTCCTAATGCTTAAGTTTTTATTTTTATTTCCATTAATGTTAATTTATTTCAAGTAATTAAAAAAAAAAGTTTTATGGTTTTACATTTCCATTAACTATAATACCCCTGTTTCACATGCAAGATCATTTCATATTTTTTTCTCTCACAGAAAATACTACAAGTTCATTTTAACACGGAACTTTGAGGCATTGAATTCCAAGGGAGGAGGGAACCAGGTGTCCCTTCTTAACATCATGATGGACTTGAAGAAATGCTGCAACCATCCCTACTTGTTTCCAGTGGCTGCAGTGGTGAGGAGGGGAGGGGAGGAGAACATATGGAGGCCCCCAATTTATACCACTGCTGTTGTTTATTTTTAGCACATGTAATGGCAATACAGTTTCTGTTTTATAAGAGCTATTTAAGCTTTTGTTCAGGAGTGTATTGTTTCTTTGTGTCTGAAGCGAATTTGATGCATAATACTAGCCTTATATGACATTCTCTTGTTCATGGACAAAAAGTTCTGGCATATTGAAGTTGTTTAGGTCACCTTTATTTATATAGTGCTATTATACAATACAGATTGTTTCAAATCAGCTTCACAGTAATAAACAGGAGAATAACAGAATCAGTGATGCAAATGTCATCAAATATGATCCTTAAATGAATTATTTTACTATCAGAAGTTAATATCAAATGTTACAAAAGATTTGTATGTGATATAAATGCATTTTTTTCTTTTAAACGTTCTATTCATCAAAGAATCCTGACAAAAAATAGATCACGGTTTCCACAAAAAACTGTTATACTGTTATTATAATTTTTATTGATAATAATAAGAAATGTTTTCATGTTTCATATAAGGATCATGTGACACTGAAGACTGAAAATTCAGCTTTGCCATCACAAGAAGAATTAAAAAAAAAAAAGAATTTAGAATTGAAATGATAATATTTCATATTTAATGTGATATTTCAGTTTTTTTTTTATCAAATAAATGCAGCCTTGGTCAGCATAAGATATGGCATTATGTTAAAATAGTGTTTAAAATAACTTGATTTCAATAATGTTTTCATTATTATGCATGCAGGAAGCTCCGGTCTTACCCAACGGTTCTTACGATGGTAACCTCCTGGTGAAATCCTCAGGGAAACTCACCTTGCTTCAGAAGATGCTAAAAAAACTCAAAGACGAAGGGCACAGGGTTCTTATCTTCTCTCAGGTATAGTGTGTGGTATTTATTCCCTCTTTTGAAGCTCAAAATGCCATGTGAATATGGACTTGCCTCAATTTCAATGGAAGATTAATTAGATGGTAAACTGTGAATAGAAAATAAAAGTGGAGCTCATTCATCTTTTAAATGGAGTTGACAAATGAAAAGGCGGAGCCTATATTTATCTCTGCTTTGTTGTTTAGTCCTCTGACTTTTTTCCCTCCCATTTTAAATTGCCTGTGGAATCAATGCATCCATTAATTTGATGAATGGCACAGGTAAAGGGGGGTTGTCTCGATGAGACTTCATTTTTCCACCCTTTTCTTTTCTAAGTGCTTGAGAATAAACATACATATTAATGTTATAGTTGTTTCTTCAGTCTTTTAAGCTTGATTAAAGGAGTGCTGTGCTTCTGTCCCCTCTTGTTGTTGTATTTTGCATGGATGGAATTAAGTATGAGCTGGCAAGCCAGGTTTGGTTTACACTGTGCTTAATGCTGCCATTTTTCCCTTTGTTGGATAACGGTATCTTTTTTGTTTGTGTCTTATCCTGCACTGTTGATCCCTCTCTCAGATGACAAAGATGCTGGATTTGCTAGAGGACTTCCTGGAGTTTGAGGGGTATAAATATGAGCGTATTGACGGGGGCATCACAGGGGGGCTGCGACAGGAGGCCATCGATCGATTTAACGGTGAGGATGCCGGCAGTAAACCTGCAGTGATGTCTGTGCGTGTGTGGGATAGTGGATACTAAGGCACTCATACTGACTGTGTGTCACCCTGTGTGCAGCACCCGGGGCTCAGCAGTTCTGTTTTCTGCTCTCTACACGTGCTGGAGGATTGGGCATCAATCTGGCAACCGCAGACACAGTGATCATATATGACTCTGACTGGAACCCACACAATGATATTCAGGTAATGCAAACACCAGTGCTGGGGAAGTAAACTGTGTAGTTAAAATACTATTAAAAGTATTTAACTGCACTACAAGCTACTAGCAAAAACTGAAGCTATCTAAAGTGATAGTATTTTTTTTTTTTTATTATTATATGAATTGTATAAAAAAAGTATTTTTATGTATATGAGAGATTTTATATATATGTATATTAATATATATAATATTATATATATATAATTTTATTTTTTAAATTGACAGTTTAATCTGGATGCTTAATGTTTACTGCTAGAAAATATGAAAATAACAATAACTATATATATATATATATGTGTGTGTGTGTGTATATATATTATACATATAATATTGATATATTACATATTATGAAATCGTGTTTATCTATAGCTCTCCATTATTTAATTATCACTTATGTTTTTCTTGCTTGTGTTCTTCTTTCACTTTGTCTTCCTCTATTCTCTTTGTCCATGCAGGCATTCAGCAGGGCGCATCGTATCGGGCAAAATAAAAAGGTGATGATCTATCGCTTTGTAACTCGGGCATCCGTAGAGGAGCGTATTACCCAGGTGGCCAAGCGAAAGATGATGCTGACCCACCTGGTGGTGCGTCCTGGCTTGGGCTCTAAGACAGGCTCCATGTCTAAACAGGAACTAGACGACATCCTCAAGTTTGGCACTGAGGAGCTTTTCAAAGACGATGTGGAAGCTGCCAGGACGATGGGTAAGCTGAAGTGGTTTAAGATAAATGCTTCTGCACTTTGTTTGTGGATATGGTGGATTCCAATAGTTGACGTCCTAAATCTTTTTTGCAGGAGACAATAAAGAAGGAGAGGAGGGTAGTGTGATACACTATGATGATAACGCCATCTCTAAACTGCTGGATCGTAGTCAGGATGCCACTGAAGACACAGAAATCCAGAACATGAACGAGTACCTGAGCTCATTTAAGGTGGCTCAGTATGTGGTGAGAGAGGAGGATGGAGAGGTGAGATACAGATGCTTTACTGTCTGTTCCTCATGCCTCTTTTTTTATTAAACAAGGGATCAAAGATGAATGGTAGCTCATCCTTTCAGAATGACTACCTTAGAAATGCTTTATTTATTTGACTCTTCTATGCTCAAGAGGGCATAGTTTTGCAAGTTGCAGCTTTTTCACAAAAGCCCCTTGGATTGTTGCTTGCTTATGGTTTTAGTATTATGTGGAGGGACGGCATTGTTCATGCTGGCAGGAAAAAAAAATCTGATTATTTGGCATCTCTGATTTTTTTTTTTTTTTTTTTTTTTTTGCAGTCTGAAAAAACAAAAAATGTGCAATGCTGTGTAAACGATGTTTACACCTGTTTCATTATTTTTTTATTATTAAAATGATATTTCTTTTCAATTAAACATTGGGTTGTAAATCATTTTCTTTATTTTGTGACCTGACTGCCGGTCAACAGTTTTTTTTTAAAGCTTTTTTAATACTTCTATTTAACAAGGAGGGATTCAATTGATCTAAAGTGGCAGTAAAACATTTATAATGTTACAGAAGATTTCTGTTTCAAATAAATGCTGTGCTTCTGAACTTTCTATTCATCGAAGAATTCATCTTTGCCATCACAAGAATAAATAAAAAATAAAAGAACAGTTTTTTTTATAAAATTGTAATAATATTTCACAATATTAATGTTTGTACTGTATGTGTATGTAATGTCATACAATGTACGCAGTATTTGGAGCTATGTTCGAATGCACTCATTTTAACACTCTCTGTCTTTTTTTCTATGTAGTGAATAGTCAAATGTGAGTGAGTGAGAAAGTCAGCAGTTTTGGACATGAACGTGTAAAATGTCAATTATTCTCTCATGTACCTATTGGGAGATGTCATGATAGAAAATTGTCCAGTTTTCCATCATTTTTCCACACTGACAGACAGCTATTATCAATTTGAGAAAGTCTTTTGGGATCATGCTGATGCTTATATCATTACTTTAGCAACCCATATAGATACACAGCTGTCTGAACAAAGGAATTTGATTTCAGCAATAGAAAAATGGCAGACAGTAAGTTCTAAATATACAGATTTGTGGATTTGTGTGGATTTTCTACCTTGGATTACCGTGGTATATTAATATGGTATTCATTCAGTACCTTGTTATATATCAAAGTACCATTAACCATACCTTCACTGTACCATGGTACCTTCTTTGTTGGGCCAAAAACCTGTTTTATGGAGGAAAGGCTTCATGTAGCTTAAGGGACTAAATAATACAAAAACAATTATATTATCTCATATACAAATCCCAAATATTCAGGATTATTGTTAATCTATAATAATTATAATTATCTTAACTGAAGGCAATGAGAGGCCCGTGATGTATGATCTGTATTTGTGTTGGTGTTCCTGCAGGAGGAGGTCCAGAGGGAGATTATTAAGCAGGAAGAGAATGTTGATCCAGACTACTGGGAGAAGCTCTTGAGGCACCATTACGAGCAGCAGCAGGAGGATCTGGCCAGGAACCTGGGCAAAGGGAAACGCATCCGCAAACAGGTCAACTATAATGACGCCTCTCAGGAGGATCAAGGTACCCAAACACAGATGCTGACAGTGCTATAACTCAGCATAAAACTGCATATATATGTGTACAAGAATTTCCGTCTCAATCCTGTTCTCAGAATGGCAGGATGATCTTTCAGATAATCAGTCAGAGTACTCTGTCGGGTCCGAGGATGAGGATGAAGATTTTGAGGAACGACCTGAAGGTAGGCGTCCTAATTTACACGCTTCTGCTCAAAAGTTTGGGATCAGTAAGATTTTTTTTTTTTTAAAGAAATTAATACTTTTATTCAGCAAGGATGCATAAAATTGATCAAAAGTAACAGTTAAGATATTTCTAACATTAAAAAAACATTTCTATTTCAAATAAATCCTGTTCTTTTGAACTTTCTATTCATCAAAAAGTTAGGAAATCTTGGTTTCCATATAATATTAAGCAGCTCAACTGTTTTCAACATTTATAATAATAAAAATTGTTTCTTGAGCACCAAATCAGCATGTTAGAATGATTTCTGATGGATCATGTGACACTGGAGACTGGAGTAATGATGCTGAAAATTCAGCTTTACCATCACAGGAATACATTTTAAAATATATTAAAATAGAAATAGTAATAAATAGAAATGATTTGTTATTTTATTTATAAATAATTTCACAATAGATTAAATAAATGCAGCCTTGGTGAGCACAAGAGACTTCTTTCAAAAACATAAAAATACAAATCTGACCCCACATTTTTGGACAGTAGTGAATGCTTGATGGCAGACATCAAAGTACTTGGAGACTTTCAGTCAGCTAAATGAGTTACTTTTCCTCCAGGAGGACGCAGACAATCTCGCAGACAGTTGAAGAGTGATCGGGACAAACCGTTGCCGCCGTTGCTGGCTAGAGTTGGTGGAAATATAGAGGTGAATCTTCTTACAATATTATGAGAAGTGTATTGTGTAATTCCTTTCATCAGGTGAAGCTTTGGCTGTTTACCTTTGGGATTTTAGGTATTGGGATTTAACGCCCGGCAGCGGAAAGCCTTCCTGAATGCGATTATGCGCTGGGGAATGCCCCCACAAGATGCCTTCAACTCTCACTGGCTGGTCCGTGACCTGAGAGGGAAAAGTGAAAAGGAGTTCAGGTATGTGTGTGTCTCTCTGTTATAGTCTGTTCATATTTTTCCTGCATTTTCATTCGTTGGTCTTTATTCTTGTGTGTTTTTCAGGGCTTATGTGTCTCTGTTCATGAGGCACCTGTGTGAGCCGGGGGCAGATGGAGCAGAGACATTTGCAGATGGGGTCCCGAGGGAAGGCCTGTCCCGCCAACACGTTCTCACCCGGATCGGTGTCATGTCTCTGGTGCGCAAGAAGGTGATGAATTACTTACTGCATTTTATGTGCACTGTTTTGATGGAATTATTAGATACACCTGGGCAAAAAAACAAAATGGCTAAACACTAAGCTTTTAATTGTCTTAACCACAAATTATTGGCTAGGAAATTAACAAAATTTAAGCAAATGCACTACTTAAAAAAGCCACCCATAGAAAAATGGATTGCTCAGAGGCTTAGTTGTGATTCCTGTATATCTCTTATTTTAGTATCAACAATGTCTCAGATGTTTCTCCTAAAATTCCTTAGGATAAATAAAAGTAGACACAAATGAGACATGAGAAATGTTTGAGAGAAAAGACTCAAACTCAGACTCAGACTGAGAATGCCGTAGAAGAAACATAGAACATCCAGCCTGATCTCACGACAATTCGTACGAATTCTACGAGGTGGCTAATTCGTACGAATTCATACGACCTCACTCGTACGAATTCGTACGATTTTTGCTAAATCGTACATATTTTACGAATTGCCCAATTCGTATGAATTCATACGAATGACCTACCCCTGACCCCGCCCCTAAACCTACCCATCACGTGGGTTTAGACAAATCGTACAAATTCGTACGAGTGAGGTCGTACGAATTCGGACGAATTAGCCACTTTTTTATCACTCGTACGAATTCGTACGAATTGGTCGTGAGATAGCGTTGGAACATCTCTTTATTGTCTTGCTGCAATCTCTTTCAAGACTCCATTATAGGAATATTTTATTGCTCAGAGGTTGCTCTTTTTAAGCTTAGGAGACTTAGTTGTGATTCTCAAATATCTCTCATTTTAGTATCAACAGTGACTCAGATGTTTCTCCTAAAGACATGAAAAAGTTCTGAGTAAAAGGAGTAACATGGGAGATCTCTTTATTGTCTTGCCAAGGTTGCTCTTTTTGTATTATTATTATCATCATATTATTATTGTTATTATTGAGATTTTGTCTGAAACTTTGGAGGGGACACATATGAGACCACCGGGGTCTTTAGCTTAGGAGAAAAATCTGAGCACATTGTGTGATATTATTGAGGTCTCTTCTAAACTTTCAGAGACAAATACGAGAGTTCCAGTTTCTCTAGCTGAGGAGAAAAATATGAGCATGGTGTGTGATGTTGTTGAGATCTTGTCTGAAACTTTAGAGACAAATGTGAGCGATCCAAAGTCTCTAGGTAAGGAGAAAAATCTGAGCACAGTGTGTGATGATGATGATGATGAGATCTCTTCTAAACTTTAGAGGAGACAAATGTGAGCGGGTCCAGAGTCTCCAGCTAAGAAGAAGAATATGAGCACAGTGTGTGATGATGATGAGATCTCTTCTAAAACTTTAAAGGAGACCAATATGAGAGTGTTAGAGTTGTGAGAAGCAGGAGACTCAAGCAAAAGTCTCCATTTGATGTTAAATTAACCTCATTTTTGTCTAAGAGAAACATTTGAGATGTTAATGATCTCATTTTGTATTTTTATTTCCTCTGGGCATTGCTGTCTCAGAAAAACATTAAAGGCAGAATGAAGTTTTTGCAGATAATGGGAAGTTGTGTGTGGAGTGATGAATCACAATGAAACACGAGTCGCATGGTGATGCTACAGAGCTGTGTCTTCAAAAATCTGCTGAGAAATATTATAATAAATGCATCTTTACCACAGTGAAGCATGGAGGAAGAGGTGTCATTGTGTGGGAGCCTTTTTAGCTGCTGGTATTGGTGAGCTACTTCACTGTGAATAGTCATTTAATGATTTGGAGTACAGGAGAATATTGCAGAATGGCTTGCTTCCCACAATTGATCAGATGTTATTTTTCAACAGGACAATGTTCATGCAGTATTTGTGCTAATTTCCTGACCAGTGATTTGTGATTAAAATGGTTAAGCCCATTAAACTGTTGTAATTTAATGTAAATTTAGGTTGTATAAACACATACGAAGATGAAGGCAAAAAGGTAATATTGTAATAAAGGGGACATATCATGAAAATATGACTTTTTCCATGTTTAAGTGCTATAATTGGGTCCCCTGTGCATCTACCAACCCTGAAAATGTGAAAAGTGACAACCCAGTAACCCAGTTGTTTTGGCTAGCCTTTCTCTGCAAGCATGTCAAATAAGCCGATCAGATTTCGCTCCCCTTCTGACGTAGGAAGGGGATCTTATTATAATATTTCCACCCCTTAATCTGCATGTTTCCACCCACGGCGGCACCATTTGGTTTATAACAGTGTAACCAGTTCTAACGCAATGGCAAAAGTTGGAGCAAAGCATGCAAACTGTTCTGTCGCTGCTGCACAGATGAGCACAGAACACTGTTTGACCAAAAAATATCACAGCTGTCTTATAAAGACAGGGAACTGTCAACTTGTGTAAAAGTTAAACATGACAGTACATGCAAGTCGATGAGATGAATCAATGTAACTCTACAACAACTACATAAATGTATCCACTAACCATTCAACCATTGCACAACCTCTTCCTGAGTCTCTCTGTAAGGCTGCACGCCGCTATTGGTTATTTCTGAGATTTGACTGAAATTAGCTTTTGTTATTGCCGGAGTATCCGAGTGCTTGTACAAAGCATCAGCCCTCTTCTGAACAGAGGTGTGGAGCAGCAGCTCATTTGCATTTAAAGGGACACACACAAAAACGGCGCGATTTTGGTCACACCCAAAAAGGGTTAACTTTGACAAGCTATAATAAATGATCTTGGGGGTATTTTTGAGCTGAAATTTCACAGACACATTCTGGGGACACCATAGATTTATAATACATCTTGTGAAAAGGGGAAAATATGTCACCTTTAATAAATCCAATGGGTAATCCAAACAGTAACATAGCAACATACAATACATCCACTATAAAGACAACACCGGACACTTAACTGACAGAGAACCAAACATACAGTACAGTATACAGGTGATGATTGAGTTCACAGCTGAACATAATTCAGTGTCCGTGACAAAGGCAGACGATGACGAAACACGAGTCCAAAGTAACGTGATTGTGATTGTGAGTGTATGTGAACTGCATAAATATGTATTGTTAGCAAATTATGTTTAAATACCCTTAAAAACCATGATTTTTTTTATTTCACAATACATATTAAATATGCATCCAAATTAAGCAGGCCTTTAAAATTTAAATAAAATACATATTTAAAAATAAAATAAAATTGATTTTATTTTTAAAATAAATTTGACAAACGAAAACTACTTATATTTTCTCTTGCTCTTGTTTTTGTTGTGTATGTAGGTTCATGAGTTTGAGCATGTAAATGGGAAGTTTAGTACACCAGATTTGATTCCTGTGGGATTGGAGCTGAAAAAACTCACTGAAAGTGTCTCATCGGACCCCAACACGCCTGTTCCTGCCAGTCCGGTTCCGACTCAACCCAGCACACCTGTTCCTTCAGGTGTGTGAGAGAGTGTGTGTGTTCTATATAATGAAATGCTGGTGGTTTGTGGTTAATTAGACAGTAATATTTGCTTTTTGTTTTTTTTTTAACAAAAAAGATAAGACGGAGTCGGTGTCCGGTTCTCAAGAAGACAAGGAGATTACAGAACCAGAGAGCACCAAATCGCTGGACCCTGAGGTCAGACTAAAGTCATCAAGAAATATCTTCTCTGTCTCTCATTTCACTTGTCTTTATTGAAATGTATCTCTTCTCGCATCAGCCAGTTATACCAGAACCCTCCCCTGCACCAGAGAAGACCAGTGAGGGAGAAGAGTCAAAGAGCGGCAGTCCTGAGGAGAAACGAATAGAAGAGAACGAGAAGAATGACACCCCTCCTGTTCCTTCAGAGTCATCATCCAATCAAGCACAGCCGCCCACTAAGCCCAGTGAGCAATCAGCCAATCAGACACCTTTGGGTAAGGATTCTTCACCATGCATATGAAACATTTCTCTCAATAAACAAAATATTAAAATATTTTGTGTATTTAAGACTGCGGTAAAGGGAAAGAAACTTCTCCGGAGAGAGGGGAAAATAAACACAGCCCAGTAAAATTAGACGAAAAGGAGCTAAAACCAGGTCAGTATTTGTGGCATTTGTTTATGATGCTTCCAAAAAAAAACAAAAAAAGAATAAAAGGGGTCACCGAGATTGCAGATCCATTTTATCTTCAAATTAGCATCTTAAAACGTGCACTTTCTACACAATAGGGCCTGAAACTTTTTTTTCAACCTATGGTCTGTAAAAAGAGGTGTCTTCAGATAGTTTGTCTCCCTCAGGAGGTCAAAATAAATATTACTTGTTTTATGTTCTATTCATTTTCTTTGCATTTTGTTGTGAAACCCTGCAACCAAAATGTCTGAATATTGTTTAAAACCCTGATTTGTGATTTTTGTATTTTTCTAGCATTACAAATTATACAGACATCCAAAATAAATAGACAACATTTGGAAAATAAACACAATTTTAAAATAGAATAAAATAAAATAAATTCGGACAATAGATTGGGACCAAATGTTGGTTTGTATTTACTGATAAATTTATATTTCCCATAAATAAAAGTAAAAAATAAATAAATAAATAAATAAATAAAATGATAATAATGATATATATATATATATTTTCTGCTTGCTGAATTTTTTATTTATTTTTTGCAGCCATTCCTGATGATTTAAAGTCTGAAGAACAAATTGTGAACCAATTGAACGGAGAGAAAGATGCGAGGGACGACACAGACGAGAGCCACAGAGATGACAAGAACAGCGTCAAGATTCGGTTCATGTTCAACATCGCAGATGGAGGATTCACAGGTGAGTTGATGTCGTTCTGATTTGCTGTCTCGTGGACAGCGGATTCAGAATTCCATGTAAATTTTTGCAGAGATAAAGAATGCATGGATGTGCATGATTGTTTTTGTGTGTTCAGAATTACACACACTGTGGCAGAACGAGGAACGCGCAGCTGTGTCATCTGGCAAAATATACGACATCTGGCACCGTCGCCATGACTACTGGCTGCTGGCTGGCATCGTAACGTATCCTTACCTGTTCTTTCCATAGAGGTTTTGAGCTGTCTTGATATTGCTATAATAATGGTTTCTTACTGTCATTTTTACTGTTTTTCTTTTTGTTGTTTTTCTTCTTTCCTTTTCTTAATGTAGTTACAAGCATAACTGAGTGTGATGTGCCAATTTTAATATATGGGATGGTGAAGTTCAGAAATTAAAATTTTTAAAAAGAAACTGCCATTTACACTGCCATTTCTTTTGTTTTTGAAAGAAGTCTAATGCTCAAAGGCTGCATTTATTTGATCAAAAAGATATTAAAAACAGTTAAAAAAAAATTGTTAATTTATTTTAAAATGCAGGGTTCGTACAAGGTGCTTAAAGTACTTGAAGTGCTTGAAATGGACTTTTTGAAATTTAAGTCCTGCAAAACCCTTGAAAACAGCCATATTTATGAAGAGGTACTTGAAAAGAGCTTTAATTATTGAAAGACAATATATATGAAATTTTCATGCAAATAGAACATCTGATAAAGATATAAAGACATTTTGCATGACTAAGAATGTGATATTGCTTATAAATATCCAAGTATATGATACAGCTTTCATTCATCAGGTCAATCATATATTCATGGGGAAAAAAATCAGTTTGAAAAAGGAAAGCTATATCTTTGTCATAGCATGGTTAACCATTAAATAGTTAATGGTGCCACAGTCTTTGCATACTTTGCATGTGCTGCACTTTGTTTTATTGGTATATGTTTATTTATCTGTTTATCTTTTTTAGAATTTGAAAGATAATACAATTTTTGTTTTAAAAAGTGATATCTATGATTGAAGTCAGAGAAAAAGTAGAGCTCGAAAAGTCTCATCTGTACGAACCCTGAAAATGTAATTTATTCCTGTTATGACAAAAGCTGAATTTTCAGCATCATTACTCCAGTTTTCAGTGTCACATGATCCTTAAGAAATCATTCTTATACAGTATGCTGATTTTGTGCTCAAGAATCAATTCCTATTACTATGAATGTTAGAAACGGTTGAGGTGCTTAATATTTTTGTGGAATTCAAGAAACATTTTCAGCATTCTTTGATGAATAGAATGTTCAAAAGAACAACATTGATATGAAATAGAAATCTTTTATAATATTATAATTATCTTTACGGTCACTGGACAATTTAATGCGTTCTTGCTGATTTAAAGAATGAAAAAAAAAAAAAAAAAAAAATTTATTGACCCGAAAAGTTTTTTTTTTGTTTTAAAATAGCTCACCCAACATGTTCTTTAAAGTGCTGTTTTTTAATACACACACACACACAAATCTTTACCACTTTGGGTTGTGTGCTTTATTGCAATTGTGTGTAAAACCTTTTTAGTAAATAAGGTAATCCTTAACCAGGTACTCTCAGACATGGCTATGCCCGCTGGCAGGACATTCAGAATGACCCACGGTACACCATTCTCAATGAGCCTTTCAAGACTGAAATGCACAAAGGGAACTATTTAGAAATGAAGAATAAATTTCTCGCCAGACGTTTTAAGGTACAAGTTATAATGTGTTTTATTTGAATTCAATAAAAAGAATCTATCATATTCACGTATTCTTCATTCACGTTTTAGCTCCTGGAGCAGGCTTTGGTAATCGAGGAGCAGCTTCGGCGCGCGGCGTACCTGAATATGACTCAGGACCCCAGTCACCCTGCCATGGCCCTCAACACGCGTTTCGCAGAGGTGGAGTGCCTGGCTGAGTCCCATCAGCACCTCTCCAAAGAGTCCTTGGCTGGTAACAAGCCAGCCAATGCTGTGCTGCACAAAGGTGTTATTCTAAAAATAAAATTAACACCCTGATGCTTGGAAGCTTTATAAACCGAATAAAAACTAAATGTACACTACTGTTCAAAAGTTTGGGTTCAGTAAGATTTTGAATGTTTTTTTAATTAAGTCTCTTATGCTCATCAAGACTACAGTTAAAAATGTTTTATTTATAATTATGTTTTTAGAATTTTCATTATAATACAAATATAACAAGACATCACAAAAAAACAACACAAAAAAAACAATAAAATAACATAAAGGAACACCAATAGCTCAGATTTTTATATAAAACAGGACCACACCATAATAAAACAGATTAGAGAATGAAAACAAAACAATAACATATTTCAAAAAGATGCAGAAGAGGACAAAGGTTCAATGTCCAGAGAGTTATATAATTACAAAATTCCTTGTAATATATTAGGGCGAATATGAGTTTCCAAATAGTGCTCCAGGGGAATCAACTCAAAAATGAGCTTATGCCAACCTTTAAGAAATGGAGATTTATCACTGATCCAATTAAGTAAAATATTTTTTTTTAAATTGAATATTATACAATTTCTTATTAGCAGATGAAACAGTGCTTCCATTAGATATACGCAACACCAGTGACACTGGGTCAAAATCCAACTGAATATTAAAGATCTTTTCACATTTTAAAATGTAATGTATTCTTGTGGTGGCAAAGCTGAATTTTCAGCATCATTACTCCCAATCTTCAGTGTCGCATGATCCTTCAGAAATCTTTCTAATATGCTGATTGTCACTTGTTGCCATGTAGTTAATGCAACCCTTAGGAAGATGCGTGACGCAGAATGAGCGATAATATCATACTTTTAATGAACATGATGAGAACTCAGGCACTACATGACCAACATAATGTTAACGAGAGACTCTAAATTGAGGAAGACGGAAGGCATAAATACACAGAGGAAGGTAATCAAAGGAACAAGGAACAGGTGCGCAACTAATAAGAAACCATGACAACTAATGAAGTACTCGGGCAATGACAATGAAAAACCTAATATTTTCATGATTTGATGAATAGAAAAATGGTTCAAATTGTGATTTATTTCAAATAGAAATCTTTTGTAACATTATAAATGTCTTTACTGTCATTTTTGATCAATTTAATGCATCCTTGCTGAATAAAACTCTGTAACTCCAACTGTAAATTTCTTTGATAGTTTTATTTTATTATTATTATTTTGATATTCACTGGTGTTGTTTCAGTGTTGAATCAGCTGGAGGAGCTGTTAAGCGATATGAAGGCTGACGTGACGCGGTTGCCCTCCATGCTTTCGCGGGTCCCACCCGTGTCCGCCCGGCTCCAGATGTCAGAGCGGGGCATCCTCAGCAGGCTCACCAGCCGGGGCAACGAGCCGCCACCTCAGCAGGTGACACGTCTCTTGCCATATGTGTAGTCCATACAATATGTATAATAAATGGGCCTTATGTGAATGAACCTTTATATTAGAATGTTCTGTTTCATCTCCCCTAAGCCTTTCCCTCAGGGCTCTTTCAGCTGTTCTCAGATGTATAATAGCAGTTTTGCCGGAGGGTTCCGTGGACCTGGAGGCACAGCGATGGTGAACTACAGCCAGATGCCCCTGGGGCCGTACGTCAGTGGTTAGTGGCCTACATTAGTCTTGAAATGAATATTTTATTGTATGAATATCTGAACATGCAACATAAAAAAAAGAAGAAATAGAATAGAGCCTCTGCTTTAAAAAAAAGAGTTTTATTCTAGCTTCATGCATTCCGTTTATTTATAGAGCACATTTACTGCCGGCTGTCAACCGACCAAAGTGCTGTACAATAATTACAATCAAATACACAACGAAACAATCAATGATCACTTGTAATCAGTAAATACAAAAATCCAATTACATATTAAAAGCTGAATCAAACAGATGAGTTTTCAGAGCAGATTTAAACTCAGATAAAGTGGAAGCCATTTTAATTTGAATTGGGAGTTTGTTCCACAACGTGGGGCCAGCCACTTCAAACGCTCTATTACCCCTGTTCATCAACACTTGAATTGTAAGTTTCATTAAAACAGCAACATTTTGAACAAAAAACTTCAGAGTTTAGCTCCAACCCCAATTAAACACACCTGAACCAGCTAATCAAGGTCTCACTAGGCATACTAGAAACTTTCAAACAGGTGTGTTGGAGCTGGTTGGAGCTAAACTCTGCAGGACAGCGGCCCTCCAGGACCGAGATTGGTGAACCCTGCTTTAATCGCTTGTTTATGCTCCTTTTATGCCTGTGTTTTGATCCAGAGATTCTTTACTCTTTCAGAAGATGTGTAATAGCGCCCCCCTACCGTATAACAGTGAAAGCGCGGAAAGCCGGAACATTTTGTCAATGGAGGGGAACCGTTTTGTCTCAAAAATGACGGAAAATTCTGTCAATGCCGGGAAATAGTTAATGTTTTCAAAACGTTAGCACAAAAACATTATCTATACATCATTCATCTAACGTTTTTTTTGGACATTGTAGAATAGATGGATGTTCGCCTAACATTTTTAAATATTACAACCGGTACTTGTTTCAGAATTTTTTAGAGAACCTTCAAAAGTAACAATCCCATAATGTTTGAAAATTGAATGTTCCCATCACGTTCCCATATCCAAGAAAAAAACATTTTTAAAACGTTTAAAAAAACTGGATGATTTGAAGGTTCAGTGAACATTCTGAATGACTGCTTTCATAACTTAATGGCAACGTTAGCAAAAGGGTTTTAGAACATATTTTTGTTAGCTGGGTTAAGACTTATCTAGTCTCCCTTAGCCAGACTTTTATGTCTTTGAATTCTAATGTTAAATAAATATGTGAAATGTGAAATAAATAAGTTGAAGTACTAAAATTACTAAAAAGCTATATAGAGATATTTAAATTATGACATAAGCACTTTGCAAAATTACTAAAACAAATGAAAATGAAAAGATAAAAATTAATTCTATAATGACACTGACTTTGGGCATTTTTTCGGCAAGCAGTCTGAGAGTCTGTTCACACCAAGAACAATAACTGTAAAGATAACTATATTAGCGTCCACACCAGCGGACGGTATCGTTTATTCTAAGAACGTGCTTGTCCGCCGCTTCAAGTGCTCGGGCTTGTTACAGCAGGATAGATTCTGATTGGCTGTCAATATTTTATTGTTCATCAGCTGGATAAAAACGTTCTGAAAGTGATTCCAACTATATCGTTACCGTTATCGTTATAGCTGTGGTGTGAACTCTGCTATTCTTTAATATTGAGAAAGATTTTTTAGAACTATATCTTTATCGTTGTCTTTATAGTTATCGTCCTTGGTGTGAGGGAACGGGCCTTAAGACTTACCTGGTGACCACTGAGAAAGTAATAACTAAAGGCAGTAACTAGGTTTAATATATGGAAGTATAATTCTGCTGTTTTCTTCTTAGCGTCCTCAAACGGACCTCCGGCACCAACCAGCTACCTGGAGAAGAAGTCCAGTGATGCTCTGCGAGATGTGGCCACCCCTGATTTGAAATCAGGCAAACCCAGCGATGTTATATGCATCGAGGACTAGCCCGCAGCCATTCCATCCTCTATCTGTACGACACAGACAGAACCGTGGAGAACTCCTCCAAACAACAAATATTAAACAGCGAACCTTATCAGTTGCACTTTTTGTCTTTCAGAATCTGTACTTGTATACGCCTACAAGTTTTATTCGGTAGAGTTCCGTTTCTCTTTCATTCTTTTTTAACTTCTGCGATACGAAAGTCTTGATCGATTAAGGAGAGACTGAGGACGCTTATGTAGAGGGCACCGTTGTTCTGACAGTCCTTTGAGCTTTGTTTTTATATTATTATTTTTACATCATGATGTGTTTTCTTGATGGCCATGAAGGACATTTTCATCTCTGCTAACATTGAGCCATCTGGAGGTGCTACTAGTTCCTGGCCTGCTCAAGGACCGGACGTCCCACCTCTGGGTTCATTTGCAGCCTCTGCTTTGCTCCTGGTTCTGCTCATGAATGGTGTGTTATTGCTGCCCCTGCAGGTTATTGCTGTGTAGTGCATCTAAAAACAGAATAGTGCAATGACTGTCATTTTTTTTCTGGAATACTTCAGATGATTTTACAGCGTGTCACCACTAATGTTTTTTTCACTAATTGTACTGTATATATATATATATATATATATATATATATATATTTTTTTTTTTTTTTTTCAGTTTACATTTATTCTTTGAGAAGAAAAAGAGTGTTGACCCAGTTTAAATGGTGCTTTTAGTGATTTTATTTCATTAAAACATTTTTTTAGCCCTAAGGAAATTAATAGTAGGCCTACTTTTGAAAAACTATTTAAAACAGTGTACACTCAAATGAATTAGCAGCCTAATACAAGCTTGGGATGCTTCATTCAAGATCACATGACCTGCTAAATACGCACTAAACAAAAATTTCAGATTGTTTTCGTGACCTGAGAGCTGATAGTTTTGGAAAAACATCCCATTTGTGGTGTTGGCTGTCAAACATTAGAGCTTACCAACAACTTTAAAGGAATGTTTAATTTTAATTTGAAATGCAATGTGAACTCTATTGACATCATCTGTGGCAAGCTGTAGAATACCACAGAAATTATTTTGTCCCTCGGTTTGTAAAAAACAAAACAAAAGTATTTATAGTAATTCATTTGCAATGTAAGTCTTTGGGGAAATTGTACAGGGTCAGAATAAATGTTACAATGTACATTATCGTGACTTTTTACATGAAACAAACTCCGCCCATAATTCCATGTCTGGAAATGTTTTGGTAAGAAATAAAAGTAGTCTCACTTAAAAGGACAATTTATAGATTGAAATTTATTTTAATTTATATTTTATTTATTTAATTTTTTATATTATTCATAAAATCATTCATGTAGGTGCTTAAACAAAAATAAGTTCACATTTTTGCTTTTAAACACTCTCAAACGATACAATGCATTTTTAAAGACCTTTTGTTTGATTTTACAAATTGAGGGACAAGCCCAACTATATTCTGTAGTTATCAACGGCATGCCTGAAATATTTCTACAAGTTTTTAATTTCAAAGTGAATTCAGATCCACAGGAATATTTGTGCAGTGTTTCCAACTTGTTCCTGAATGGGCTCACATGCGGATACACTGAATTTGTAAACTTAATTACCCACATTTTGTATTATTATTATCATATTCTTTCTATTGTCAGATGCAGTTTGCTTGACATTTTGTAAAAACTTGGACCCTAAGTGCGTCGGTTTACTAAGCAGAGCTTATGGATAGTATTGACATGATTGTTCTGGTGCCATAAGTGGTGTGGATATGGATTTTTTTTTCCGTTTAAATCTGAAATGATATGCCTTGTGTAACTGTGTTTTAAGCAGCGCACTTTATATGGAGATCGGATGTGACCATAGAGATGACATCTCCTATGGGCCATTTCAAACGCAGTAGAAACCTCCTTCAATAACTCGTATACTCAGTTTCAGTCTGTGATAGTCATGTTAATTAATGTAGATGAAGTATTTTGTTTGTTTTCTGCATCTCAGCATCAATGTAAATGGCACTGAAGTGTCATGGCTGACCGTAAATGTGATCATAGTTTCTTTTGCAGTAGTTTTAACTTAAGGGGTTCAAGATGATAGGGTGTGTGTGTGTATGGGGTGGGGGGACCAATGAAATACAAAGGCAGCCTCAAGAGTCAAGGGAACTTAAACCCAAGGTTATAAAGAGAGAGCCAGCAGCATAAAATGTGTTGTGAAATTAAGTTTTGTTTTTATCCTGTGTGATGAGTTTACACCATTTCATTTATTCTTTTTTATAACAGTATTGATATTGACATTGAGCTCCATTTAAATGCAATCAAACTGAAGCCAAAATGAATGTATGAAGTATTTAAAAAAAGCTTCAGTCTAATGTTAGAAGTCTCTTCATTCAAGTACATACTAGGCTTCAAAAGCTACCAAAAGATCCTGGTCAAGACACCTTTGTTGCAATGAACGCACTGCATGTGAGATGTCTTCAGATTCCTTTGGACCAGAGAGATCTTTGTCCTGGTTTCTAAACAGCTATGAGCAAAACAATATTGCTATTCTGCAGAGATAGGAATATGGAAAACACAAGTGAACTACCATCATTTCACTTTGTACTCAGTGTATTTGTTTAATGTGTTTTAATAAATTCTCTCCAATAAGATTCATGGTCTGTTTCTTTTTAATTTAATTAACTTTTTAATTATGTTTGCTTCTAATTCAAATGTTTGTGGATTATGGGGGAATAATATATATATATATTTCTTTCATGTTTTAGCATTCTGGTGGGCACTCAGACCCCTCTCACTGCAGTGCCAGTTGTTGGAAGACTGCATGTATTTGGAAAATCTAAGCAATTCTTGCCGTTTGCCATTCTAAAGTAAAGGATTTAGATGTTGACTGGTGCTCTTTTGTCAATGACATTAAATAAACAGTGTTTACAAGGCAGAGATCTGAAACTCATTTATTTGTTCACATTGGATGTAAATAAAACTGCACTTAGGTTGAACCCTCTGGGCCCTGGAGGTGTTCTGACATTTGTGCTTATTTCAGTTACTTGTAACACTTTCATGGCTAAAGTCTTCTACAAAAACTCTTCTACAATATGTGAGCAGCATGTATGTAAAAGTTTGTACTGTTGAGAAAATGACATTTATGTGTGGTTTGTACAAAAACAAAAAGCGCGGGTAAATGTACAGGCTTTTTCAGATCTTTCTGTCTAATTTCCATCCGACAAAATAAGCTAATGCAATTCACACATGGACATTACCAGAGATGACCCAAAAAACAGCAGCAGGATTTGTTTCTGCCTTGACAGCTGCAAGAACATGTTGAACAGTGAGCAAGTTAGAAATCAGGAATGGTAAGAACATCTTGGGTCTTCAGCCAACAAAGTTTAAATTCAATCTGGCTAGCATGCTTCCCATAATGTTAATGCATTGGGTCAGTAGGTAGTCTTTTGTGACCGTTTGAATGCATTTGACCACACAAGCATTTACACTATGAAAGCAATCCAGTCAAATGCATTCAGCTACCTCTGGAAGATGTTGAAAGTGGACAAGCTAAAAACATTTTAGACCCTGTATTTAACATCATCCACTTCGATCAGATCAACCAAAACTCATCTTACCACCAGGTGTAAACAGGTTATAAGAGAACAAAGCAGATGTCAAACAAAAATTAGGTCACAGCACACTAATGCAGCACAAAAAAAAAAACAAATCCTTAAGACCATCATGGATCAAATACCTCTCCAGTAGACACTTGAGGTTACAAGTCTGAAGCTTGTGCTAACTGCAAGCCACTTGACTGGTTCACAGACTGTGAGCTGGATTGAGCTGGTTTTTGGATGCTGGACTGGTCCACAGACTGAGAGCTGGCTTGTGCTGACAGCAGCCAACTAGGCTTGTACACAGACTGGTAAGATGCTTGTGATGACTGCAGGCCACTGGGCCGGGACACAGACTGGTAGCGGGCCTGTCCTGGTTGTTGACCACTAGGCCAGACATCAGACTGGTATTTAGCTTGGGCTAACCGCAGCCCACTGGACTGGTCCAATGACTGGGAGCCGGATTGGGCTGGTTGGTTGATGCTGGACAGGTTCACAGACTGTGAGCCGGCTTGTGCTGAAAGAAGGCCACTGGACAGGTCAACAGATTGCAAGATAGTTTGGCCTGATTGTAGGATGCTGGACTGGTTCACAGACTGTGAGCTGGATTGGGCTGGTTGTTGGATGCTGGACTGGTCCACAGACTGTGAGCTGGCTTGTGCTGATGGCAGGCCACTGGACTGGTCCACAGACTGTGAGCTGGCTTGTGTTGATGGCAGACCACTGGACTGGTTTACAGACTGTGAGTTGGCTTGGGCTGGTTGTTGGATGCTGGACAGGTCCACAGACTGTGAGCTGGCTTGTGCTGATGGCAGACCACTGGACTCGTCCACAGACTGTGAGCTGGCTTGTGCTGATGGCAGACCACTGGACTGGTTCACAGACTGTGAGCTGGATTGAGCTGGGTGTTGGATGCTGGACTGGTCCACAGACTGAGAGCTGGCTTGTGCTGATGGCAGACCACTGGACTGGTTCACAGACTGTGAGCTGGATTGAGCTGGGTGTTGGATGCTGGACTGGTCCACAGACTGAGAGCTGGCTTGTGCTGATGGTAGGCCACTAGGCTGGTACAGGGCCTGTCCTGGACATTGACCAGTAGGCCAGACCACAGATTGGTATCTAGCTTGTGCTAACTGCAGGCCACTGGACTCGTCCACAGACTGTGAGCTGGCTTGTGCTGATGGAAGGCAACTAGGCTTGTACACAGACTGGTAGTGGGCTTGTGCTGACTGCAGGCCACTGGGCCGGGACATAGACTGGTAGCGGGCTTGTGATGACTGCAGGCCACTGGGCCGGGACACAGATTGGTGGGCTTGTGATGATTGCAGGCCACTGGGCCGGGACACAGACTGGTAGCGGGCCTGTCCTGGTTGTTGACCAATAGGCCAGACAACAGACTGGTATTTAGTTTGGGCTAACTGCAGGCCACTGGTCTGGTCTGATTGGGCTGGTTGGTTGATGTTGGACTGGTCCACAGACTGTGAGCTGGCTTGTGCTGATGGAAGGCCACTGGTCAGGTCAACAGACTGCAAGACAGCTTGTTCAGAGTTTTGGCTGCTGACCCGAGATGATATTTGGAGGCTGGGCCAGGCCACAGGTTGGTATCTTACCTGTGCTAGTTGCACTCTGCTAGGTTGAACCGTGGAACTATAGCGTGACTGCACTAGTTGCTGGCCACTGAGCAATGACACAGGTCCAGACCCATAGCTGCCTTGCCCTAACTGATAGCCAAGTTTTGAGGACTCATTTCTTGGCTGAAAAGGCTTGACAATAAAGGTAGAACTTGAAATCTGGACTGGCACTTTACCAGAAATTAACTTGGAACCAATTTGAAGTTTACTTCTCTGAGGTTTGACAATGGGCTGGGCACTGGGCTGCATTGCAGACTGGTAGCAGACTCGCACTAATTGACCACTGGACTGGGAGCTGCTCTGCACTAGTTGCTGGCTACTAGATGCCACAGACTCATTACTAGACTGTACTACAGTTTGATAGTTGAGCTGTGCTGGGTTGAGTAGAGACTCAAGGCTCACACTTGTACTCATTGCAGTCCTCACAGAACCAGAAATAAGACTGCCACTGCCAGCTGAAGAGAGCAGATATTCTTGAAGTTGACTTCCAGCATCAGAACCAGGCTTATATATATTAGTCACTATAGTTTACACTGCTATAAACACCCTTGTGCAGCACTGTAAGTGATATTCATAGATCTTTGAGGACTGATGGGATATGACACATCATCCCACCTGTAGGAACTTTGTGGTTTCACATCATCCTTCATGGGGAAACCAGCCTCATTGTATACAGGATAACATACACTCCTGACAAAACCATCAACTAGAAACAAGAAAAAAGGAAATAAATCAAATAGACATGTTAGCAAACCTGAATTATAGAACTTGCCTGGATAAACCTTACCACTTCCAATATGGCCACAGACACAAAGACTGAGAAGTGCCAAAGAAAAACTGTAAAAGAAAAAACTGTTAGAAAAATACCAGTTATTAACAAATGCCAAATACTGCAATTTATCATCATACCTTAAGAGTCGGAGAGTGGTACCCTCCATGGCCAACCAAAAAACACAACTCAGCAAGACCACTAAAAAAATCATAAAAACATACTTGCCTTGCCTTTGCCATATTTTTATTTATTTGAAGTAGAAATAAATTTGAGCATTTAAGGGAGCAGTAGTATAATGACTGTTCATAAGTCTTATAGCATTGATTTGGTCAAGCATCCGTATATATATATATAGTTAAAAGTTCACACACATACTCATGTAAGAGAAACCTCAAATGATTTCAATGAAATTCAAAGTAAGCCTCCAGAGTCAAGGGACCTTAAACCCAATGTTATAAAGATTATAAACATCATGCCCACACTTTACACCGTTTACATAACGTTTTTGCCCTTCATTTACACAACAATATCGTTTTGGGAGCCTGAAAACAAAATTTTGAAAACGGTTTTCAAAGTTGCAATTTTTTGAAAACGATACCGTTATTGTCTTTGTTTAAACTACAAAAAAATATGAATGTGTAAAATTGGTGACGTCATGCGCATTAAATATTACGTGGTCAGTCTATAGGCGTGTAGTTTTTTTTTTTTTTACAAAGTGACCTCGCCAACCACTGGCCTGCAGCATAATACAGTGGTTTTAACCGTTTTCATGGACCCATGTGAATGGGGATCATTTTGACAACGTTGTCGCCTGTACGTTAAAAAACGCAAAGGACAAACCTTTCTGTTTTTAGTACATTGTTGTCATGTAAACACCTTAAGATGGGAAAACTGATGCATGGAAACGCGTATTTGAGATTGTGGGGATTCAAAGTAGGTTTAAATAATCGAAAAGTCTTTAGAATTAACTAATTACATAAAGCAACAAAACTACATAAATCATTAAATGTATTATAAATGTAATATTTTGATTAGCTTACTAATAACTGTGAAGATTAAGTGCTGTTAGACCCTCGACAGATGCACATATTATGACAACCAACCATAAAAATGCCCACAAGCAACATCAATGTATATCAAATAGCTACCTGTGTAGACAGACACATTCAAACAAATGGGGGAATGACTCTAAAAAAAGCTGCCAATTCATTTCAAAGCATTGCTGGATCTCAGTAAATTACTGTACTAGTAAACTACAAGTTTTGATTTGGAGCAGTTTATACTACTTACCACGATTAACCATGAAATAAGTTAACATTTGGACCAAGAAGCTATGTATTGTTTTCATTCCTTGACCCAATCAGTTGTAATAAGTTCAATGGAATTACAGATGTAAACTTCTAAACCAATTATATAACATGAGACCCTGTTTACACATGGTATTAACATGCGTTTTGGTCAATCTGATCACAAGTAGACAAGGGAGACACATTCCCATTTACAGCAGGTGTTTTAATCTGTCTCTTTTGTCCACTTTCAACCACTTCTGTCCTGATTTCTTTGAGGGGAGGGTCTAGTTTTATGGGTGCCACGTCTAGTTTTGGTGTGGTTTCATGTTCATGTTTCATGTCTTATTTTGTGGTTTTCACAAGGTGTGTTGGATATTGGTTGGATATTGGCTGCGGCTGGATGTAACTGATCAGCGAGAGTTGCTGTGTGCAGGTGGGGAGGAGCTGAAAACTGAGACGTGAACTCGGACACTTTCTGCTTCCCATAATGACCGCTCACGTGGTGTTTGCGTACTTTATGAAGCTGAGTTGAAATAAATGCAATATTTGTAAAATACAGACGCTTTCCATTTAATACTTTATTCTTGTACAAACAGACGCTGTATTAAAGGGGTGGTTAAGTATGTTTCACTTTTCTAACTTTAGTTAGTGTGTAATGTTGCTTTTTGAGCATAAACAACATCTGCAAAGTTACAACGCCCAAAGTTCAAAGCAAAGGGAGATATTTGCTTTTAAAGAAATCGTTTTTTAAAGGGTAACTAAACCCCTGGTCAGAGCCTGACCCTGACTCCACCCACTGGCAATATTTGAAAAATGCTGGAAAAGTAGGCAGACCCCAGTGGAGAGGGGGCGTGCATCTGAGAGGCATCTCTCTGTAGGCAAGGGCATGGTTAGCTGGTTCCCTCTGACACCGGCCACCACAACTTCCTATAGGAAAATTCAACTGCAGTAGCCACTGTTCAACCTGAAGAGGGCAGCACTCAGACATTTTTACACCATATATTGTAGAATTAAAACACTTTAAACCCAAATGTCAAAAAAATTACTTGAATCAATGAACAGTATTAATAAAGCCCCAGTCTTACAGATCATTAACTAAAAAAAGTTGTTTTAGGGTTTAGTTACCCTTTAAGGACTACAACAAACGGCTGGTAGGGACTACACATTCCTCCAGGGGTTAGTGACAGATCACCAACCCTAAAATTGACATTAACTCCGCCCCCGGGAACACGCAGTCCATGTTGAGAAGAGGACGAATTGTTGTAGTCAAGTACATTTGTGAGTCAGCTCAAACTGTAGCATCTGTCTTTTCACATGCAATAGAAAGTCACTCTGTGTGCATCTCACAACATACGATTATCATGACAGAATATGCTAATTGAAGATAGTCAACTCCACATCAGCAACATAAATTCACCAACTAACCATTCAAAGACGTCCTGTTGCATTCTACGTGTTGTCACTTCTTATTGAGTCTCTCCATCTTTGTCTGACTCCGTTTAAACATAAAAGGCAGAACAGTTTCTGTCATTTTAGTGTGTGTCTGCGTGAGGTAATCGGAGCTGCTAACACACGACACGAGCTCTTGAACCCTGTCCTCTTTGCTGGGAGCAGCAGCTCATTTGCATTTAAAGGGCCAGACACAAAACGGTGCTCACCCTCAAAAAGTGACAATTTTAACAAGCTATATAAAAATATCTGTGAGGTATTTTGAGCTAAAACTTCACACACACACTCTGGGGACATCAGAGATTTATTTTACATCTTGTGAAAAGGGCATTTTACCACCCCTTTAAGCAGTACATATAGTTTAACATAAGCCTATACTATTTAAATACCAATGTAGTGGGGTCTACGTTTTTTTTATCAGTTTTATTTTGATAAAAATGACTCAATATAATATCGCACCTACATAAAAAGAGATTTTACTGTTACAAAAAGGCTGATTTGTGAGCATTAGTGGAACTGAAGGTGTTCAAATAAACCCACTTGATCGTTGTCATGCAGTGAATCCGGCAAATCGTGAAACAGCTGGGTCTTCATAAGAGCTTGTGCAGCCGCTCTTGAGAAGCCGCGTAGAATGAACCAGCCGGCTGCTCTCAAATCCCCTTAGCATTTGTCTACCTCTGGAAATTGTTGAAAGTGGACAAGCTGAAAACATTTTAGACCACATTTTAACCTGTATTTAGCATCATCCACTTTTTTTTTTATCTGATCAACCCCAGATTGGCCCCAGCCTGGCAGCAAATTTGTGCTGACTGGTGGCCACTGGATTGGGACAGCGACTGGTAGCTGGGCTGTCCTGGTTGTTGGCCACTGGGTTGGTGAACAGACTGGTCACTAGCTACTTTGATTACTGAACAGAAAGACAGCACACAAAATACTTTTTGGGATGAATTAAAATACTTTATTTTTTATTTTTGTATTGAGAATACATTTTAGCATTTAAGGGAGCATATATAATTTATATGCTGACTGTTCAAAAGTCTTATAGCATTGATTTGGTCAAGCAGCCGTATATGTTTTTATATTAAAATCTAATTCATTCAATGATAACAGATGTTATAAATGTTTTTTGCTCACAAATTTGTACTTATGGCTTTATGTTGTGTTAATAAATGTACAGTTCTGTTTAGAGTAACTTTAGGAGATACTATATTTATTATCTGCAGTTCTCAAATGCAAAAATACAGATATTTTTCGTCTTTATTGAAATTGTGTAAAAACTAGAGCAAAGTGCACTGGTAATTTTAGTCCAGATTTGTTATGAGGAAATACATGCCAACAGAAAAATCTAGCAGGACTATTCCTGTGAGCTTTCCTGTGGTGAGAGCTGTTTTCAGATGAGACCCTCATCAGCTTATACTTTTGTATTCTGCTGAATGGACATTTTTATTACAGAGATGTCAACACTGTGCTTGGAGGTATCACTTGTCTTTATGGACTGATGGGGTGTGTGTCAGTCTGACTCAGGGGTGATTAATCTGACTCCAGTGAGTAATAGTAGCCACATTTAATATATGGCACGTTTATGAAAGTAAAATAAATAAATACTGTGTGAATGACTGTATCCATTGAGGACAAGCCTGCATCCATTCCGTCTTCACATCAACATTCCTATGGAGAGAACTCTTGAAAAAAAGTTCAATGAGATTTGAGTTGGGTTTCTTATGATGTACCATTATATAGGCCTTGTTCATACCTGGTGTCAAGACCTGTTTCAGGTGATCTGTTTACATGTGTCCAAAACGTGTCTGTGATCGGATTTCAATCTCTGATTTCATCGAGCACATATATCACGCACGTCAGTGTGTTACTGTTGGTTGATAAAGCAGAAATTGTGGATTGTTCTTCTAAATAAACTTCAATTCTAATCGAATCACAAGCGTGATGCCTACTTTTTCCAAATGTTTGGACTGGATGGTTATTTTTGTTTAAAGCTGCCTTGTAAACTTTAAAAACTCCCTTCAGCTCAGCTTAGTGGATAATTGAGCAGTGAGTAGGTGGTCCTTCGCTGATGTAGTGGGAGGAAAATTAATATTCATGAAAAAGGCGACCAATCAAGAATATTAATATTTACATTTAAATTTAATCATTTAGCAGACGCTTTTATCCAAAGTGACTTACAAATGAGGAGAACAAAAGAGCTTATTCACAGCAATGCCATGACAGGTATAAAAGCGAGGCTGTGAAGGATAGACTTGCCATGTTTTCAATAGCATCCTCTGTAAAAAGCTGCAACCTCATAGATCATAGCTCATGTTGTCTGGAGTTTTTTTTTTTTATGAGGTTAAGTGCTCACAGAAGAGATGAGTTTTCAGTTGTCTTTTGAATGTTGTCAAGGATTCTGCATTCCGGATGAGGGTGGGGAGATCATTCCACCACCATGGAACAGTGAATGAGAATGTTCTGGAGAGTGATTTTGTGGCTCATTTGTGGATTGTAAATGTATTTTGCAGCCAGGGTAGTCTAGCAACTCTCCGTTGACTTTCGGAGCTGTAAAAACCTAAATTGGGTCAGGCCAATCACATCGCGTATAGAGTAGGCGGGGCGGGTTTAACATAATGGCGACAGAGTTGTGACGGTTCCCTGCTACTTGAAAACAAAGAAGAGTTGCTGCTTCTGGCGAACAGTCTTTCAAATCGGCTTTGGCCGCGACTCTAAGTTTTTCTTTGAGAAAAGAGCAAAGAACGGCACTTAAGTCATTCTTAAAAAAAGAAGATATGTTCGTAGTTTTGCCGGCCAGATTTAAAAGTTGAATCTATCAACTAACGTTAGCTCTGCTGTTGGGAAAACGCTCTGGTTGGTTGAAGCGCTGTCCTATTGCGTGCAGAGGGAATTTGAAAGACAGCCGTTTATCCCGCCCCTCGGATTGAGCCGTGTCTATGGTGAGTTGCCAGACCTAACATCTTGATGTAGGTCTGGCTTGCCAGGCTACAATATAGGCCTACTATGAATGAATGTATAGATATACTGATAATTTTAGTTAAATGCTTGTAGCACATTATTTAGTTTATGAAAGTACATTTTGAAGTTTACTCTCAGTAAACTAGTAGTTTTATACTGCAAGTATACTTGTAAGTTTTGTCATTATAAATCAAGCATACTTTAGTGCAATTTAAGTATATTTCTGAGATGTACATAAAGAACATTTCCGAGAAGTAGTCTACATAAAAAGTAGACTGAAAGTAGACTTTCTTATTTTTAGTTTTCAAGAAGTACTAATAGCACACTTACATAAATTTATTTTTTACAAGGGTATTGTATATATCAGTGGAGAAAGATAATTGTGTAGTTGTCCCATTGTATGAGCGATGACTATTTCACTTTGTACAGAGTGTATTTACATTTCTGAGTAAATATTTCATAAATCCATTCACACATACAGTAATTAGCCAATCGTATTTTTCCATTGAACTGAATGCAACAAATTACCTAAGAATTTAGGTACTGAAACGTTACATACCTTCTGCACAAAAATGGTGTGTTGTGTGTGTGTGTGTGCCTATTGTGTTTTAATTAACCATATCAAGTAAGGTTTACCTTTCTTTTTTTTTACCATTAATTCTCAAATGTTTACAGAATCGTGGTGAAATTGGCAGCTTTTAAAATATTTAAAAATGTATATTTCAAAATTTATTCAAAATGTTTTTGTTTTTTAATCAGTTTATGTCTTAGCATTTTTTCCACATAAAGGGTTTTTTCTTAGAGAGGTTTTGCATTATAAATGCGAGATGATTCCCACTGTCTTACTGACTGCAAGACGAGCTAATTTCTGGGTCATTGACACATGACTGTGTTGAAAATGTGTATTTTTATATAATTTACATATACATTTATAGAAGGGTAGAAATGAGTGTTTCCCACAGTATGTAATGTATCCTCAAAACTGACAAAAATCAATTAAAGAGATATGCTTTAATGCCATCACTGCACAATACTGAATGACCACCAACTCAGTTAATACTATTTACTCCACTTTTGCCCAGCTTGGAGATGCTGTAATCCCTGTGTCTGTTTCTGTCTTTCTCTCTCTCTCCCTCCCTCCTTCTCCAGACTTGTCTTACTCTTTTTTCCCTTCTAGACTCTGCCCCTTGACCAACTAACCTGACTTTAATTGGACGACAAGTCTGCCGGCAGCTCAGCCATTGGTGGAGCTTAACAGCTATTATGCTTGTTCAGAAGAGCCTAACTGACCAACAGCAGGGGAGGGAAGGAGCGAAAGAAAAGACGGGAGTGACAGAGGCCGGGGGAAGAGGGGGGCTCATTTAGCCTATGAAAGCAAGGAGGATTGGAGCGGTTAGTGCGCAGAGTCGGCAACTTGCTGCCTGTGGGAAAGTAAACAGCAGTATTTGCCGCCCTCTCAGAGGCCTCAGTCCGACAGCAGCGGATAAACAGAGGATGAGGATGTGTTCAAGGAGACAGCTGATTTCATAGCAGGAAGTGCATGGGAGGTTGTTGGGATTAAAGTCACTCTTGGGAGGTGCTGAAGCTTTCCTGTGGTAGTACTACTGAGAACAAAAAGGTGAGTTGTTCTGTTTATTGGTCTATCAATCTAACATTTTCTCTCACACACTAACACTCTAAGTTTGCTCCCCTTTCATGCAACAAAGGCATGGGCACCATGAAAAGGGGTGTTTTCTGTAGAGTGGGGGTAGGAGAAGAGAAGACAGAAGAGGAGGGTGTGCACTCTTTCTAATTTCAGTGGCTCACTGGGGAACAGAGGGATCTTACAAAACTCACTCAACCCAAAGAGACCCTTTCACGGACAGTTAAAGCAATAGTTAACCCAAAAATGAAATTATAAAATTCTGTCATCATTTACATCATCACCCTAATGCCATTCCAAAACTTGCCCTGAAATATATTTGGTGTAGAAACTATTTTCACTCAGATATTGTTTATAAAATTCCCAAACAATTACAAAGGAATTATTTGTTGAAATTTAGAAAAACTGAAATAGTATTTTCCTGTAAAATATAGTCCAATAATCTTTTGTTTTGACTTTTTGAGGAACAAAAAAGATGATATTTTGAAAAATATCAGTTGGGTCGAGTGCTGAGGCATTTTTAAATATATAATTTTTTTCTGTGTTTAACAGAGCAATAAAAGTCTTGCAGGTTTGGAACAGCACAAGGGTGCGTAAATGATGAAATATTCTTTTTTTAGGGTGAACTTTCCCCTTAACCCAGTGTTATCCAGCAGAACTTCTAACGCAGATGCAACTCTGAGGTGGTAAACGGAAACCAGGAATTATCGTACAACCACATATCTGATTTAAAGAGAAATTAGAGCAGATTTTTTCATGGACTAATTCCAATGTAAATTCCACAATCACACTTTGTGTAGTACTGAGGCGCCTCACAATCCTGGAACTCCTAATCTGCATCTAGCTGCCAGTCAACAATCACTGACTTCCTTTTGCATTTCCAGAATTAGACGGTTTAAAAATGGGCAGTGTTCCATTTCCCTCCTTTTCTCTCTATGACAGTTCAGCATCATTAGCAGTCCATGCATGTCCGAGAGAGAGAGCTGCAGTACAAACACACCCTGTCAGTGGTCTCTCCAATCCGAAGGGACACAGCTGGGGCTTTTTGGGCCCTCTGGGATGACAAAGGCATATGTACGATTGCAGGGGCCTCCCAGCGGATGTGATACTGGATATTGGGTGGAGGGAGCTCCATCCACACGTTAGCGAGAACTTGAGAATTCCCTGGGGAATGTGAGCTCTTCAAAAAGTGAAAGGTGTTGTATGAAGACCTCTGCTATTTTTGAGAACACATTACACAACAACATGAGAGAAATGAAACACTATACTGTATGTTTAGAAGGTGAAAGAGGAGCTTGTGCTTTTCATGTGATTCTTTCAATCGATGTAAAGGCAGAATTGAACAGATCTTTTGAATCTGTGCATGCCAAACCACATCATGCTTTGAAGGTTTGAGGATGTGAATGAACAATCTGAGTGAACAATGACCTGTTACATGACTCTCTTTGTTGTTGAGTTTTATGGCTATACCGTGTTTTGGCATCACTATTACCAGGCGGCCAATGGAATTCCTTGCTTCAGTCATTTACACGTTGATACTGCATTTTTATTGTGGTGCCAGATCTTTTCCTCTGTATTGTGACATACATCCAAGTTATAGGCTACAGATGATCAAAAAAGAAACAATTTAGGGCAAGTACTTGGTTCTATGCACCGATTGTTGATTGGATTTTGAGATGTGACCGTTTCTCTCAGAAGTGGAGGCAAATGAACATGAGCTTGAACTGGTGGAGTTTAAGCTGACTAAATGATTGGAGAAGTCCTGCATCATCACAGATATGTCTGTCATTTCCACTGGAAGGTCCAGTTATGACATTTTAAATTACAATTAATATTCAGTAATATTATCGATTTAACTGCTCTGACACTATATCGGATAGATGAGAACCCAGACAGCAACATAGTGTCGGCCCACATCTGGTACACGTGGATTCCACACGGCCCAACACTATGTTGCTCTCTGGGAACAAAATTGAGCTGGATAATGACACTAACTTTGCTACATCGACACTGTTCTCTCTTTCTCTTTCTTTCTTAGCATTATTCCCTCTCAAAGTCCAGGGTCCGCTTCATACACACATGATATGGCACAAGTTTTACGTCGGATGCCCTTTCTGTCACAGCTACATCGACACTGTTATTTAACTGAATTGAAACAACACTGAAAATTGAGCAGAATAATGACACCGTTGTCTTAAGTAGAGCTGATTTAAAGCTGAAATTATGGTTATGGTCAACATTTACATTGTTATTTTCATGTTTATTAATGTATAGCTGCTTTGAAACAATCTCTGTTGTATAAAGGACTAATGTGACTTGACTTATATGAGGTTAAACCGTTAATAAAAAAAACCATATGCACAGATAAATTGTTCACAGCAAGATCTTTAACATACATTTAAGAAATAAATAGGCTTAATTTTCATTCCATGCCAACTTTAATGTTAATTTGGAAAAGTGCATTACAGACAACCCCAAGGATGAATAATGCATCCTTAGATGTCTGTGCTCTGCAAAATCAGCCATTGCTGAGGTGGCACATTTCGAGGATGTGCGTTTGTGACTATAGAGGACATGTAGAGATGTGTACACAGCCATTCCACGGTTTAAATAGAAGGTTAAGGTGCTGTTTCCATGGAACCTGCAATTAAGTCAGAATGCAGTGATGTTATTATAAATACATCATGCTTTTTTTGTCTGTCAGCTAAAATTGAAAAGCAGATTGTGCAAGGTAAATATACACTTGCAAAAAATACACGTACTGTAGCAACACACCTTTAAAATTTGACACATTATAAGATTTTGCTGTGCATGCATTCATCCTGAAGCACGTGTCGGTTTAATACCCTGTGGGCAAGGATGACATCATCAATCTGTATGAATCATAGACAGCATATTTCTGAGCTGTCTTGCGATAACTCCAAGTATTTCATGAGATGGACGCTTGGGACACTGATAAGAAGTGGAAAAGGAAGTTTCCTCCTTGTGTTGATACACTCCCCCCTCCATAAATTTATAGCATGAACCGATAGTTGTCAACTGGTGGGTTGCGACTCAATGGGTTGCAGACTGCAGGAGAAAAAAAACTATACTAACTATGAATATGCAAGTTGCTTCAATCTAGTCAATATTCTTCTTGAAATATAAACGTTTTCTGTGATTTTATGTTGCTGTCAGAAGACGTGTGCATCATGACAGGTGAGCATATTGGGAATGACACCAGGGGGCAGAAAATGTATAGATTGTGGGTTTTTCAGAAAGTTATTGATCAAGTTGTTGAAGGTCTTGTATTCAAAGTGATACAGTACAATTGGTTTTATAGGATTAAAAATGAATCTTTCACTTACTGTAGTTGAAGCTAGGAAAATTAGGCAGAATCAAACATAAGCAGGTATTGATGCTGCAGGGAAGCTGAAGACAGAAGACTCACAACACTAATACGTTTGATTCTTGCTCAAAAAGCAAGTAAACAGGCAGTGCAAACACATCTCAACATAACAGACTGGACCAAGAGTGAAGGCAAGGGTGAGGCTTAAACTGAAACAAGCTAATAAATGACACAGCTGAATATAGATATAGTTTAAAACTGTGTTTACAACTTCAATATTGTGTAATGTCTTTGGGACTGAAGTGATACATCAAGAGTAAGGGAGCTTTTATCTGAAATGTACATAGAAAACGTTTATCATAACATCTCTTCACACATGCACCCAATGAAGGATGCTACACTTTTTCAAGAGAATGAAAGCAGAACAACATATACATAATGCTTTACATGAACAGCCAAACAGAACTTATGCTGGGTTGCTACAGGTACTATTCTAAGTCCAGGTAAAAAACACAATTGACCTGCCCCTGATGAAAATATTATTGGTTTCTCTTTCAAAATACAGTAGACTTCATGGAGTTCTCAGGTGTGTTTTTTGCCTTTGCCTTTGATGCTTTGCCTAAAGCAATTTATGTGATAAATCTCCAATTATTCATTTCATCTCGTTGCTAAAACAACTACTATCTCTTTTAAAGTGTCTTTCCTATATGGGACTGACCACAACTGACATTAGTTTTGGACATCCATGCTCTGTGTTTTGAGTATGGATTCAGACTGACCTTTACTGCACAGTCAATGCCAGTCTGCATCATGTCAATCATAATGCTGTATTGCATGAGCAAACCAGTTTGGTCTGCTTTATAAAAATATAAGTGTAAGCATTTTTGATTGTATGTGCTTGATCAGACAATAAATAAATAAATAAATAAATAAATAAGGTTCCTCCATGCAAACCTTCATTATATTGGTGTTGAGACCAAGGGGGTGAAGGTTTGGCTGTTATGCTGTAACTACAGCATCTGCAAGCCATTTACAGCCATTCAAAACTAGCTGTACACTGTTAGAAAAATCTGTAGAAATTACAGTATTACTGGCAGCTACTTGCCAGTAACTTACTGTAGATTTAAATTGATGTTATTTACTGGCAACAATTTGTTCAAAATTAAATGAACATTAAACATTAACAAGTCTTTATCTTTACAGAATAAAACTAAAATAACATCCTCATGCAAAGCATTCTGGGAACCAAAATCTGAAGGAAAAAAACAGAAAAAGGTTGATGAAGATTTCTGGTTCCCTGAATGCTTTGCATTAGATTGTTATTTTATAATTGTATTCTTTAAAGACAAAGACTTGTTAATGTTTAATGTTCATTTAACTTCGAACAAACTGTTGCCAGTAAATAACATAAATTTAAATCTACAGTAAGTTACTGGCAAACAGCTGCAAAACTACAGCAAATTTTTTACAGTGTATTCTTGCTAAATAAGAATTTCTGAAAGCAACATACATATATATATATCCGTAGTATTCATTATATTATTGTAAATGTTTTACCAGAGCCTGGTTATGTTTCCAGGACTATTGAAAGTGTGAAATGAACATATTTCCCCATATCTGCTGTCTTGGACATCACAACTCAGGATAGTCACTATTGAAGGGTTTGACTGCACACATAGGTGCCATCAGCCAATCAGCATCGTCATGACATACATTGGTTGGTTGAGATGCCATGTCATACATGTTATACAGGAATGGATAAAATATTGGAGACAGACAATCCTTTCTCTCCATCAGTGCTTGGTCCCACCATTTCACACATCACATAGCACTGATCTTTTGACTTGTGATCTAACAAACAGTGAGGGATTCCTCAGTGATGAATGCATCATGGCACTCTTGTCTGATCACAAGGGTGCCATTGTGTGTGGTCTAACATGAAGTGGGTTTGCTGGAGAAACTGTGTTTGTGGTCCACTGTAAGGGACAGAAGGACATCAGAATGGACATGAATAGCGTTTTTGAAAAACATGTCTGGAGTCATTCATGCTCCCTTCCTCACGTTAGCATTTTTGTAACTGATTCAGTATTAGAATAATAGGCAAATGTACCATTTGTGGTTAGTTCTTCAGAAACCCAGATCTTGACTCAAAGTGACGATGTCCATCATACACAAGACATATAATTAATTATTGAATATTGAATATTCCAATGAGCCTGCCTAATGGGCTAAATTAGTGACATAGTATGCAATGCAAAAAAAGAATTCTGGTGGTGCCTTTTACTTTAAGGGTTTAAACAATGTTTTTCATGCTTGTTCAATGAACTATAAACAATTACAGCACATGCATCTTTGGAACAGTCCTAAAGACACTAAGACACTTTGCTGGCGGTAGACAATTAAAGTCACAGTTACAATAACTTGGGACATTGAAGAGACCATTCTACTGACTCTGAAAAACACCAGGAAAAAGATGCCCAGAGTTCCTGATCATCTGTATGAACATGCCATAGTCCTGCTGCAGGAGTCATGAGGACTGCAGATGTGGCCAGAGCAGACCCTCTGCTTTAGAAAGTAAAGCTCTACCCTTGAGAGACCAATCTCTGTGTAACCAGTTATTGACACATCTACTCTTCATATCCTTCGAAATGACTATACCTAGATAAGTGACTTTATCTTTCACTGGGATGCCATCTATATTTGTCAAATGACAATTTTTGATTGAAAATAACTCACGTTTATTAATATTTAAGTGTAAGCCTGATGCTCGAGAAAATAAAGTAAATACATTAATAACTAAAGCAACCTGAGCAGAGTTACTTAAAAACAATGTAGTATCATCCGCAAGTTGACTCAGTATAATTTGCCTGTCTGCAATATTAATGCATAAGAAGACATATTGGGTGCCAATTGTCAAGAAAAAGAACATCTTAATTGGGCTTTGAGAGTAATGTAATAAGGCCTGGTGTAAGTGTAGGTGGAATAGAGCCTTTTAAAATACTTTCTCTGAAAACTTGCAAAAGTAAATGAGCTAATTGTTTTGCAAAGCAAACAATCTGTAGAACTCAGTAGACAAACTATCCACCGATCTGTTCAGTTTAAGATGATTAATGGTTTCAGTGACCTACTCTAAACAAAGAGGTTGGTCACACATGTTTCTATCTACCCCACTAATTTTACAACAACTAAGTAGTGAATTGAAAAAGCATGTACAGTATAGCTGATCCATGATCAAAAGAGGAACTACAACATCTTATAAAAATCATCACAAAATTGTGCAATTTTTCTTGGATTCTCAGATATATGCCCATTAATCTGTAATCTATGAATGGTATTATAATTAGAATTACATCTCTCAAGTTTAAAAAAATAAGATGAATTTTGTTTTCCGTGCTCTAACCAACGCTGCCTAGATCTAGCTCCTTCAGACTTGGTTCTATATAACACGTCTAGCTTACTCCGCAAATTAGATAGTTCCACATTTTCATGGTCAGACAACGTTTCTATGGGTTTTTGGGAAATAAATGTTATTTTAGAAATGACATAATTTTCTTCAGATCTCTTCTTTCTAGCTAAATCACTACCATATCTTCTACCATATCTTCCACCTCAGATTTAAACGGTTCCCAATTAAGGCTAAAATTGTTCTGATTTGTAGCTTTATCTACATGAAAATCTGAAATGAAAGCTTCTAAACCAAGCTTAACACAATCATGTTTCAGATGAGAGATGTTCCAGAATGATGCTCTGTAATTATAATCCTGAGTGAGGGACAAATAATAATAATAAAAAAATTAAAAAAAAAATAAATAAATAAATATATATATATATATATATCTATGATCAGTGAGAGGGGTCACTAAAATACCAACAGATGACCTTCTCAATAAGTTGTTTGGAAACTAACCAAAAATCAATACGAGACTGAAAAGAGCCTAATTTATTTTGCCATGTATATATATTTTAGAAGGAAATTTTTCCCTCCATCCAGAAGTTCAAATCGGTCAATAAATGCTTTATTAAAACATAAAGCATTATTAAAACCTGGAGTAGACTGTGGAGATTGAATGCTGAAATAGATTTACATTTTTTTGTAGTTAAATGAAGTTGACATAAGCAACAGTAATGAGTTGACTGGCTTGCAATACTAGCTTTAAATAACATAAACATTTATTTCAATTTAAAGGGGTGGTATAATGCCTTTTCACAAGATTTAAAATAAGTCTATGATGTCCCCAGAGTGTGTATGTGAAGTTTTAGCTCAAAATTCCCCACAGATATTTTTATATAGCATGTTAAAATTGTCACTTTTTGAGGGTGAGCAAAAACGGACCGTTTTGTGTCTGTTCCTTTAAATGCAAATGAGCTGCTGCTCCCGGCACAGAGGGAGGAGCTACAACAGCTTGCACTCACACAGACATGCACTGAAATTTTCAAAAACTTTTAGCCTTTAATGTTCAACCCGGATTCAGACAATGATGGAGAGACTCAAGAAGAAGTGACAACATGTGGAATGCAACAGGACATTTCTAAATGGTTAGTTGATGAATTTATGTAGCTAATGTGTAGATCTTCTAGTCATTGATTAGCATATTCTGTCATGATAATCTATAAGTCGTATCCCGGGGGCGGGGTTTATGTAAATTTTAGGGTTGGTGATGTCACAAACCCAGGAGGAATGTTGTGTAGTCCAGTGGTGTAGTGCAGGGTATACGCAGGTATACGGCGTATACCCACTTCTTGTTCAGTCGGCATTGCGTATACCCACTTCTAAATCCCCTCTGATGTGCGTGTGAAAACACCCAGTCAGAGTCGTACCCACCATGAGGTCCGCGAGGTCCGGACCTCAGTAATTTTTTTTAGTTTAGCCTATATAATGGAAGTTGTGAAATAATTGCCTAATATTAACTCTAATTTGGTGCTGCAATGATTTGCCCATCGCGACGATAACCGACCTTCTCATCTGAGCTGCTTCAGCACTCAAACACCCGCTCGTCAATGTCAAAATGTTTGAGACCAATCAAAGCAAGCGGGATTTATGTTCACTCACAGAAGCGCGAGCCGAGCGCGAATCCCAACGCGACGCTTCACGCTTGAGTTAACGATAATACAAGTAGCTAAACTGAACAGCTGTTTTTCGATCGAAGTTTTAAATGACCGACAGAAATAAACAGTTTGATCAAAGACAGTGGAAACTATAAGCTCAATTTAACAACACAAGCACCATATTAAATATATTGCCATTATTATTATAAATATAATGTATAAATGTATTTGTATAACGTTACCTCGAATGTATTTGAATATTACCCCAGTATCAACACTTAGACTTTTCACTGTTTGTATCACTCCGCTTGTCTGTGTTTGCGCAACTTGCATCATTAAGCCAGAAGGTGGCACAAGTGACTGTCTTTATGAATGAGCAATTGAATGAACAAATTAGTCCAAAAACATTGATTAATTTAGGAAAGAAAAAGTAGCTGAAACTGATCTTTGATACTCATATAAATTGCTCATATGCCTCTGGACACAGAAGGATTGCATTGGCGTTTGTTTGAAATGTAACATCTATGCAAAATAATCCTTGAACCATTTCTTATTTAAGGCCATTCCCGTTTCGAATATGTGATTGTGTATTGTCAACAATAAGCATAAACATTCTGCATTTCCATTTTGTAGTGTGGATCATTCATTGCGACATTTAAAATGATTCTCATGTTTAAAAATATCTGATAAAATACTTCATGCTACTGCCCACTGACATGCTTTTAAAGCTACTGTTGTCCATTTATTTTGGCCTTCAAAACACCTTAAAATGCACATGTCGAGATCAGGAAAATCTATATTTTCTCAAGGGGGCATGCCCCCGAACCCCCCTAGCAAAATAATTTTTGGGACCTCGGTTTTTATAAAACCCTGCGTATGGCCCTGCACCCAGTAAAGACAGTGATGCAGTGATCCCTTGAATAGTCGTCCAATTTTCATATGTGGATGGACTAAGGAATAGTCACTCAAAATTCATAATTATTTAGTATTAATAAATAATTAAAAGCCAGTATTAATTACAAAAACTGCACCTCTTCTGTGGCTAATATTAATTTTATAATGATCCTTTTTCTGTGAAGTCAAGCAGCAAAAGTTAAGTGATAATGTATACTATACTGGCCCATTTTGGGGTGAATTTATATGCAAGACTATCTTACATGTCACTGTTTATAACACAGAGCGTTCATCCTTTCCTGGGGCACTTAAAAAAAATTTGAGGCATAAATTAAGAGTATACCCACTTCTCCAGGCAGCACTACATCACTGGTGTAGTCCCTACCAGCCGTTTGTTGTAGTCCTTAAAAAGCGATTTCTTTAAAAGCAAATATCTCCCTTTGCTTTGAACTTTGCGCATTGTAACTTTGCAGATGTTGTATATGCTCAAACAGCAACATTACACACTAACTAAAGTTAGAAAAGTGAAATCATAATCAACCACCCCTTTAATCAAATTCTATGAAGTTAAAATAACTCAAATTACATAGTTATCTACTCTACCACATTTCCATTTAATTTCCATTTTCACAAGTTTAAGCTCCCTAAACAAAACACTGTAGCACTTATAATGAAACAAGTGCTTTTTGTGGTACTTACTATGTGGGGCTGATGGCATCTGAACTCTCCCTTCTCTCCTACCACCCACCACCCAGTCTTGAGCTGATCTCAGTACGGTCTGTGACATTTGTTCATTAAAATTTTTCCATTTTTTATATGTTTCCAGAGGCAATCACTGCTTGAGGAAAATGTGACAGATACATAACTAATCAATGCAGAACAGCTACACCAACAAAAACAATAACTGAGTGCTTCTGATTATTAGTTTGTTTGATATGCATTTAAAATGAATGCGTAAATCATTGAGGTGCTCATTTTATTTTGAGCGGTAACTCACCAACTCTGTCAATTTATGAGACCTTGTGAAGCCACGCTTTGCACAGCCCATCCAACAGGTCTGGTTTTTATTTGTGTCATTCCTCTTTCATAACTAAAACAAGTAAAAAAAATATTTGGTAAATTAATAAATGACTGGACTTTGTACCACATTCACAGCACAATTTCCAATTTTGTCAGTAATGAGATGCTGCCTTCTAAATCTATATAGCATGATGTACAGAATAACATTTGACCCTTGTTTTACAGAGCCTATGTCCAAAGGTTCATCTCACCAGCAGCTGGAGGAGGATGTGGAGAACGAAGAGCAGAGAGAGAAATTTGAATTTGAAGATGATATTGGCAAACAAAAGGGAAAGACTGCCTCTGGAGATGAGACATCAGGCAAATGCAGTGAGCTTAAGACACATTCAAGCAAATTGAATGACACTCAGGAAAAACATGCAGATCCATCTCAAGCCATCACTACAGTTTCCCCTGCTGGTCAGGAGTGTACCAGTTCTCATATCACTAGTAAGTTTGTTTTTTCAGTCATTCTCATACATCTTAAGTATTCACCGCAGAACTCATTTGTTACTGGGAATTAAAGGGATAGTTCACCAAAAAATGAAAATTACCCCATGATTTACTCACCCCCAAGCCATCCTAGGTGTATATGACTTTCTTCTTTCAGTCTTCTTTCAGAAAAGCTTGCTCTTCCATGCTTTTTAATGGCAGTGAATGGTAAATGAGATTTTGAAGGCCAAAAAAGTGCATCCATCCATGATAAAAGTACTCCATATGGGTTAGGGAGTTAAGGCCTTCTGAAGCGAAGTGATGCGTTTGTGAGAAAAATATCCATATTTAAAACTATCAACTACAAATAACTAGCTTCAAACAGACAGCCTATGCAAGTCGACTTATGCCAAAAGAGCAACTCTTGACATGATGCGTGACATAAGATGTAGGCCTCCTATGATTCAAATAGGGCTGGGCAACAAACTCAAGCTCCTCTGACTTTTCACTTTAAAAATTACTGGGGTTTTGTTCTATCCTCTGCACTTCCGCATTCATCAATACATTATGGATGCTCTTTTTTGGGTGTCAAAATCTCATTTACCATTCACTGCCATTATAAAGCTTGGAAGACCCAGAATATATATTTTTTTATATAACTCCAACTGTATTCATCTGCAAGCTCACACCCAGGATGGCTTGAGAGTGAGTAAATCATGGGGTAATTATCATTTTTGGGTGAACGATCCTTTTAATGAACTATGTCTTGAGAAAATACTGCAAGGTTTTGTCATAGATGGCTTACCATTTTAGTAAATAAACCTGTTCAGTGTAAAGGTTATACCAATTAAATTAAAGTAGTTGACTTTGCCAAAATCCTTAAATGTTTTTCCCACCTCTTAATTTCTTTTCAGATTTGTCAACCACCAACAAAAGGTAAGTTACAAAATTAGATTTCACTTCAAACAACAGGCATTTGCTTATGATATTTTATTAAAACATCAGCCAAAAATAGGAAAGAGCAAAAAAAAAAAAACAAAAACAAAAAAAAACACCCATTACAACAGCCTGAACCTGCTCTGAGATGAATGTGGCCTACGTTGAACAGGTTATGAGCTCTTTGACAGACTGGTAATTCCACTGTGCTGGAAACTGAAGTCCAGGTTGTACTGACTGCAACAGACTCAAAGCTTGAAACAAAGACTGCTGGGGTGCGGAACTTGATCTGGATACAGATTGGCAACTCGATTGCCCAGGCATTTAAGAGGTCTGGAATCCAGGCTCTGAGATTGTCTCATAACTTGACTGTACCTGGGGCTTGTATCTAGACCGCACTGGTATGGCTGTGGAAGAGTAGCCAGACTGAGCTAAAGCCTGGTTGCTCATCAGCATTTTAGGCTGGGAATCTGACTGCCCTGCTATGGAAGTTGTCTGGTCTCCAGACTGAGAAACAGTCTCAGAACTTGACAGTGCCTGGTACCTAGATTGCACTGGCATGGCAAGGTAATTGTAGCTGGACTGACCTAGAGACTGGTGGCTAGGCAGGATTTGAGGCTGGTAGCTGAGATTTTCCAGCTTGCTTGAGGGTCTGTAGCTGGATTGTACAGGTTTCACTAGGGGCTGATAAACCATTTGCCCTGGCTTGGCCAGAGGCTGGAAGCCAGGCTGGTGCAGTTGCCACGAAGGCTGACCACTGGGCTGAGATACAGAACCATAACTGGATGGTCCAGCCATAGCAAGAGGCAAGAAGCTTGGAGGCACTAGGACCTGGTAGCTAGGCTGTTCAGACAGCTGAGCTGGTCTGAAAAGAGACTGGAATGTGGACTGCAGTGGTCTGGGAGGGAATTGGTTGACAGGTTGCACCACAGACTCATAGGTAGGCTGCCCAAGCTTCATTGAGGCCAGGTAACTGGGCTGTACAATAGACTCGGTATGCCGAGTTAAGTATGGAGAACTAGGTCTGGATAGAGGATGATACCTAGTCTGTCCTGGTTGTGCTGCAAGCTGGTAACTGGGCTGTGATGCAAACTGCTGGCATGAATAAAGCTTGGACCCAATCTGAAAAAGTTGTCCCCCTTGAGATGTCACTGGCTGGAAAACAGTTTGTCCACTATCCTGGACTACTGAATGGTAGCTGGCTTGTTCTGGTGGCAGCCCACTGGACTGACCCACAGACTGGTAGCCAGCTTGTGCTAGTTGTTGGTCAGCAGGCTGGGCCACAGACTGGAAGCTGACTTGTTCTAGTTGTGGACCACTGGGCTGGGTCACAGACTGGTTGCAGGCTTGTTTCTGTTGTTGCCCACTTGGCTGACCCACAGATTGGTAACTGGCTTGTTCTGGTTGTGGCCCAGTAAACTGCCCCACGGACTGGTAGCGGACCTGTTCTGGTTGTGGCCCACTTGGCCGAACCACAGATTGGTAGCTGACTTGTTCTGGTTGCAGCCCACTGGGCTGGCCCAAAGGCTGGTAGCTGGCATGTCCTGATTGTTGGACACTGAACTGAGCCACAGACTGGTAGCTGGCTTGTTCTGGCACACTGGCCTCACTGACAGGCTGGTAGCTGGCTTGTGCTGGTTGTTGGTTACTGGACTTAACTACAGAGCTAAAACTAGGATTCTGGAGTGGCCTATTACCAGAAAAGACTAGGGAGCCAAGTTGAAACATACCATTATTGGGCTTGAAGAGGGTCATGCCACTGGGCTGAGTCCCAGACTGGTAGCTGGCTTGTGCTGGTTGTTGGTCAACAGGCTGGGCCACAAATTGGTAGCTGGCTTGTACTGGTTGGACCTCACTGGGCTGGAAACTAGCTTGTTCTGTTTGTGGCCCACTGGGCTGGCTCACAGATGGGTAGCTGGTTTGTACTGGTTGCAACCCACTGAACTGGTCCACAGACTGGTAGCTGGCTTGTTGGTTATTGGGCTGAACTACAGAGCTAAAACTAGGTTTCTGGAGTGGCCTGGTACCAGAAGAGACCAGAGAGCCATATTGAAATCTACCTTTTTTGGGCTTGAAGAGAGTCAAGCCACTGGGCTGAGTTCCAGCCTGATAGCTGGCTTGCACTAGTTGAGGCCCACTGAGCTGACCCACAGACTGGTAACCGGCTTGTGCTGGTTGTTGCCCACTGGGATTGCTCACAGGCTTGTAGCTGGCTTGTTCTAGTTGTCGCCCACTGGGCTGGCTCACAGGCTGGTAGCTGGCTTGTTCTAGTTGTGGCCCACTGGGCTGGCTTACTTCTTGTGGCAAACTGGGCTGGCTCACAGGCTGGTAGCTGGCTTGTTCTGGTAGTGGCCCACTGGACTGTCCGACAGACTGGTAGCTGGCTTGTGCTGGTTGTTGGTCAACAGGCTGGGCCACAAATTGGTAGCTGGCTTGTACTGGCTGGAGCTCACTGGGCTGGAAACTAGCTTGTTCTGTTTGTGGCCCACTGGGCTGGCTCACAGATGGGTAGCTGGCTTGTTCTGGTTGTTGGTTATTGGATTGAACCACAGAGCTAAAACTAGGTTTCAGTAGTGGCCTGGTACCAGAAAATACCAGGGAGCCAAATTGAAAACTATTTTTTGGGGGCTTGAAGAGGGTCAAGCCACTGGGCTGAGTTCCAGACTGGTAGCTGGCTTGTACTAGTTGAGGCCCACTGGGCTGACCCACAGACTGGTAACCGGCTTGTGCTGGTTGTTGCCCACTGGGATGGCTCACAGGCGTGTAGCTGGCTTGTTCTAGTTGTGGCCCACTGGGCTGGCTCATAGGCTGGTAGCTGGCTTGTTCTAGTTGTGGCCCACTGGGCTGGCTCACTCGTTGTGGTCTACTGGGCTGGCCCACAGGCTGGTAGCTGGCTTGTTCTAGCTGTGGCCCACTGGGCTGGCTCACTTGTTGTGGCCCACTGGGCTGGCTCACAGGCTGGTAGCTGGCTTGTTCTAGTTGTGGCCCACTGGGCTGGCTCACTCGTTGTGGTCTACTGGGCTGGCCCACAGGCTGGTAGCTGGCTTGTTCTAGTTGTGGCCCACTGGGCTGGCTCATAGGCTGGTAGCTGGCTTGTTCTAGTTGTGGCCCACTGGGCTGGCTCACTCGTTGTGGTCTACTGGGCTGGCCCACAGGCTGGTAGCTGGCTTGTTCTAGCTGTGGCCCACTGGGCTGGCTCACTCGTTGTGGTCTACTGGGCTGGCCCACAGGCTGGTAGCTGGCTTGTTCTAGCTGTGGCCCACTGGGCTGGCTCACAGGCTGGTAGCTGGCTTGTTCTAGTTGTGGCCCACTGGGCTGGCTCACTCGTTGTGGTCTACTGGGCTGGCCCACAGGCTGGTAGCTGGCTTGTTCTAGCTGTGGCCCACTGGGCTGGCTCACTTGTTCTGGCCCACTGGGCTGGCTCACAGGCTGGTAGCTGTTTTTTGCTGGTTGTGACCCACTGGGCTGGCTCACAAGCTGGTAGCTTGCTTGTGCTGGTTGTTGTTTATTGGACTGAACTACAGAGCTAAAACTAGGTTTCTGGAGTGGCCTGGTACCAGGAAAGACCAGGGAGCCAAATTGAAATCTACCTTTTTTGGGCTTGAAGAGGGTCAAGCCACTGGGCTGAGTCCCAGACTGGTAACCAGACTGTGTTGGTTGTTGGACACTGGGCTGGGCCACACGCTGGCAGTCGGCTTGTGCTGGTTGTTGGACACTGGGCTTGTCCACAGACTGGTAGCTGGTTTGTATTGGCTGCGGCCCACTGTGCTGACCCACAGGCTGGTAGCTGGCTTGTCCTGATTGTGGGTCACTGGGCTGACCCACAGGCTGGTAGCTGGCTTGTTCTGGTTGTTGGACACTGGGCTGGGAGATTGCCTGCACTAGCTGTTGAATGATGGGGTTTGCCATACGCTCGTTGCTGGTTTGCAGTGGAATTTGGGAAACTACCTGTACTGGCTTGGGAACAGAATCACTGCTTTGCTTCAATGGCATCATGCCCATACTCACTGCACTACCAATAGAGCCATAATCAAGACTCCCACTTACAGCTGAAGCAACTTGAGATCCCAGATTCTGGCTTCTAGTATCAGAATGAGAACCAGGTTTTCCACTTGTCACTGGACCACCTGAAGAGCCAATCCGTGAACTATGACTTCCAGTGTCATATCCACCCTTAACTGCAGTACTATAAAGGTTCTTGAAACCCAGGGGCCTGATTGGTCCTGCAACATCTGGGTTATACCAGCTGTAGAAACTTTGTAGCTTAACATCTGCTTCAGGGCTATAATATCCAGGATAGCTTCCATTGGTTATAGAGCTATAGCCATAAACTACAATAAAAAGACAAAAGGGCATCATTAAAATAGTGTTGACAATTAATTTGCCTAATTCAGCTGGATAAACTTACCAATCACAATACTGCCATGAACAAGGCTTAGTATTACCAAAGAAAAGCTGAAACAAAAATTATTTTTAGCAACTGGTAGAAAATGTAACTAACAAACAGATATATTAAACTAAAACAACATACTTTAAGACTTGCATAGTGGTATAACCCCTATCCAGCCAAAACTACCCTCAACTCACCAACTTTTAATTATGTAGAATTTTTACTGAACTCGTCTTTTTATAGTGCCTGACTCACCAATCACGATCACCAATCACAGTTTAATAGATTATTGTCTTAGACCAATCAGTTGTTGCAGGAACTGGCTCGTTATTAGTTTCAGGTGTCACCATTTTCACATTATGGTAAGTGATATTTGTTTGGTGCCATTAGGAGACCCTCTTAAGCTTATTCTCTGTTATTGTCTGCTGAATTAATGTTTCCACCATGAAGTTGTCAATACTGCTGCAGATTAGAGCTATCAATAGCCTTTTCCATTGGTGGGGTGTGTGTCAGCAGTTTACATAGACGTGCTGCTGCTATTTCAGCATCTGACTCAGTTTGTACTGCATTCAGTATTTTATTCCTGTGTGAATACACTGTAAAAAAAGAATCCTAATTTAACGGAAATAAATCCAGTGGATCCAAATTGCTTTACAAAAGAAATTGTGAGTAGAGATGAGAAAAGCACACATATTCTTTAAGCTCATACTTTCCAAAAACCACCCATCAACTTTCATAAACTCACTCATGGTATACAGCCATTTTAAAGTATTGATTATATGCTGTCTGATCAGAATGTGCATTTGATATTCGGAGTTGTGCAAGAAATCCCTATACTGAGAAATTTGAAAGAAAAAGCAGAACATGGAGAAAAGGGTCTGAAAGTACTGGATGCAATGCAATGCAAAGCATGCAATGTGTGGAAAACACATTAAAATATGGAAAATTTAGAATCCTCATTTTGTCAAATGTGCATTATGGAGCTTGCGATCTAAATTGCCTCTGTGCTGATTTGCAGCGAAAAGGAGAAGAACAAAAATATTATGCAGGAGGAAATGGTTGGGGAGACGCGGGGAGCAAGCATTGTGTGTTCTGCAAAGAGAGTAAAGAGGTAAATAAATAATTTTGCAGTGTGCTGCTGTTGCTGCTGGTCAGCGACTCGTCAGCGATTGTCTCAGGTCGCGTCTTTGATAATTCACACTGTGTGATTGTCATTCACGTGAACGAGCACAGATTTGCCTATGATTTCGGGCATTTGTTGGCTATCTCCCAAAACCTGTTGGCGAGTGAAAATCGGTCTTAAAATCGTTCACTGTGAACTTGGCATAACCTGGAAGCTTAGTGCACAGCTAATGGAAGGATACTCAAACTGCCGTCCGTCGTTTGCAATGCTGAACATCAACAAAAAGGAGCAGTCCAAAGGATGATGCATCCTAAGCAACCAAACACTTCCCTTTTTTACACAAAACACTGTAGCATTCATAATGGGGAAAAAAGTGCCTTTTGTAATACTGATTATATGAGGCTGATGGCATCTGAACACTTTCCCTTCTCCTACCACCCACCACCCAGTCTTAGGCTTGAGCTGATCTCAGCTGATCTCAGTATCAGTGATCTTGAGGTCAGCAATAATATGGCTCTATTTTTGGGGAATGTTCCAGAGATCAAGCTTTCACAGACTCTGCTGCACCAGAGGACTTAAATGAAGAGGAAGACCAGACTTGCACTGTGGTGAAGAAGACCGAGAGGGAAACATGCTCTATTAAAACTAACACAGAAACAGAGAATAGCAGACACAGCCCAGCACAAAATGCCGAAGGTAAGAGACAAAAATCAAATGTATTACAGCTATAGCGTTTATATAAAGTAGGGTACAATGGGGATTAAGGCACACCTTAACAATTATGTGCTTTTCAATACTCCCATATGGTTGGTTGCAGAAAAATATGTTTTTATTGAACATTGACGGAGCAACAGATTTTGTGTTAAAATAAATCATAAAGGTGGATTGTTTGTTTAAAAATCGTATAAATTTATAAGGTGGGCCTTTTTACCCCACATGCGGGATAAAGTGCTCACCAGCATCAAAAGTCACAAAGTACTTCAGCTAAAATAATATGTTTTTAATAATGTAGTTTGTTATAATGTAATAAAGTTAATACTTGTTCAAAACAATCACTTTAGCAAAGTTTGTACTATTTTCGGTTTATTTTGATAAATAAAAGTATTCATTTTTGTTCAGTAAATATACTGTCATTATAATGTTTATTAAAAACTAAATTACTTTAAAAAGTAAAGATTCTGAAAGCATTGAATGAGATCCCATAATAAATTATTATAGCTTTAGAGTAGTAACAAATACATATTACATTTTATTATATGATATAATTAATAACTTTTTTTTATGTTTATATTATGGTTTTATTATAAATTTGGTGAATATTTTTATTTTGGTGAAGTGGATACCCGACTTAATATACGGTATAGGCTACCATCTGAATGAAGTCAGCCATCTATTTTTATCATGTTAAATATTGTGCCTTTTGCCCCAACAGCAGGGGTGCTTTTTAACCCAAATACCATAGGCTACTGTTACATATTCTTCCGTTATTGAAAATCTGTTGCTTTAATTACCTTGAACAAAACCTGAAAATTAGAGATGCACCGACAAAAGCAATTATTTTCATCGATAAAAGCAATTGATTGTTTAAAAACAGCAGTGCCGATTATATCCTGTCAATCAAAAGGGTGCGGTAAAATACGACTGACTGCAACTCACACTGTATGTGAAGAAAATATCTCGTGTTGAGTTAGTTAGGGCAAGTTAATGACAACAACGAAAAACAGCTACATAAAAGCAGGCTCTATTTGACCCTATGAATCACCCGTAGTTCCAGCCAGGGTTGCCAGATCTGCAGTTTGTCCCTATTAGGCCTAGCTACTAAACAATATATATATATATATATTTTTTTTTTTTTTTTGAAGGGCGCCTCTCATCCAATAATCGCAAATAGATTTGTGCTTTGTTACTTCTAAAAAGAAACAAAGTGTCATCTCTCAAATTCTGTCCATTTTATCACGAAATGCAAACAATAAATGGCGTTTTTGACGCTCTTAAATGTGACGTGACAGATCGCTGTAGCGCCTCAGTTCAAGCAGCAGCGCGGAGCCCGAGGCTATTCCTCCACTTTGATACAAATTATATCTAGAAAAACATGCATGAATATCAGAAGGTAAGTTGAAAGATACAGTAGCCTACAACTTACCGAAATCCGGATCATGTCTCATGTAGGCTATTCGCTCAATCAGTGTTTCAACCACGGAAAGATGCCAATAAAACAGTTTGTGTACAATATCACTTATGTTGCATTTAACGTTACTTTAGAAAGTCATCCGTTTGTTAGCTTTAGAGAGTAGCTTATGTACTGTTAATTATATAGAATAAATTTGCCATGAAGACAATTGCTTATGAAAACTACCTCATGTGTGTAACTGAGTTGTATACAAACATTTAAGCTTTTATTTGAGTGCAAATATTATATATCTGAAAATAAATTTGAATATAATAGCTCTGTTGTTCATTTTAACCTCTAATATATTAGAGGTTAAAATGAACAACAGAGCTATTATTCTATAAAAAGAATCTCTTCCAGTTCCAAATAATGCTATAAACTATAAAGATAACCCTCTTATTTGGAACACTATAGTGAAACCAAACTATCGGCAGCGGCCGATATCATTCTGAGTAATCGGGTATCGGCTGAGAAATTTCATATCGGTGCATCTCTACTGAAAATCATTTATAACTGTATCAGTTCAGTCAAATCAATAACATTGCTGAATATTAAGTGTATTTGCACAGTCAGAAGTGTGCTTAGTTTTAAAATGCACATCTTCCAGTTTTTTTCTCCATTCCAAATTGGTAAATGCCACTAAAAATTACTAACATTTGTGGTGTGTGAACATAATGGCTGTTTCCTGTCCGATTGGAAGTTGTGTTGGGTTTTCTGATGTGGTGCCAGATAAGGTCACGTCCTTTCGTAGTATAATCGTACCAACATTAAACATTGCGACAGCTTTCTGCTGTTTGACCTGGCTTTAGCACAGGTTTTCTTCATAGTTCACTTCATGTCTGATCAATTGAAAACAGTGCTTGGGTAAGTTTAAAAATATTTTTTTCTGGACAAATAATCTTTTAAAAGAAAAAATCAATGTGGCCCGCCAAGTTCAGTTTTGTTAACTTGTTTTTATTGATGTTGAATGGAGCACTACAGTTTGGGAATACAGTGTAAATGTGATCACAGAAGTAGCACAGAAATTGCATAAAACTCACAAGAAGTAATCATATGAGCATATGTTTGTTGCTTAACACTGTGATTTTTTTTGTTTGATGCTCTGTTCTGTATTTTCTGTCAAGGGAGTGTCCATAAAAATTCTTAAGCATATATATATAAGCACAAACAAATGCACTCACAGAATTTAAGCTTCCATTTTCTTAAAGTCACCATGAAATCAAAATTGACTATTCTGTTTTTATGGAGTATTGGAGTATTTATTATAAAGGTTTTATCTGTGCACATTATTATTATTATTAATATTATTATTTAATTCATGTGCCCTAGTAATCTCTAATCAAAATCAAGTCCCGTTTCACTCTGATATAGCTACGTCACAGACTATTGCTTGAATTTTTTTTTTTTCTTTTTTTTTTCTTTGCAGGTGATGCCTCTAGTGAGTCTGAACACCAGACGGCCGGTCTGGAGGTGATCTATGATGATGTACCCTGTGAAGATTTGTCCTCAGGAGAAGGTCAGTCATGTGTTTGTGTCTGTCATTCAGCGTATAGATCTCTCAGTTCCAGTGTTTTAATGTTGCGCGTGTGGGTGTTTCTTCAACTTCAAGGCAAGCAATTTTATGCAGGTTGGTTAAAATAACAGATTCACATTTAAGATTTTTCCTCTTTGTGATATAAAACTGTTTTGGAACCTTTTTACTATAATTTTATATCTTATCTTTCTACTGTTCAAATACATTTTATAGTTTTACTCTTTCAGATCCTGACAAACGGTCTTAGAATATGAAAATTCGTCATAAAATATACATTTACAAATGATGATAAACCATTTAAAATGATTTATATCTGTTTTTACACCAATTACAACCAACAGATGTCGCCATTTCCATCAAAACCAAAAATTTTGCCCCTAATAAAGTTAGTGTACTTGTTCACCAGTTAATATATCATGCTTGAAATAAAATTAGATATTTGACAAAGAAAAAAATTGAAAATAATGTTTAACACAATGTTAAACATAATGTATCATTTGAGATATGGTGGAAATTACATTTGCTATATGATAAGGTTAAAAAACAATTTCACAAAGTCCACATGGGCCAAAAGTGCCCATAGTTGAAGAAACACCCTTCTAGCATATGTGTGATTTTTATGTGTTATGTTAGGTAGATGTTTCTTTGTATCAGCATGTCATTGTCAGAAGACCTACAGTATTAACAGGACTGTACTGAAACCTGCATTGCTTTGTGTGTCAGCTGACTTGATCTATGAGGACGTTCAAAAAGAGGAGGGCTTGCAAGGGCCCAAAAATGGCTGGAGCTCAAGTGAGTTTGAAAGCTATGATGAGCAGTCCGACTCTGAGAGGGCGCCAACCCGTAGCAAGGTGCGTGTGTGTTAATAGATTCCCCACAACTGCAATAATTACATCCTTCCAAACATCTGATTTATCTTCAGACACATTTCCACATTCCTCATAATGATAAACCACAAAGGTCCTTAAAAAGATTTAAACCCCCCAAGGTTGCAGGCTGATTGATTGGTATGTATTTTGATAATTTATTTGAGATGCAGGTTCTTGTGTTACTTTGATGGTGAAGGTTTGCTTTGCCACCACAAGAGCGCAGTGTTGGCCAGCACTTGCCTAATCGCTACTGGAGCAGGGGCGTGACTGACACACTTTTACACTGCTCTATATTGCTGCAAATTTGAATTCTGTGTGCACTGTGTTATCTGCCCTTACACGTTCATGAGGTCACACTGGTATGGAAAACACTTTGCCCAGGCGGCAATCCCTCAGAAACCAATTTCCCATGGCCAGACTCACCTTTACCTCCGCCGAATTAGGCTCCATAAGATTCCTGCTGCCAGACGACTCGCGATAAGCAAGAATTAGATTGCTGAGTCTAATACCACAGTGATTTGAGCTCAGTTTAACCAGTTGTTCCCCCTGCTTTTTTCAGTGCTTTTATAATTGGAATGGAATGGCTTTCTTTCGAAAGGTGTCAAAAGTTTTTATAGTGGGCTTGTTAAGAATAAAACTAAATTGAATTATAAATAAATAAATAAATAAATATAATATAATATATATATATATATATATATATATATATATATATATATATATATATATATATATATATATATATATAATGCAGCATAACTGTTTTCAACATTAATAATAATAAAAGGTATGTTTCCTGAGCAGGCATATTACACTCTAAAAACTGCTGGGTTGTGTTAACCCAATTTTGGGTCAAATATGGTCTCACCCAACGTTGGGTTAAAAATTCAATTTAAAAATGGACAAACCCAGCCGTTGGTTTACATTTTTAATGTAACCAATGCAATTTGTCCATTTTTAAATTGCATTTTTGTCCATTTTTGATTTTGTCCAAAATGCAATTTGTCCATTTTTAAATTGCATTTTTTAACCCAACGTTGGGTGAGACCATATTTTACCCAAAATTGGGTTAACACAACCCAGCAGTTGAATGATTTCTGAAGGATCATGTGACACTGAAGTCTAATGTAATGGCTGCTGCAAATTCATCTTTACCATCACATGAATAAATTACATTTTAAAATATATTAACATAGAAAATAGTTATCTTAAATTGTAATAATATTTCTTTTTTTTTTCTTTGGTGTGCATAAGAAACAAGGCATTTTATTGACTTATTTCTTATGTACACAAAGCATTACACTACAAAATCTTACCAACCCCAAACCTTTGAATGGTGTAACTTATTTAAAAAAATAAATTATATTCCTCTGAAATTTTTCGAATGCTTTTCGAAAATTTTCCATCAGACACGATATTGATTCTTTCCACTAATCGCGAAACTGCACTCAAAGGATTCAGGAATATCAGAAGCAGTGAATGCATTATAGATGCATCCTTGGAAAACAGATCAGACGAAGGCATCTTATTTGACTGGATGTTTTAGGACGAGATGACTTCCTACCTTTCTGCTGGACACAGCCTGTGGCTTTGTTTTGGAAATAAGGAGGTGCTTGTCTGAGATTCGCATTAGCGAGGGTGTACATGCTGTCATAATTGCATCTTCTTCTGTCTATCCCATGCTGCTTTGACTTAAAATTTAAGCCACGTCTCTTGTGCTAGTCATCTTGCATATGCTTTTGTGGTTGATCCTGATTTTGCCTTGCCCTCATCTCTTAGTTTCCCTCACCTTTATGCTTACCCCTTCGTTCCTTCCTCTTCCCCATGTTACCATGTTAATGCGCTGTCACCCATGGCCTGTGTTGTTGCCGTGACGATATCCGTAGCTCTCCCCCGATGTGCGACGACTGAGAGAACGTTACACCAGGACCAAACAGGAGCTAGCCATGAGACTGGGGGGAAGACATCAGGTACACTTAAGCACGTGTGGGGAAGAATGGGCTTCAGGGGGGTGTACTAGCTCAGAGCTGTCAATAGAGGCGATCACAGTCACCTGTGTTCAAGATTACATCTTCTCTTTCTCACTTTTCCCTGCTGAAAAGACTAGTATGAATTGACCAACACAGCCATACTGTTCACTAGACAAATGTATTAAAAAAGCCTGGTGGCAGTGGCACTGTGACATCCCAGCCTCCAATGCTTAGGACCAGCATCCAAAGCACAGCAATATGCTAGTCTCTTTTTCAGCAGGGTAAGTCTTCATTCTTCATTTGAGTTGTCTGTCCCTGTCTTGCTTTTCTGTCTCTCTTTTTTATCTGTGTTTTAAATCACAGGGTTTGTATGGAGTGTTCACTGATCTCTACAAACACAGCTGGAAATACCTGTAGATGTTCACTGCACTTGATAAGAGTTTTTTCATATGAATTCAAGTTGTGCAGATAGGTGTTGTCTACACTGTGTATTTATATAAAAAAAATACATTTAAAAAACAAATTGTAATATAATTTAATATAATATATTTTACTATTGAAATATAAAATGACAAATAATAGATTGATTTACAGTATATATACTGTATAATACCATGCAAACATTTGGGGTAAGATTTTTTTTTATATATATAAAGAAATTGATACCTTTTTCAGCAAAGATGCATTTGGAAGCATGTTTCCGCCACAGAATAATACAATAAAAAATAAAATTGTGACTATTTAGCTTTATTTATATTGCAAGATATAAAGTTGTTATTGCGAGTTATAAAGTCAGAATTGCGCGATATAAACTCGCAATTACCTTTTTTAAATTTTTATTCAGTGGCGGAAACAAGCTTCCATTCATCAAGGCCCCGATATACTTCAATTGAAGAGTGAACTAGTGTGACGTCATTTCGAGCAAAATCAGGCCAAAATGAAGTTCGTTTTGTGTTCATTTCGGGGGTTCAAAACAGCTTACCAATGCGAACTTTCCGGAAAATTTCGCTCTAGTTGGTAAACACCCTTGAACTATCATTGGTCCATGGTGATTACATAATAGGTAGGTGTGCTCTGACTGTTCTTCTGTTCAGTCCCTCGAGGTCGGATGTCCACGAGTAAAAACATGAACGCACTGGAGAGCCGCTTTATAGTAGAAAATGTTTTAATTCTAATTGAAAGAGAGCTTGTGCAAGAGCTCTTAACTACTGTATTCTCATCGCTGTCATTTTTGTTGTGTGCTTTATTTTGTTATTGAAAAGAAAGTGCACAGAACATATTCATCTAAACGCCGCTCTCAGCATTGTGGGCGGCGTCAGGATTTTCTCTAACAGTATACCACTGCTCACGTATTTCACATTTCTTTTTACCCCTAAGCGACGAACGAAAAATAACTTTGGAAGTGAGTATATCGGGGCCTTTTAATCAAATGTGGCACTAAAGACACAAAAGTAAAAAAAAAAAATCTAATATAAAATTTTCTGTTCATCAAAGAATCTGGGGAAAAAAATGTAGCGTGGTTTCCACTAAAATGTTTAGCAGCACAACTGTTTTTAACATTTATAGTAAGAGAGATGTTTTTGAGCACCAAATCAGAATATTAGAATGATTTCTGAAGGATTAAGTGACACAAGACTGGAGTAATGATGCTCAAAGTTCAGCTTTGCCATCACAGGAATAAATTATATTTTAAAATATATTTAAATAGAAAATTATATATTATATTTTCAATTGCAATAATATTCCACAATTCTACTGCTTTTACTTTATTTTTGATCAAAGAAATGCAGCCTTGGTGTGCATGTGTGAAAAATCTACTAACCCCAAACTTCTGAACAGTAGTGTGTTTCTACTTACCACTTTAACAGTCACATATCTATCACAAGTCCACTTTCCAAGGCACTTATTGTCAATTTGGAACCCTCTGCCTTTCCTTTTGCGTTGAAAGTCCCTCTCTGTATCATTCTCACTTTCTTTTATTCTGTTGTAAACAAACCACTAAATCGCTTCCACTATAATAACATTTTTTGATTCAGCTTCTAATCTCTAATTTAATCTGTATGAGGGTGGGATATGGGCACACTTGTGTGTGTATATATGAAGTAAACATCTCTCATGTGGTTTAAGCAAGACATTTCCACATGCTCTCCATTAATGACCTGCTTTCGAAGATGGGCTGTCTGCTTCCTTTTTTCAAATTTAAAAATATCTCTGTTGCTTGATGTTCTCTCACACACTTAGGATCTTGTGGCTTGTGGCCATTGAAGCAGACCCTTAAGCACACACCCAACTGCCGCCATGCTGCACTGAACTGGTGCCTCACAAATGGCAGGCAAACCCAAGCATGGCTGTTTACGCTCGAGGGCTTGAGATGGTCAACCTTTTTCTATAAGGGTGTACAACGTCACTGGTTATAGAGAAACGCCAGCTGGACTGCCTGTGATTTTCTGTTCCCCTCTGGTCCCTTTGCAGGTCCATCAGCTGATGCGGGCGGCACGTAGCGGAACGAAAGATGGCCTGGAGAAGACTAAAATCGCTGTGATGAGGAGAGTTTCATTCCTACATAAAAAGGACCACTCAGGTAATCTAAGAATATTTTTGAGAATTTATCTTCTTTCAAGCACTCATCCTGTCCACTTTTCCTTTGATAGAATCCCATTCAGGAAAGAGGCAATTATACATTTCTAATGCATCTTGTTCTCCCTCAAAGAAACGGGTCTGTTCATTGAATTAAGTTAGACCTCTTTAGAGATGGCATATGATCTGACAGCCACAGAGTCAGATGCGATAGAAAAGGTTGATGGAATGCTCTCTTATATTCTGCTTTTAAGTAGAGAATTGACTCCTGGAGGAAGAGCCTGAAAAACACAATTATGTGATATATTTGTCATGAAGCAGGAAAGTATTATAAATCAGACTGGGTCTTTGATATAAAATGGTAGGCATATGAGCTGATGAGGACATTTGATGCACAGGAAAATTGGCTGGGATTGGTCCCCATAATGCCCTTCTGCACAATGGGAAAATTACTATTTGGAAGTGGAGACTGGTGTGATGCCTATTGAAACACCACTTTAAACGACATACCACACTGCGTATAGTGCTAAACATTTGATTTGGAGGTTCTGTTATAATTTCTTTTATCATTTAGAGAGCCTGCAAAAACTTGTGTGAAGATTTTAAGCCTTTGGGAAAAGGTGCAACATTGAATGCAGGAGGGTTTTCTTTTGTTACCGTCGAGTGAAAGAATGCTTGGGATGTGGCTTAGAACACCCTGTTCCTTACTAAGTTTGTATGTTCTTTTTTTCTGTTTGAGCATCTCTTCTGAGTTGAAATAATAGGTGAATTTGTATTCTTAGCTTCGCAGGGATATATATTTGAATGTTTTTTTTTTTGTGTGTATCCTGACAGATGACACTGAGGATGATACAGGGTATCTGGATGTAATGGTATCAGAGGCAAAACACCCACCTGCACAACTGGGACCAATGCCAGATGGGCTTAGCAGCCAACAGGTGCATGTATATGTATTTATTTCTATACAAATATTTTAAATTGAGTATGTACATAGTATGTATATGTGGTACACACATTTGAGGAAACTCATTTTAGTAGTAAAGTGTGTTTTCTATTCAAAGTCATACAGCTATGCCATTGTAATCATAATGCATTGAATTAATGTCTTTCTTCTGCTGAACACAAAAGAAGATATTTGAAAAATATGGGTAACTAAACAGTTGATGGACCACATTGACTTCCATAGTATGGGGGGGAAAAAAATACTATGGAAGTCAGTAGGGCCCATCAACTGTTTGGCTTCTGCAGGGTGCTCTCTTGACATGCTGGCTGTTTTCAGAAGAGCATCTGTTATTTTTTTAGCTGGCTATAAGTGCTTTGGCGGACACACATTAATTGAACGTTTTAGGCATATGGCCAGTTTGTCTCATTTGCATTCATGCAAAGTACTGGAGCCAAACCTGAGAAGGTAGTCCAGAAGATTCCACAGCATTCCTGGACATGTAATTTACATAGTTGTCATTCGTAGGCGAAGACTATGCTAATTTTGAACGAGCGTGCATGCACACCCTTATTTACGAATGATTGGAATTCATTAACATACTGTATAGAATTTACTCATATATTTACATACGTTTCATGAATGAGGCCCTTTGTTATGATTTTTTTCACTGACTTAACATGTCTTCAGTGAGCTTTTTAAAGACAAATTATGTTAGGCTGGTATTCGTTTTTTTAAATTGGAGATGACATTTATGGAATTTCAGTGGTATAATTTTTTTTTATATCATAACTTTATTTTAAGCAAAAATAATTATACTATGATAAATATCATTCTCGTGAAATAAAATAACTCATATCGTGATATAAGATTTTGGTCATATCCCCCACCCCTATGTATCACCAAAATAATTTATTATTATAATTACATATTTTGTTTCTTGAAACTGCACATATGACAGTAATTTGAGTTGACAGTAGCTGTAGCTTGAGATGTGGATGTAAATTAATTTATTTTAATAATAAAAATCTGTAAAAATTGTAACACCCTCATTTTTATGGGGTAAAATCTAAATTTTCTGGTTCAAATGGGTAGCGCTCGTTCTGCTTTTGCAGCGTTTTCTGTTTAATGTTTCTCATATGCAACAGAAATGGCAGCGTTTATCAGTTTAACAAATTTTTAGTGGCACCAGGATGACCTCTAACAAAAAGTAGTTGCACCGGCAGGAAAAAAGTTTGCAAAATGCGACCATTTAGTCGCAGTTAGAGACCTGGTATATTTATTGTTTTAATAAATATAAATATTGTATTAAAGATACACTGATGTGTAATTATATAAATATACACTGTAGTTTAAAGAAATTAATACTTTTATTCAGCAAGTGCACATCATAATGATCAAAAGTGATGCACTCAAACACATTTAGGCCCGGTTTCACAGACAGGGCTTAGACTAAGCCAGGATTAGACCATAGATCAATTAGGACATATAAGTAATTTTTATAAACATGCTTAGAAAAAAACATTACCGATGTGCATCTTAAAACTAAAAAGGCACTGATATATTTTTAAGATCAGTCAGTGCAAGTTTATTTCAGTGGAAACAGCTCAGACTTACATTTTAGTCTAGGACTAGTCTTAAGCCCTGTCTGTGAAACCAGGGGATATAGTGTTACAAAATATTATTTGATAATATAAATAATATTTGATTTCTCTGGTGTCCTACTTACTATGAATGTTTTTCATCTCATCCACAGATTGTCCGACGCCACATTTTGAGCTCCATTGTGCAGAGTGAGAGGAGTTACCTGGACTCTCTTAAACGGATCCTACAGGTAAAATGGATGATTTCACATGCCATTGCATCTGTTCCAAGAACAGCTGTGTTGGTGAAATAAAAAAGAAAGAAAGAAAAAAAGACACTTTTGATAGATTCAGTAGAGTGACAAAATGTTTTCACATAACAGAAAGTTTTGAGAACTTTGGTAGGTCTTGGGTGTCTTTTTATTTTCAGCGTACTAAGATCAAACTGAAACTCAGTGCTTTGATATGTCAAATAAATTCATACTCAAATAAATGCAGAAAAGTAGTTAAATGCTAAATATTATTGCCATGTTAAGTGTTTCTGAAAATGCTTGTTTCGCATACATTAAAACATTAAATGTTGCTACTTTTATCTTAAAATGGTTAAATAACTCTTATGATTGCACAACAAAAGTCTTTGGAAGGGTTACAAATAATGTCAAGGCTCCATCTTAATGTGAAAGTCCAGCTATTCAAAGCCTTCAAACAAAAGATAAGTCTATACATTGTCTTTAATACTGAATTTGTGTTCACATTCACATTCCTTTAAATGGAAGCATGCAGGTCTGGTGGGTTTTCGCAGTGTGAAGTTTCATTACACATAATTCTGATCTCAGCTAGTGGAGGAGAGAAAAGCATTTGTTATCACACTCCTTTGAAGGCACAGGCAGAGTATAAAATTGAATCACTGATCAATGACAGGTTTACGCTCTATGAAATCTAGTCATTCAGGATCTATCTCCAAGCTTTGTTGTCAAATCAAAGCTCTGTCGGGTGTATTTTACAATTCCTGCTCTCTTAATAGCATGCTAGACATGGTCTAGGGTGGTTAGATCAGGTAAAGTTGCCCAAAAGCAGGGGGATGGGGGTCTGCATAATTAAGTTTAGTACTGCTGTTGTGGGCAGTCAGACACATCTTTAGAAAAAGAAATAGTTCCATTGCCTCATCCTTTGTCTTATTTCTCTTTGTCGATAATTCATTAGTGCTGGAGACTCCAGGATAGGATAGAAAGCAGCCATGAAAAATCTATTGTGTCCACAGTCTAACTAGCAAAGTGTCTTTGTTTTTAAAGATTAAGTCTTGGAGTTTATCTATAGACATCACTAGCTTGTTTTGCAATTTAAGGAAATCAAACCTATCAAACCTATCAAACATTTAGCAGAGCACAATTTGAATTTGATAATGTGGCAAGACAGTCGAAGCCAATTTCAATGGGAGAATTAACAGGTAGTTCACCCCAAAATTTAAATTGTTAACTTTTACAAACCCACTGTCTGTGATTGTAAACCTTTGTTGTTTTTTCTTCTTTGACATTTTAGGTCTTATAAAGTGTGAGAGAAGTTATTTAAAACATTAATCTCATAATATGTTTTATGCAGTTGTAGTTGCAGTATAAATGCATTTATGCCACCTCTAAGATGATGCATGTATTTTAATGGGAAAGTTAATTTGTCACTGTCAGGTGATAAATCATAGAAAAAATAAAAGCAAAGTTAAACAAGACTGATGCATTCACCTTCAAGTGATTTTACCTTCAACATTTTTCTTCTTATAGCGTTATTGTTATTATAATAATTATAAATGAGTATTATAAGAAATTATTTATTATTTATTTATTAATTTATTTATTTATTTATTAATTTTTTAATTTTTATTTAGAAATTATTTATTATTTAGAAGAAAAATGTATTATTATTTTACATGTATAATTAAAGTTAATAATTTCTAAGGGAAAAATAAATAGGACTTGACTGGACTTGCTTGATGTGAGCTACTGACTTGATTTGGTTGTTCCCACCTCTGTCAAATATATGCATTATTTAAAAGATATATTCATATACGCAAATTGGACATTTTGAATCTTGTATTCAAATGAATTAAATGGATAATGCATAGTGAGACTTGCAGTGATTTTTTTTTTTCACCTCACTGTTAAGATTAATTCAGCACATTTTTAATCTCCCTCCCTTGTCAAGGTGAAGCAAGTCAGAGCTGTAAATGAATTATTCCTCCTGTATAAATATAAAAATGTTTTAGTAATAACATACATAAGAAATGTCTCCATTTCCCATGATCCTTTAGGAATACCAGCGACCTCTGATGGAGGCCGAGCCTCGGATCCTCAGTGTCAGGAAGATCCGGCCCATTTTTTTCCGTCTGTGGGAGATCATGCAGTGCCACTCCATGTTCCAGATTGCCCTGGCATCTCGGGTGGCCGAATGGGAATCTTGTGAAAAGATTGGGGACCTGTTTGTTGCTTCAGTGAGTACGAAAACGCTTAAATGATTGACTTCTAAACTAAACTTTTGAACACTGTCACGTTTTGTCTGTGGTCTTTGAGTTTAGCTCATTCACTGAGTCAGTACCCATGTCATTTGTCTCCAAAGTTACTGATTTGGTTTCCAGTTAATTACGTTCACCTGTTTCTAGTTTAATTTCTTGTTTTGTACTCTGTGTGCATATAGTTCAGTTCATTGACCGATATTGTCAATGTTAAGGTTGGTTTGCTTTACTGCTGTGTGTTTCCTGTTCTCCTACGTTCTACAGTTTTTAGTTTTGTTTAGTAAAGACTGCAGAATTTAGATCCATGCCTCAAATCTCTCCTTTGCCTGGAACAACCCGTGACAGAATAACAGACTCTCATAATGGATCTAACAGCACCCACCATATACCTGGAGGACCAGCTACTTTTTTTTTGAAGATTATGTAGAGGAGTTACTGGAGTTTAGTTATCAGGTGTCCTGAAACGACGGCACTCACAAGGTCTGTCACTGGAGTGGGCTGGATGATTCCCTGTTGAAGCTGGAGAAAACACCTTTACTCTGGCCCAGTACATAGTATGTACTGTGGCAGAGTGGATCCTCCTTTACCATTGGTGAAGCAGAAGAGGACAACATCAAAGATCGGTAGTCTCCCCCCAGTCCACTCCCATTATCCGGGTGTCATCGATCTCCAATCCAGAACTTTTTAGTTGTTTAATAAAGACTGCTAGATCCTTGCTTCAAATCTCTCCTTTGCCTGCAACAACCCGTGACAAACTGAGCATTGTCTGCTGTTCTGCTTCTCTGCTGGCAAGCTGTATTTCAGGTACTAACAGTGCTCAGTTTACTTAAAAAGCATAGCCAATTACTATAAGTGAGGATGGCTGTCTCTTAGCAAAGCAAGCATGCTGGCACCATTGGGCTGCAGGGTGTCCAGTGGACTAATGAATGAGGTTTCTGTAGTGACCCTCCTCACAGGCAGCATTCATAAGCTGCTCTCATTATTCTTCTGTTAAAAGAGTGCGTTTGGCCCCTCTGACCTGCTTTTATTGCATAGCACTATTGGTCTTTGTAATGTCCCTGGAGCACAATGCAGTACCATAGAGAGAACACTTACAGCTGAAGTTGCACTGCTGTGCCTTGAAAAGCAGAAAATAGACCTACAAACCACATGACACACATCATATTGCATCAGTTTACAATTTGTTTCTGTTATTGAGTACATATGTACACACTGTGTGGCACATTTGCTAAGGTTGAACTGCAGATACAGATAGCATAATTTATTTGCATGCATTGTCTTTGTTGTTTCAGCACCAGATTTATTATGCAAATCAGGTAATGGCACAAAGAAAATACCCAAATATTTTTTTTAAAATGCAGAAATTGTACTTATCCGCTCTGTGCATGCTTGGTTATGACATTATTTTGCCATGATAAACAGAAAACGTATACAGACACCTCTTATTAATAAAATTCAGTTAAATAGCTACTGCACGCTGCACGCTGCAAAGTGCTTCAACTGTTTCGTGAATTTGCCCTGTATGTGTGTTTGTTGATAATAACATCTTTACCCATGTGTATCATTTCCTGCCGTACTTGGCGGCCCCAGAGGGAAGGTACAGTTTGACAGGGGTTAACGTCTATTTGTGGCTCGTTAATGTCCTCTCCAAGTTCTGCGAGCACTGCTGCTGTCAGCAGGTCTGTTCAGCTTCAATCAAAGCAGAGCGAATGGATGGCTGCCATTTTGCCTGCTCTAAAACACCCGGCAGTAATGGACTGTCAAAGATGTTTAGGTCCCTGAGATGGCAAACAGTGCTGCTGCACTGCATAAATACCACACTAAAATTACTGTTTACTTCCATCCCTTTGCCCTTTAATCACCTATAGAGTGGCCTGCCCGCCACAACAGCAAAATTTAAGAGCAGTCTCAGCTCCGAAGGAGGAACTGTACATATTGAGAGATGCTGAAACAATGCAGAAAATGAACATAAAACCAAGTGAAATGTGATTTATCTAAACAATCTTCTCTCTGCATTCCCCATAGTTCTCGAAGTCCATGGTGCTAGATGTATATAGTGATTACGTCAATAACTTCACCAATGCCATGGCCCTCATTAAGAAAGCCTGCATGTCTAAACCAGCATTTCTGGAGTTCCTCAAGGTAAGAGCTGATATGCTGCCAATAGCTCTAAATCACCTCTGTCCATTGCTGAGCTGTGCTGCTGTATGGATTATTGACTTCTTTCCTGTAATTTTCCCTTTTGCACTGCAACAAATTATATTGGGAAGTATGTGTTCTCTTGTTGAAAAAATTTCAATTTTTTCGATAACATTTCACAATAAGGTTCATTAGTTAACATTAGTTAATGCATTACCTAACAATGAGCAATACATTTGTTACAGTATTTATTCATCTTTGTTAGTGTTAGTTAATAAAAAATACAGCTGTTCATTGTTTGTGCATGGTAGTTAACGGTGCATTAACTAAAGTTAACAAATACCACCTTTGATTTTAATAACGTATTAGTAAATGTTGAAATTAATATTAACTATGTGCTGAAGAAGTATTGTTCATTATTATAGCCTAGTTCATGTTAACTAAGGTTAACTAATGAACCTTATTGTGAAGTGTGGCCATTTTTTCTTCTGCGGAACATAACAAATATGTTTTTTACAATTTGTGCCCGGATTCTGTGAAAGTCAATGGATGTCAGTGATGTTTGGATCACACTCACTTTATTTTGTCTTTCTGCAATGGCAGCTTTTTTTCATATAAAAAAGTTTAAAAACAGTATAGAAAGTTTTTTATTAACGATTCATTCTCCAAAAAAGTCTTAAAATCTAATGCAGTGTTGCTTCTCAAGTAATTTGACCTTTGTCAAAGATTTTTCCACATTTTACCTGAAAAATTAGTCACAAAGAGTAATTATAAACACGAGAAGTCATTGGACATTAATTTTAATAGCTTCGAGGTTAGTCTGAGAGTGAAAACATCTTTCGATTGGATCATTTCAGGCAAGCCACTTGTACTCTAATGCTGGATATATCATATCTCTAAGTGTTGTCAAAATATTCTGCCTTTTAAATATGAGATTGAGGTTATCTGTTCTTTAAAGTTACATAAAACACAAAATATGTGTGTGGTGTTGTCATGACAACAAATTTTCACTCTGACTGCAATCTTTAACATCTGTAAAAGCAGCTGAACTCGACAAATACACAGTTGACCGTAGTCTAATATCCCTGCTTTGAAACCTGCTGGAGGGCTTTCAAGTACACCTACTCTCTGACAGTGCGCAGTCTAATGACCGCCACAGTCTGCTAGCAGGCACGAAAGAATCAATAGTATAATGCTAACCTCTACCCACCTCTCTGACTCCCTTGAGTGTCAAGATTCTTCTGCTCTGTATGTGGAAATGACCTTCCACATTATCTACCCTTTTCTTTTTCTATGATTTTCTCTCAATGGGCATTTGTTCTTACTTTTGCAGAAGAAGCAGGCATCCAGCATTGACCGCATAACCCTCTATGGTCTGATGGTGAAGCCTATTCAGCGTTTTCCTCAGTTCATACTCCTCCTGCAGGTCAGTATTTATCCATAAACTGTTCACACAGTGCCGTTGTTCAGAGTACTGGAGGGGACATGCTCCTTCAAGTAACTGGAAATTAGTTGCCATGCAAGTTTATTAGAAACTGAATGACTGGCTAAGACCATGCCAGTTCTTCTGGCAGGCTATTGTCTCAATAGTTTACTCTCCCCATGACTCACGGCCAGCCATGACTTGGCATTGGGTGTGTACCATGGACTCAAATGTCTGATGTTTATATAGAGAACATGAATAAACCAAAAACAAGCATGAACTTTGCTTGAATAAAAGGGGTAGTTTACCCCAAAATGTTCTTCTGTGAAACCCCAAATAATTTTTTTTTAAAAATATAATATACTTGTCACTATTTTCCATGTACTATAGACCTTATGCGCCAGAGAAACAAGGGCGCCGCCATCTTTAGAATATTGTCTTTTAACTTCCGTTTTTGCGGTCGCTCTTTATATTTCGCGCTGCTGTCCCGGAGTAATTAGCTTTTGAAGTGGATTTACTTAATGTAATGTTAACGAAAGTTATCATGAGGGCTGTAATGTTTAAAGCAGATGACTTAACAAATCTCAGTCAACCGGGAAGATTTTAAAACGAGCCGTTCATTAATAAACACGCAGAATCGCTGTGAAAATACAGACCGGAAGTCAAAAGACAACGAGCGCAGCGCTGAAAAGGGGCGGGGCTACATAAGGTCTATAGTGCAAAAATGAAACATCACAAAAGTGTCAATGATTTGTGCACTATATTCCAAATATTCTGAAGCCATATAAGCCATATGGAATTCACGAATTCATTTTGAAACTTGACAAATTATTCCCCAATAGTTTTCAGCATATAAAAATGAACGGTCATTGCATGTTTCTACATTTCTCCACTTGTGTCCCAAAGTCAAATGGGTTTGGAAGACATGCGGCGGAGTAAATTATATTGTAATTTATTTAAAAAAACAAAAAACAAAAACATTTCTAATATCCAATCTGTCACACACACACAACTTACATGCTAAAATGTCAGAGAATTATCTAGATCTATTTCAGAAATATCTTAAGCCAGTGGGTCTCAGATGACAGTGATATGTCATGAATTTACCATATTTCCATTGCCAAACTGTTTGCACCACCGTTTTGCTTTCTCTCATGTCCTTCCTTCACTTTTGTTCGTTTCTACGGACAAGGAGCAAGCGAGGAAGTCAGTGCTGAACTTTCCCATGCGAGAGGAGCTGTGGCACTTCATTTCATACCTCAGTAGGCATCGATTATCTGTGAATTTTGATTGATAAGTTATGAATGTGAATACGATTTTTTTTTCTTCAATGCTCTGACTTTAGAGTAGCTGTGTTTAATCACACATTAAACAGAACAAGATCTGATGACAGGCTGAGAGCTTTCTTTTATCTGCTTTCTATTTTTAGTGGCCTAAATCAACCACAAAGGGACACATTTTATTTGAAACATGAAAAGAGATGTTAAGCAGAATGTCTAATCTGCCCTTTTCCATACAGTATGGCTGGTATGTTAAACTTACTTTAAAAGGGCCAAAATAAACACCATAAAAGTGTCATAAAATAGTGACGTTTGTGCTTTTAAGTAATTTTTAAGTAGTAAATAAAATAAAAAAAAACAGTGGCGTTTGACATTGGTGACATCAAACCTGACACTATTTTGTACTGAATATTAAGTGCATATGAATTATGCTTCAAACTAAACTAAAAAATAAATAAAAATCCCTGTGAAAATAAAGAAAACGTTAAAATCAAGATACTATATTGTCTATAAAATCTCATTATTAGTAAATTGTTCTTGTTTTAAGTATGTTTGGATATTGTTACTGAAAATCTAAAAATACAAGACAAATTACTAAGAAAGTCACTTTTTTGCAGTATAGTATTTGAGGATTTATTGTCTAGAAATAATATGTAGAAATAAAATATAATTATTTCCATTATAGAGATTTTTCATTTACCTTTACATTTACCACATCTCCATTTTAACTGTACAGCATGGGTGTTATGAATGCAATACTGGCATTTTGTCTAGTTTAATTGTATCTGACTCAAAGTTGTCCATTTTAATGACTGCTGATATGTCAGTTTATGCTATGAAAATAGATTTTTTTGAATACATTTTTGAATGAATATAGTGAGCAAAATGTTGCCACTGTCTATCCGCTCTCCACTCTTTCTCAGAGAGAGCTTGTGAATGATTGTTGTTTCAGTGCACAGCTCTGTGGTAATGATTCCCAGAGAGCTGGCAACATGCTTGTCTCCTAAACATGAGATGTACTGTTATTCTGAGCCTCTTTTCTTGCTGTTGAGTGGGAGTAAAGGTATTGGCAGCTTTAAATGAATGCTAATAGTACTATACAGCATCACAATGGCTAATCTGTTGTCTGTGGTAGAGGTGCAGTCTTTACGCTATGCCATTAGCTTCCTCAAATGATTATTTGTGCTTTTTACTTATTCACTTGGTGTCTTTCTTCCATCCTCACTCTCTTATTGCTGTTTCATTCATTCTCTCTCTCTCTCTCTCTCTCTCTCTGTGTCTTTAGGACATGTTGAAGAATACTCCCACTGGCCATGTGGACAGGCTGCCCTTACAATTGGCTCTGACTGAGTTGGAGACCCTCGCTGAGAAACTCAATGAGCAGAAGAGGGTGGCTGATCAGATCACTGAGACGCAGCAGCTGGCTCGCTGTGTCAGTGACCGCTCTCTCAGCAAGGTGAGAAAACACACACACATGCGCACAGTTACTCTGCTGTTATAGCAGGATGCTGTTGCCTTGATGTAATCACAACAGTATAATTCCTAATCCCAAAACCATTTCATGGTTTCATTCTGACTTCCCTTTTCTTAGACATTTTTGCAATTACTTTTCACCAGCTGGTCCCAAGGTCATTATGTTCACACAGCTCTCCTAGCAGAGAGCTACAGATGTGGTTCATCACATTAACTATGGGCATGTTCCCCTTGCATTTTGACAACCAGAAAGTGCCACAATGCTTTTTGTCTTAATCTCTTTTGTCACTTTTTTTTTTTTTTTTTTTGAAACATTTTGTGAAATGTCAGAATATTTTTCATATACGCTTTTTTTTTTTCTGAAAGAAATTAATACTTTTATTTAGCAAGAATGCATTAAATTGATCACACAGGGCATTAAAGGCATTCTATTCATCAAATAATTCTGAAAAAATAACATATCACAGTTTCCAAAATATATTAAGCAGCACAACTGTTTTGAACATTAATAATAATACGAAATGTTTCTTGATACCAAATCAGCATAAAGGATTTCTGAAGGATCATGTGACTGGAGTAATGGCTGCTGAAAATTCAGCTTTGCCATAACAGGAATAAATATGGCGATCAGTTCTGCATTTTTTCTGCAAGTTTGTGTGTGTGAAAGAGAGAGAAGGAAAGGGATAGGTTTTCAGTTAATAATGTTAATACTAGCTTGTCTTTTATATTATTCATCATAAATATCTTGTTATTTAGTGTTCCCTTCACATTGTAATCATGTAACTGAACCTCAGCTATGCTCTGAATAATGAAGTCTACAAATTCCCCATTTTTTGTCCAACACGACAGCCTGTGGGAAGTCTCTGACTACTTTTTTTCTTTTCTTTTCAAAGCTAAACATTGCAAATATTACTGCAAGGTCTTGCTTAGTTAGGTTTTGCCATTAAAAAAAGTATTGACCTAAGAACCACAATATATTTTCAATAAATTATGTTCCCATTCACTCCGGTGATGAATTTTAAAATTAATTCAACTAAATTCTATTTATAAGGTAAAACTTTTACATTTTTAGGCATTAAAGTTCTAATGCCAATGCCTAATGCCAAAATGTTTTCTTTGTTCACCAAGTAATTTAATGGTCAGGCATTATTGTTATGGATTTGAATTTGATGGATAATTTAAATATATTCTGTAATCACATTTTGGCAATTTATTAATTCCGCCATCACATCTGAGCACGAAATGCTGCTTGGATAGTTTCAAGATAGTTAAAAATAATTAATAATACAAAAATAATTTAATTGTTCATATGTGTTTATTCTTGTTAGATTTTTTTTTTACTGATTATGAACACAAATTAATCATGACAAACCAAATTAATTGTAATTGTATTAATTATACCATTGATGAAATCAAGCTGATACCAAGGTATTTTAGGCCTACAATTCTAACATAGTTTTTCATGAAAAATCATGATTGTAATCATGATTTCTCGAAAGTAAGGTTAATGTAAGCAGAAAAGAAATTAGCAGAAAAACATCAAGCACAGGGTTCACACTAATTTTCAAATCAATTTTGAAAGTTCAAATTCGAAAGTTCAAATAAATCATTCTGCTTTTTCCCTGTTAATGTTCTCCGTTGAAAATAATTTATAAGAATGCTTCTTGTTTGCTGACTGCCTTTTTGCAGTACAGCTGCTGTTAATTCAATTTTGAATGTCAAATTTGTAACCGTAGCATTTTTTTGGCTGCTCCTCGCTGATTGGCTGCTATTTGAGCAAACGCATCTAATCTTACTTTATGCTCACAAGGCCACTGTTGGTTTCCATCTCCTGACAGTCAGCCTTTAAACATGCTGCCAAGTACTGTACCTGGACATTACAGCTGACCCTGAAAATAACCAACTCGCCTCTTCCGTTATCTCTGGCCTGTATTTTTCTTCATGGAATCATCAGCGAGCAATGATGTCTGAATACATGGCAGTGGTGTTTCTCTTCCATTACCATGCTCATATCACAGGCCAGCTGCTGCAAATCTTAACAAATGCGTTTCTGAATAAGAGGAATTAGAGAGTAAATGAGACACTTAATTGGAAAGTCTAAGTTGCTCTCAGTATCTCTTGTTTGGTTCGCTTGCTTTTGCTTTCTCTCTTTATCTGTCTATATCGCTGTATGTCACGCCTCCCTCTGCTGCAGTCATTTGTCTCTCTCTCTCTCTCTCTCTCTCTCTCTCTCTCTCTCTCTCTCTCTCTCTCTCTCTCTCTCTCTCTCTCTCTCTCTCTCTCTCTCTCTCTCTCTCTCTCTCTCTCTCTCTCTCTCTCTTCATCTCACTCTTTTCTTTAGTCTGCATCTCTCTCATTTTATCCTCCTTTTGGACTCTTCTTCTGAAATCCCAGAATGCATTGCGAGCTTATTGAAATATGTACTGTCCCATGTACTGTACACTGCTTTTACTGTATGTATTGTGAGCTTGTGCACGACTGTGCAGTGGCTCCAATCTTACCTTTTTTTTTTTTTTTCAGGGATTTCAACTGCATTCCAATGTGAAACAGTCAGTTCCATTACCCATATACATGCAATGAAATATTCATCGTCTGTCTGAGACTATCTGAGTTAGTAGGCCAGCAAATATAGTATGGTGCACAGGCTAAGACTGCAGCGTCTCCCTGTCGCTCTTCAGCAAGCATATCACATACACCTCTCTCTCTCACGCGCACACACACACACACACACACACACACAAACATCCATCCAAACTTACAACCCATTTCAGTCACAATCTCAAGTCTCTGAAAAGGATATCTGTCCTTTCCGACAACATTCTGTTTGCTTCGTCAGCCTTTGGGGGGCGCTCTTACTATATAAAAACACAGAGCCTGGAGCATGCCTTCTGACTGACTGAAGGTCTAATTTTCAATGCATTTCAACAAAGGCCAAGCAGTGTTGCCAATTCCCTTTGGATCCGGCAACTCATTTTGTGTGATGCGGGCTACAGAAACAGATGCATTATTTATAAAACTACTCTTCTGACTGATCAAACACCAACACGCAATATTTATTTGAGCCGCTGGACAATGTGTTTCGCTGCTGTGATGCCGCTTATATATTATTGCTGATGTAATGAGGATGAACTCTGGGACTGTCTCCTTACACAAAAATATTTTTTCTTCCCCTTCTTGTTATGCATTCAGGATAAATATACCTGTTTCTTCAACCAGTGGCAAATTTTTGCTGTTCTGTTTCTGTTATGTTAGTGGTGCAGAAATTGCACACTTTAAAGAGATAATCCACCTAAAAAGGACAATACTGTCATCATTTATTCACCTCATGCCCAAATCGGAAAGATTTGGAACACAAAAGAAGCATATCTCAAAATAGATTTTTCAAGAATGTCCTACAAGAATGTCCTACAGGTTTGGAAATGTATAAGGGTGAGTAAATGATGACAGAATTTTCATCTTTTTGAAGGTGAACTCTGCTGGAGTTTCAGTTACATTCAAACTTGAATGAATGAATGAATAATGAATAAAAAAAAAAATTCAAATGTTGTTTATCATGCATGAATAGCATTTTTGTGCAAATGAAAGAAGGGTTAAGCTTATAGTTAGATGACTGTAATTTGTGAATTAGTTTAGTCACCTTCAGTCTAGCTCGCTGTAAACAATAATTACATGTCATAATAACAGTTACAGAGCAGTCAAAAAGGCATAAGCAACCAGTGTTGGGGAAAGTTACTTTTAAAAGTAATGCATTACAATATTGCATTAATCCTTAAAAAAGTAACTAATTGTGTTAGTTACTTTTTATGGAAAGTAATGCGTTGTTATTTTTTGCGTTTCTTTTTCTCACCTGTGCTGGACTTGCTTGTTTGTTTTCTGATAAAAACAAAACAAAAGGACATTTTTTGGCAAATGTAAAGGCCTTTTCATGGCAAAAGTGAAATTAATAAGCCTCAGGGTGAAAGAAGTGCAAATCCATGCCTGTACAACAGAGGCCGCATCTCAAACAATCCTTTTAGCTGGGCTGTTATTCTGGATAACACAAAGTACTAGACATTTTTTTTTTTTTTTTAGCAATAAAAAAAATTAAACACAAATGTGATGTTTATCTAAAGTAACTTTTGCTTATTCGTATGGTTGAATTGGGTCATCAAATGTCAGCAGCAAAGACATTGGTTAATAAAGTGAGATTAAATACATGAAGTATATTTGTTATTTAATTATTGGAGGTTTGTGTAATTCTGAATTTGCATTTCACTGTTCTTATTCAATTTAAGGAATTACTGAATCTGTTTTTTTTTTTTTTTTTGTGCAAGTGAAGATGAGTGAATGCATGCTCACATATTTAGCCTAGAACTACTTTTTGTTGTTGAAAATCCTGCATAGTGCACCTTAAACTTTAAACTTTTAAAACAGAAAATGTAAGTCAAATATTAAGGCTCTCAAAAAGTTACAATAACTGATTTTATGTGATTTTATCAAATTCACCTTATCACATTAAGTTCTTTTTAAGAAAATCCAGTATAACATATGACCTGCTCCATCATTTTGAATCACAGAAACACATTTAGTTTTATTCTCTTAAAAGGGTTAAAGGGATTTTTAGCAATTATAATTATTATGTTTCTTCTCAAAAGTGTTTCAGATATATAATTATCATTTACATGTTTCCTCTTTACTTTAGTGCATAAATCTCAAAATGTGTTTCTCAAATTGATATCAGATTGATGGGGCAGACCATCTAAGGCAAAAAAAGATTCAGAAATTCTGCTGATTCAGAAAAGAGCTTTATTTGAAAGTACAGTTTTTATTCAGGAAAAACAGATATTGTTCTAAAATTAAGTATTTACACATTTAAAAAAACCTTTTGGAACACTCCTTTTTATAATGCAGATTTAAATGTATGTAGTTTGTAGATGTAAGTCTACACTTCTCAATCCGATTTAAAAGGAGCATCTCCTTTAAGATTGGGTTTTCCCCGACCTTTTCCGCTTCAAATATACTGCCGTTTCCAATCTTCTGTGCTGCCTTTCTGTGAACCTTCAAGTGTCTTTTACGCCACAATGTGGCCTCTAAGTAAGCGTGTAGCCATGTAATTGGTAGCCTCTATTTTGTAAGATTTACGTGTAATCAGTGTCTCCCCTGTCTTTTCTTCAGCTGCTGAACTCTGAGCAGAGCTCTTTGATCCTTTGCGAGACGCTGATTGAGACGGTGTATGGTGAACGAGGACAGGTCCTTAAGTCTAAGGAGAGGAAAGTCTTTCTCTTCGGTGACATGCTCATCTGTGCCAACATCAATGTCAAGTATGTGTCCAGGACAAGGTCGATTGACTTTCTCTTTGTCACTCCGCCCCCCACTTTAAGGCCACGCTGACTGATTGATTGCCGATCTAAATACAGACTTCTGAGTCTCCAGGAGCATTACTGTGATGTTGCCCCAATATTGAGGGGGTTAGCCGCTAATGTTTAAGGCACAGGACAGAATTGGGCAGAGTCAAATGGGCCTTCATTATCTGGGAACAAATAGCAGGGTGTTTAGATACAGCGACAGAAATTATCCCCATAGATCACAGGCATAAAGGCGCTTCTCTGTTCCACCCAAATAGATTATCTATGACAGCTCCATTGATCACATCTCAGCAGTGCAAAAGGTAAAAAGCTAAGTGAAAAAGCTTGCGGTGATACTGAATCTCAAAGCTTTTGAGCTAGTTCTTCCACTGCAGCATGTTAGGTCTCTGTTCTACTAAAGTGTGGCTCGACATGCTCGTTTAGAAGATCTAAACGAGGTGATTGTGATTACAACAAAACATGAATAATAACAACCCCCCCCCCCCCCCCCCAACAGCTGGAACTCCAGACTTCCACAATGTACTCACAGTTGAACAGTAAAAAAAGTTTTTTCGAAGTTGTAAATAAAAAATAAAGAGTATTGGGGTATGTTTAACAAGATTGCATTCGAGTGAATCCTATACCAAATGATCTGTCAGGATACTTATTTTTATGACTATGCAAATACATTTTGACATGTTGTTGTTCTTGTCACCACCAGGGGCCCCCCTGACATCAGCAGTCTGGTTCCAGTGGGTCCCAAGTATAGCCTGAAGTGGAGTGCCCCCTTGCAGCAGGTTCAGGTAGTTGAAGTGGGTCAAGAGGGCTCCCAATCTAAGGACACTCTTTACCAGCTTGGAGGCGTCAAGCGTTCGGGCGGCTCTACCGGACTGGGTAATGGCAATGCTGTTGGCGCTGCTACTTTCTAAACAATCAGATAGCATGCACACCTTGATGTGAGTCTCTGAGACATTTTGAAATAACTGTCCGTTTTTTGTGAGAAATGCAACTTTTTATGGCCTCAGATACAGATGAGTGTATCTCAGGTGAGGTAGATAAGAATAACAGAGGAACGGCCTATGCAATCTTATTTCACTGTCTGATAGACCACAAACATATTCAGCGTGCTGTCATCAGTCTTGCCGCATTATTTCCACCTCCACTTCCAATCAGAGAGAGCAAGTTCAGGAGATTGGAATCAGGACTGAACACTCTTACAAAACATTATTGTGTTTTGAGTTCGAAGACGAGGAGGAGGAAGAGAGCAATTGTGGGGCACCAAGATAAATATGCTGACAGAGCTCCAGGTACAAAATGTTATCAGGATGTACAGGTTCTGGCTGTTTAAGCCTTTTGCTTTCTGAGCCGAAATATTAATGGTGTTGTCTCTGGAACACCCATGTTGGATTGTGCACACAGGGGAGCCAGGAAATTAGATGACAGAAGATGTTTAATGCCAAGGCCTAGCAGACAGCTCGCGGGCAAGAGTCTTTAGAAGACCTCTTATGCCCCCTATGCCTTATTTCTCTCTGAAATCATTATAAAACAGCATTCTGTCCAATTTATCTGCCTCCGTTCTCTTCCTGCTACTTTATAACTCAGCAGTAGCCTCCCATCTACTCCCTATTTCTCATTCTCATCATTTTCTCTGTCATTTCCCTCAATTTAAATGTCAAAATACTGGCATGATTGTTTGACATAACATGTTGCCAAATAATCAATACAAGAAATAAAAACAGTGACGAGAAAAAATAAAATATAGTATAAAGATATAGTACAGAATAAATGTTTTTCTTTTATTAAAGCGCCCCTGTGTTATTTCGAATATTACCTGCCATGCAGTGTGTAATAGCTGTTTGTGAATGTAAAAGGTCTGCAAAGTTTTAAAGATCAAAGTGCACGACGAATAAAGTTATTGTCTCCTAAAAGAAGGAAACGAACCATCAGAAATTCAAGTCTCACTTCCGTAACATATCAACTCGACATAGGTTCGTAAAAATTTGCATAATGCCAGCCTATGATCTTCATTGACTGTACATAGTACTTTGACCCAACCCTCAACCATTGTAGTTGTAGCTGAGAAGCAACATGTTGTAGCAACCTGTCGGTTGGTGGGGTCCCCCTCGGTAGAAATCGCGTTCCACGGGGCTCCGTGATACGACCAAAAAGGCCACTTTCACGATTAAAGTTTAAAATTTATTTTTTAATTTATTTATTTTTTTATTTTTTGAAAGGGTGTATGTAGTTTTGAGAACATATATTGTGCAAAACTGTAAGTATACAACATAATTTTGCAGATAAATAAAATTTAAGTACACTAGCTGCAGAGACTTAAGTAGGTCTAATGTTTATTATGGCTTGGAGCTCATGAAACCCCAAATTTAAAATTAGAATATTGTCTAACTGATGTCTTTTCAGTTAAAAAGAAACACAACAACGATTCTTAAAATCGGGCGCTTTTAATAAAAAGAGATTATGTGCTACACCACTCACTAAAATATATTGGGAATAATACGCGCGCGCTGGTATTCAGTGATGTGTTTCGTTTTGAATTTGAGGTGGTAGAACGGATTAGTCGTGTGTTAACTTACCGAACTGTTACACCACACAGTCTACGTCGGACGGCTTAAATACAAACCAAGTCCAAATAATGGATGTTGCACGGATCTTTTACACCAGCTTTCACTTTCAGCCGTGTTTACTTAAGATGACGACGAATATGATGCGTTGCAGCCGGGTGTTCCTCGCGGCCGCGGGTAGATTGCGTCATCATAGTTTGAGCCAGCTCCCAACCCAACTTGGAGAATAGATTAACGGCGATATTTTTTTTATCGCGCGATAAGAGTCTCGCGTTAACGCAGCGCGTTAACGCCGATAACGGCCCACCACTAATATATATATATATATATATATATTAGTGCTGTCAGTTAAACGCGTCATTAACGGCGTTAACGCAAACCCATTTTAACGGCTTCAATTTTTTTATCGCGAGATTAACGTTCTTTTTGGTCTAGCAAACTTTGACGTTTTTTTTTCACATGCTGTTGCAACAACTAGTAACATTAGAAAAACTACAACACCACACCGAATCTAGCTAGACCGGAAACAAAACAACAGGTACGCCGTACACACTCGGCACCGAAACTCCCGCTTCACTGCTGCTAACGCGACGCTCCTGCTTGACGCTCACCGGTCCGTGACGCGCTGCTCCTGCTCCCGATGTGAATGAACTCATTGATTAACATGTACGGCGAAAAAAAAAATATATAATAAAAACATATATAAATATATAAAAAAATATATATAAACTTATCACAGTGAAGTATGCCTCTGTCTCAGCCTCACTAGTCATAGAGAGCCACAGACTTCTTCTTTTGAAAGCCTTTTTCTATGTCTAGACTGGTCAAGGAGCCTGTATTTGGTGAGGATACGTTTCGGTATTTCTGTCTGTGACCAGATATAAGACAGACCGTGTCCCTCTCTTTTATTATATTCAATGACCTTCTTGAGCTGTTAGCACACACTTCTGGTTAAGTAACAAGAAGCCACCACTTGAATCACTATTTTCCAGACCTCTTTGTTATTGTCTAGTCTAGTCTGAATATCTCTTTCTTCAGCTATTAATAGCAGCACATAGACACACAACCCTGTTTTCCCTTGCCCGCGCCACATCTCTCCTCCCTTGTGATGTCACTCCATGGGGCTCCTCGCCCAAATCAGATCCCATGCTCCCCCAGCGCACCTCAAAATGGACTCATTTTTCATCTCCTGCAGGCCCCAGTGCCCTAATTTATTGATGGAATAGGCCAGCATTCCACGAAGAGCAAGGCCTTTGCTGCTGCCACTCTAAAGCAGTATAAAACAGTAGCATATTGCAAATCTTAGAGGCATGTGAGCAATGAGATGTATTCTTAATGGAGACTTACTGTACAGTGATGCTATTTTGGACAATTAAGCCCTCTCTCAAATAATTTATCCTGCTGAAATATTTCTAGACTTCTGCCATTTAGACAAAGTAAATATGGTGGACAACATGAAGTAATAATAATAACAACAATAATATTTGTATGTTGTTTTAATATAAATTATGTATATTACTACTGCTGCTGCTGATAATGATGATTTATTACAAATTATATTATAAGATTAATATCATTATTAATATTAATATTTATTTTTACTTTTTATATTGTTTTAATATGAAGTATATATAAATTATGTGTAGTATATTATAATCTAACAATATAACATGGTATAATATATAAACTTTTTAATGGTAGTGTATATTCAATTGTTACAAAATAATTATATTTTAAATAAATGCTGTTCTTTTTTTTGTTTACTTTTTATTCATCAAAGAATCCTGAAAAAATGATCAAAGGTTATAAAAAAATATTAAGCAGCACAAAATATAATATATCATATCATATATCATATCATATCATATATCATGTCATGTCATGTCATGTCATTACAGTCAATATATAGTCATTATAGTCATACATTAAAAGGATGTAAAGTAAAAGAAAATTGTCTCTCTTACCCTCAGCTGGTTCGGTGCATTATTAATTGAGCACTTTAGTCCCTGGAAAATTATCACAGACTAGTTTCCTTAATGGCCATGGCATGCACACCTTTTTACTATTTGTTAAAACGTGGCAGATAGATCCTTGCTAAAAAATAAATAAAAAAGAATGTGTAAAAAGCACACTTATTTTAGTTCAAGAGCATAGATTTGAATGAGAAATCCAAATTTGAGTGGCCCTTCTGGCAACAGCTTGGTTAACTTTAGGCTTTGGACTACTGTATTGTGTCTGCATAGGCCTCTGCTGGTGGCCGACCAGCGCGTGTGTCCGTTTACGTATGACAATGTGTGTGAGAGAGATAGACTAGTGGAAATGGTGGAAAACCATGCAATAGTGTGAAAACCAGATCCCAGCACACCAACTGGATTAGTCTGGATTACAAGTCAGCACATTCACCTGAGGCCAGGGTAGGCCACAAGCCCACAAACCTGTAAGCCCGCCTGAGGCCTTGCCACGGCAACCAGAAGAGCATGTAAACTCTGCCAGCTTTCGCTGTAGGGGCTCACTGTGCCTATTTTTATTCAAATGTGCCTGCTATTGATCAAGTCGTGCCAGTGACAGATGTCTCTGTGGCTGTGTGAGTTGAAGACCCTATTAAATTTCTAAAGGTTAGAGAGAGACAGACAAAACAGTGGAAGAAAGATGTAGAGGTGTAAAGAGAAGTGGATTGAATCCTAGACAGACAGTGAAAGGCAGAAAGACAGGCAGGCCTATAGAGAGAAAATAGAGAGAGAGAGCGAGAGAGAGAGATGGCGTGTCAGAGCCTGAGAAAGATCTCTGACAGACCTTCCAACAGTACTTCGAAAATTAGGTTTAGCTGGGGGTCAACAATTGCCCGTGCTGCCCCAATTCTGCACACAGGTCATGTGATTATGCGGAGGTGCTGAAAGGCCAGACGGTCCTGCAGTCTTCGTATCCAGCTCTGGGATTTAATTACACTCCTCATTCCTGGGCTATCAGTCGGACACATAGAGCAGATTCACCCCCCCCGCTATTGATTCTGCAGGCAGAGACCAGAGACCGCAAAAAAGGGAATGGGGATTCAAATCGATGGTACATTTCACGTCTAATGAGACACCTGTGTTTGTTTCGTCACCCTTAAAGGGCTTCATATTTCCAAATGGCTTCATTTTATACTCTGCTCCTTTTCCTTATAGCGTTAGCCTCTGTGGGTGCACAAACAATGGGAACAATCGATCTATCTTCAGTATTGATTCTCTTTGTTAGTGGAGCTACTGGAGAGTATTGACAAATGAAAGTTTTGTGATAGTGCAGAAGTCTTTAAAAGTTAAGTTGATTTTGTTTAGATTTGCATTAGGGCAAGTTCTTTTAAGAGAAAGCCCTAGAGCACAACGAGTCTTCCTATTTAAAGGTCAGGTATCATTCTGAAATTTATGTCATTGTAGACCACTATGCAGGTCTCAGATCAATTATTTTAAATGGAGGAATGTGCATTGTATAGGAAATCCTAAAGTGCTTTTTTATTTAGCCATAGCTCACAGTGTAACCGAGCTTTCCTGACTCGATTACATATTCAAATGATTCAGCACCTTACAGGAAGCCATATCCGCAGAAATACCATCTCATCTAACGAAAACCCTGGAGTGCAGGTGAATGTTCTGATAAAGCGTGGTGTGCAATTTAAGTGCTGGATAAGTGAAGCTGGTTATTTTTGATTGACAGGAAGTATCATTCTGGGTCCGCCCCGTCTGTATCAGGAACTGCAGGAGTTGCAGCACGACCTCTCAGTGGTAGAGCAAGTCACTCTGCTCGTGGGGACTTTACAGGGAACGTACCAGGTAAATAATGGTCACTACCACACATACAATGGGCCCATAATGTATCTGAACCCTTAAGCAGGAACTTGAAGGGAACTTACGTGATACATTAAAAAATTACTTTACCGTGGAGCAAGTAATTGTAAACATGGCTCATAAATTGAAGTTGTGGCATTAAGTAAAAAAAAAAAAAAAGTAAACATATATTTGATATGCTTTTAATATATGGTAGTCAACATTTGAAGTGGATCAAAACCTTTCATCAAAGTTATACATGAATTTTGAACAATACCCGTTCTTGTCTTAGGACAACTTTGATGAACTTTTTTCATCTACTTCAAATGTTGACTACTGTATAATCATATACATATTAAAATACATGTTTTTACATACAATACTGTTCAAAAGTTTGGAGTTGGTAAGATGTTTTTAAAATAATCTCTTATGTTTACCAAAGCTGCATTTATTTGATCATTTATCTTAAAATGTAATTTATTCCTGTGATGGCAGTCTTCAGTGTCACACATAAATAGCTTCAGAAATCATTCTAATCTGCTGATTTAGTGCTAAAGATACATTTCTTTTTATTATCAGTGTTGAAAAGAGTTGTGGTGCTTAATATTATTTAAAAAAAAACATGATACCCTTTTTTCCAGGATTTTTTGTTTGAAAAATAAATCTTTTGTAACATAAATGTCTTTACTGTGTTTTAATTGAATGTGTTCTTTCTCTCTCTCAAAAATTAAAATAAAAAAATAGGATAAGCTGTGCTTTTGGATAAATAAACAGAATTTTCATTATGAAAATATAATATCCTAACACTGTCCAAAAATTATAAAAAGAACAAAGTCCAGGAAAAATCTTGGTGGAATATATTAAGCAGCAATACAAAAGCAGTATTAGCCACATATGCTGCAGCCATCTGGAGATGGAAGCCTTTGGGGTAATTCAGCGTTTTCAGCATAATTAAATTGTGATCAAAGTTCAGCAACCAAAGACGTGGATCATCAATTGATTATCACGGCATTGGCTTGATAGTTGGACGTCAACACGGGGAAACCTTCATAATCTGATCCGCAGTCGATTTTCAGATGGGAGATAGCTCTGAACAGCATGTCTGCACAGCACAAGGCTGTTCTCAAATCAGGACAGCTCCCCTGATGCCTTGGCAGCTACTAAACCAATACAACAGCTAGTTTGCTGCTTTTACCTCTGAGTGTTATATGAAAACGGTAACAGCGCTTTGTCTTGCATGCTTTCTTGTCCATAAACATGCTTTTGGCCTCTTTCCAAATGACTAATTCCTACCACAATCTAATCAGAATGTAAATGTGAGGTGAATAGAGAATGGGTGAACTTTTGCAGACCTCATTGATTTTGCAGATGTATTTCAATTGGATTTGGCTTTTGGGAGGTGTGAATAATTTTGTTTATAAGAGGGAAGCCTTTATTATTTCATCAATACTTCAAGGCCAAAGTCAAAATTAACATAACAAAAAACAGTGATTTCTGCATTTAATGTGATATAAAGCTGTAGTTTTCGACTGGTTACAGGTCTGTTCCGATATGGTAAGCTGTGCTAAACAAGGCTAAATGCATATAAAAATACAACTAACAATATACAGCACACTATGATGGATTATCAAGACAGAATATGCTAATCAATGACTAGAAGATAACTACACATAAGCTACAAAAATAACCATTCAGAAACGTCCTGTTGCATTTTACATGTTGTCACTTCTTCTTGAGTCTCTCCATCATTGTCTGAATCCGGGTTGAACATTAAAGGCTAAACGTTTTTGAAAATTTCAGTGCATGTCTGTGTGAGTGCAAGCTGTTGAAGCTCCGCCCTCTGTGCTGGGAGCAGCAGCTCATTTGAATTTAAAGGAACAGACACAAAATGGCGCGTTTTTGCTCACCCTCAAAAAGTGACAATTTTAACATGCTATATAAAAATATCTGTGGGGTATTTTGAGCTAAAACTTCACACACACACTCTTGGGACATCAAAGACTTATTTTACATCTTCTGAAAAGGGCATTATACCACCCCTTTAAGCAGCACTACTGTGTTCAACAGTTTCTTGGGCAGCAAATCATCATTTTAAAACAATTTCTAAAGGATCCTGAGACACTGAAGACTTTATAATTTGATCTTTATCATCACATGAATAAATAGATGTATCTTTTAAAAGGGAGGAGGAAATGCTTCGATTTACCTATTGTTATATTAATAATTTTGCATAGGCTATTATTGGGCATGTGCATTTCCTAATAACATTAAAATCTTTCAGTGCTTTATTTTCAGTACATTTTTATCTAAGTTGTACAATTTCTGTACTGTGTTGGTTCAAAACCTGATGTCCAATGTAAAGTCAAGGTCCTAAAGCACTACCAGTAAATAGCGTGTTTGCTAGAATCACACTTGTCATTCTTTGCTGTGTTTATAGAATCTGAACACCACGGTAGCACAGGACTGGTGTTTGGCGTTGCAAAGGCTGATCCGCATCAAAGAGGACCAAATTCAGAGTGCCAACAAGTGCCGTTTACGATTGCAGGTCCCTGGCAGACCAGACAAGTGAGTAAATGGGGCAAAAGCTTACATTTTCTTTAGCACCCTCAAAAAAAATAAAATAAAAAAAACACATATGAATGGGTTCAGATATTTGTTATAGCCGTTTCTAATCCAAAAACACATTTTCCTTTCCTGATCTTCTCCTGATAGATTACATTTGTCTCAAGAATGTTAGTAGTAAGACATTTTGCTAAATGGCCTCTGAGATCGAAACAAGAAAAAACTCTTTTGATTACTCCACAGCTTGATTTCAGACTCTTATAAAGTCCTGCATAAATTCTCTGGCGCAGGTGAACCCAAGTGGCATTGAAACACAATGGCAGATGACAAACATGTTAATGTTCATCTGCAACAACGTTAAGATGATGAAGGAGCCTGGCACCATGTTAATTTCCCCTAATGAATGTGCATTACCCGGCTTTATTTGCGGCCTGTGTTAAAAGCCTACCCCTTGTCACCTTTAACGTAGCCAAGCGGCAAATTACAAGCCTAATAGCATGACGGGAAATCATTAAGTGATAGTTCTCAGATTTGGGAGATCAAGAAAAGCTGGAGGTGAAGTTACAGACCCTTTCAGTCTGGGAAGTTCTACATTATGGCTAGTCATAGAGCTTGTTCAATTCATTTAACTTAGTCTGGGAGCTGCTGTTTCCCATTTGGAGCTCTAGTGTCATTTCTCTTTGATGCGTAGACAGAGGCTTTAATGTACTCTTATTATGTCACATTAAAGTCAGTGAATGTAAATGTGTCAAGGCGGAGGCTGCACATTTTTCACAGTGCACTGCACCTGAATGTGCTTATCTTAATGATGCAGAGTGCGAGCGGAAACTTCACTCATAGAATCGGCCGTGGAAGGAAGAGAAATGAAGATAGATTAGTGGAGGATTCAACTAAGAAAAGAGCTGAGGAGACGGGGAGAACATGACAGAAGAGAAGCAGAGAGAAGTAGAAGATAAACTGTAAAGCACATAGAGCAGTTGACATTTATTTAAACTTCATTTTCTGATTGGAATATGTTTGGGGCCCAAGAGACTCCAATGATGTATCTTTTATTGGATGAACCTAAAGACATTTTTTAAAACATTATACTTTAATGTTCCAAAGTGGAAAGAAAGTCATACAGGTTTGGAATGACATGAGGGTGAATAAATTGTCAGATTTTTTTATTTTTTAGTGAATTACGCTTTTAATAAGTCTTGGTTTCTCTGAGAACCCTAAGATAACATGAGGGTTGAATCAATTCTTGTATAATCTCACTTGTCGTGTTCACATGAATTGTTTCAACACAAGCATATGAAACTTTTTTTTATTTCATTTGATCCTTACTTACCCAACTACAAAGACAAATAGTGCCTTGCCAGCTGAGAGGAGGTACAAGGAACTGATTTTTTGCCTTGGCACATGGAAGAGACTCGGCAGAACATTTAATCTCCGTGTGCTTTCTCAACCTAATGTGACAGCCCAACCGGCCCTAGAGCGGCTTAGTACCCTGCAGTCCTCCCAATATCTGTCAGACCCCTGCTCTTCAGGCCTGCTTGGTTGGCTCACGTTCTGGAGAGCCTGCAAAAGCAATATGCTCAGTCAGATGTTCATCAGAACCCCTGCCCTGCTTCCAAAACAGATCTTCCAAAACAGTCACACTCCCTGAATTTTCCAATGCCTGCGTCAGAACTGGTACTGTTTTTGAGAAAACAGTTAAACCAAATAATTTACTTGTGGTTCCATTAACAGTTTTATGAATCTCCAGATTGAAACGTGTAGTGCGACCAGACTGGTTCAGACTGACACAGCAGGGCCAATGTTGTCCGATCCCCAACATAATTATGATTTTTATGAGCTGTCACAGCCAGCACTTATAGTGAATCAAGAATATAAAATGAGCCAATCCTTTTTAGTGAATCAAAATCATACAGCACAGCCAGTTTAATATAATTCCAGATTGAATGACTCTTATGATCCGATACATTTTTAGTGAATCAAAAACCAGTGTAATTTTAATACTGAACGAACAGGGACACTTTTTTTTTTTAAAGTGTGTATTACACATACATTACTAAACGCTAAAAATGAATCAATGTAAATGAACAAACATTTGCGTAGCATTTACAATCCTGTGAAAACACCATACTGCAACACCTATACTTCCTGCGCCTCTGTGAATGAATTTCTCTTTTAAACCATTTATTTTTAGTGAATCAAACACACACAGCACGACCAATGCAATTTGATTGCCAAACTAATTATTCTTATGAGCCAGCTCTTATTAGTGAATCAAAAACATTTAGCGCAGTGAATGTTGTCTGATACCCGGACTAATGAGCCGCAATATGTTCCTTTTAGTGAATCAAGAATTTACAATGAAATTCCAAATAGCTTTTATGAGCTGATTCTTTTTACAGCACAAACTGTGTAATTTTTATCCTGAATTAATGACTCTGATAAGGAATTTGTTTTTAGTGAATCAAAAACATACAGCATCACCAGTGAAATCTGATTCCCGAATGAATGACTTTTGTGAGCCCATTATGTTAGTGAATCAAAAAACACACAGCACGGCCAGTGTCTGAACCCTGAACTAATGATTTTATGAGCCGCCATTGCAGGTCCTTTTAGTGAATCACAAATGTGTTCTGAATTTAAAATAAATTCAAATAGATTTTATGAGCAGGTTCTTTTTAGTGAATCAAAAATGTACAGCATGGCCAGTGTAGTCAGATTCCTGAAAAAATTGTTATTATGAATCGGCTCTTTATTAATCAAAAACATAAACCCCTGGTTTCACAGACAGGGCTTAAGACTAGTCCTAGACTAAAATGTAAGTCTGAGCTGTTTCCACTGAAAAAAACTTGCACTGACTGATCTTAAAAATATATCAGTGCCTTTTTAGTTTTAAGATGCACATCGGTAATGTTTTTTTCTAAGCATGTTTATAAAAATTACTTAAATGTCCTAATTGATCTATGGTCTAATCCTGGCTTAGTCTAAGCCCTGTCTGTGAAACCGGGCCAAAGTGAGACAAGTGACAAAAAACTTCTAAGGGCAGTAAAGACTGTAAGATTTTCATTTAGTTTTTTCCAAATATTTGCTCCTCAAAAGTTTTTAAATAATAATTAATGGAACCACTAAGGAACCAGAATAGAATAGAATGGAATGGAACAGAATAGAGCTGTCAGAGCTGTAGTGCTCATTTGGCTAATTTTAATTGAATCCGGCTCGCAATATTTCCTGATTTGGTTTCGCCCTCTTTCCCCATAATTTACTCTCATCTCTCCACTGGTCTATAAATAAACTTTTTGGCAACAAGGCCAAAAAGATCCTGTTAATGAAAAAAGGAAAACATGATCACAGAGAGGTAGAGAAGAAAATAAATCTTTGAATACAGAAGAAAAGAAAAATAATTTAAACAATCTCTTTCTCTCTTTGGTACACATTCACAAATCCGCTCTTTCTTTACCTACAGTATCCTTCTTTTTTAACAAACACACGCATACAGACCCAGGGAGAGCGGCAGTTCCCAGCTTGCACCCCCTGTTCTTTGTTTTTCACCTGCTGTTAGTCTACGAGCCTTTTCTACCTTCAGATAACTCCTCTCAGCAAGCAGCAAAAGGGATGGTGACACATGGAATTTCAAAGCGCTGCCATGGAGGCTGATGCACATTCAGGAAACAGGATAATTAACATCACCCATTCAACTTGCTGCAAATCCGTGTGTGTGTGCCTACGTGTCCTGCCTATTACACATTGACAAAAAACATGGCGGATTGATTGAGAACAAAAATTAATGTAGTAGACACAGATGTCTGAACCCGAGGAAAGCCTGTTTTTTTTTCATACTAGAATGTTTTTCTTCTAGGTCTTCTGAGATATATTTCATGCACTGTATTTAAATGAGCTTTTTAGCCATATACATTTTTTTTATGTTGTGTCTAGTGGGATTTTCCCACCTGAAATTGAAATTGAACATCCTCAAGTCATCCTAGGTGTATATGACATTCTTCTTTCAGACGAATTAGGGCTGGACCCGAATATTCGAATATTCGTTCGGTGGGTTGGTATTCGAATTGAAAATTTGACATTCGAATATGGGTTTTTTTTTTGTTTTTTGTTTTTTTTGCACACCTGGGATCCCCCGCAAAACTGTTCTCATTCGCGCTTGAATAAGGCTGGCGACACGACACTGGCTGCATGGCGTGTCCGTTTTTATTTCGGCTCCCATGTTAACAGGTTGGAGTTTGCACACTGCCTGCGTGAGACAAACGTCTTCAGGCGCGGCTCGAGCCACGCGGAAAACGCCTGCATGCTAGAAATAGAACCGACGCAGTGTTCCAGCGACGGGAGTGTTCTCTGGCTAGAGCGCAGAACAGCGGAGTTTGTATGGACAGAAGTGCATGCCTGAGCTTGTGTTTTGGGTTAAGCTGCGTTGCTTTGACATTGTGGAAAATAGAATAATAGAAACAATGTTTTAGCCTTTTTACCCGTTCTTTATTTCTTTATTTAAATTTCGTTTTTTCTTTATTTAAATTTAGTTTTTCTTTATTTAAATTTAGTTTTTCTTTATTTAAATCTACCCTTTACTGTGTCAGTAATTTGTTAGTCAGAAAAATATTAGATTACCTTATTAAAAGTATTGCTTAAGTTAACAGACCTGTGTGTATGTGTGTAGCACTAGTGTGGTGTCCGTTCTCGGAGCATATAAGCCCTGCCCGCGTGAGGTGCGGCGCTTCCCGCTCGCGCTGTTCTGTAGTTTACTAAAAGTTAATTAATTCTGAATGTGTCGCGTCTCGCGTGTCCATCTATATTGCACCAAATGCGACACTGCACTCACTTGTGAAGTCGATTGGATGAACGGTTCTCAAAATAATCAAAATCCAAACGGACAGACAGACACATAGAGATTCCTGCCTTTATTAGAGAGAAGAATATGTTCAGCCCCCTCTCTCCGAAGCTTCGAATATTCGATGTTCATTACTACCGAAGCTTCGAAGCTCAAAAAATGGTATTCGGATCAGCCCTAAGACGAATACAATCGTAGTTATATAAAAAAATGTCCTGGCTCTTCCAAGCTTTATAATGGCAGCGAATGGCCGTTTCTGTTTTGAATCAGTCATCAATCTGACATTGGGTTCTGACGTCAACCCGATTTTCATTTCCTACCAAAATCCAAAGTCAATCTGACGTCACATTGACGTCCGGAGCCTGCTGGGCATAGTTGACGTTATAGAGTGCACTCATTCTATCCCACATATCCCACTCATTCTACACTCAACAGCTGCCTGAATTCAGTCCTTCAAGTGAACTGTATTAGTGGACTAACATAGGGAATAGTGACTGGTTGTTTAGGGGGTGATTTCGGATTCAGCCTATGTGTATTAGTCTGCATCAGGTCAGGAACAATTTGGCATGTCTGTCATATGTGGAGTAGTGTATCAAATTAATTAAACTATAAATCCTTTAGTTTAAACATGCTCATGTGAATATCCATTAGCATTTATAGTTGTGTTCTTTTGTGTTTGATTTAAGAATAGACATTCATTTTTTTTGCATTCTCTGTGTGTCTCATGTGTACTTAAAGCCTGTCAATCAACATTAGAGCGCCACCCTCAGGCTGAATAATGCAACCTCTGCCAAAAGTGTTTTGCATGTGTTCAGCATATAAAGCTTACAAAATGTTTATCATAAACTAATGCTAAGACCCAGAATCTACCTAAATTTACTGTCAGGAGCTGCTACTGATTAAAAGTGTATATTTTATCACTTCCATTTTATCATACACATTCCCTGGGAATCAAACCCATGACCTTGGTGGTGCTACTGCCTGTTTGAGTTTCAGGAATTTGCATATTCATGCGGTTAGTAACATTGATTGGACAAATACAGATTGGCACATAGATTCCATCCTCTAAAACACACTACACAAATCTCTAAAACAAAAGCTACAATAATGATAATTACTCCAGTTAATGCATTTGCTTTCACTGTTTCACTTACAAGCTGATTTTTAACTAAGTGAAATTACATGAATATTTAATAAGGTAAGCAAAACTCCATCTTCTAAAACACTCTACAAAAATCTCAAAAAAGCCACAATAATGATAATTACTCCAGTTAATGCATTTGCTTTCACTGTTTTACATGCTGAAATTAAACAAAGTTTGAAAGCACATTCATATTTAATAAGGTAAGCACTGATACAATTTATGATTGGTTGTCAGTGGCTTTACAACTTCAAAGGAGTGCTAACCCACTTGTGTGAAACTTTGCTTGAGTTTAAAAAGGCCTAACCTGGTTTAAAAAAGATGTTAACCCAGGGTTAAGTGTGAAATTGACAGGTTAATTGATCTTGGATTAATGGGCATAGGGTTTATAGAACTTATAGAGTGCTTTCTCCAAAGCCACTTCCTCTGTGATTTACAGTCACCTCCAATCGGCACAGAGAAGAGCTGAGTGTCTTGCTTCCATTCCACCATCTGTCCTGTCATTCTGCATTAGTGTCACACACATGCCACAGCACTGACCTGCAGCCATAAATCAGTCCGTTGTCTGCTCTCCATTCTGCCCTTTCTGCCTGGGAGTCTGCCTCCTCTGCTGTTTCTTCATTCAGGCCGCACAGAGACACACAAACTCACACACCTTCTCGCAACCACCCAGATTTTCAATCAGCCAGCTGGAGGAACCCAGGGCCTTTCTGTTTATCATGTTTAGACCAATGTGGGAGACCAGCTTTATCCCAGGAATCAAATTAAGCATGGAGCACACTTACTCTGCTCTGGAAAAACAGCTCTCCCCCATCCCACCTCTTTTTGCTTATTTTTCCATGTGAAACCATTGTGCTGAGTGAAGGAAATATCTGTGAGTTGTTGTTTGCATTTGCCATTCAGGGAAGGAGCCAGGCACCACATGAATTTCAGTCGGAATTCGCTCTCTTTATCTCTGAGCGTCTTCGAAGGTTTCATTTCATTCTTCTATATATGTGTCTTTGCACTTCATGCTTTTCTTTCTTTCTCTCGCTCTCGCTCTCGCTCTCTCTCTTGCTCTCTCTCTCTCTCTCTCTCTCTCTCTCTCTCTCTCTCTCTCTCTCTCTTGCTCTCTCTCTCTCTCTCTCTCTCTCTCTCTCTCTCTCTCTCTCTCTCTCTCTCTCTCTCTCTCTCTCTCTCTCTCTCTCTCTCTCTCTCTCTCTCTCTCTCTCTCTCTCTCTCTCTCTCTCTCTCTCTCTCTGGCCTGGATTGAATGCAGAGCAGGCAGAGGCTGCTGGTGTGACAGTAGCCAAGGCAGGCGTCATCATATTCTCCAGTCAATTACCTTCTAATGATGTTTGAATGTGAATTGCTTTCCGTGTCCCTGAGCCTTTGCTGAGAGACTCTCTTTAGCAGGCAAAGTGTTAGAAATGAAGTCAAAGTATTTTTACAAGTGTCGAATGGGTTCCTGACTCATCGAAGGCCTGGACAGCTGTGTTAAGGCGAGTGAAAAACTACTGTTTAGCTCATAGGTTTGTGTACTGCTTGCATAAACCGCACTCTACACTTTTTTTTTTAATAAGAGGAATCATAAAAACTAAAATTTATTTTTTTAATGTAGTACTTCAATTAACATTCAATTCAAGCGCAGCAATTATATTCAAAGAACTGTTTGCATCAATGGTTCCATGAAGTGCCGTATACTGGTCATTCATGGAACCTTTAGATTGCACTAAAGTTTCTTTGTAGGTTCTTTTAAGAACCATTTCATGAAAGGCTTTTTTGGGAACACAAATACTTTAGCATGATCTTACTGTTTCGACTGTACAGTATTGATCTGGAAAAATGCATTGAGATTATTTTCTCATTTCTGAATTGAAAACTGAAATGTAAACAGTAACATTTAGGATTAGAAATGTCCCAAATGTTAATGCTCAAGGGGGCGACTCAGTATATACATTATATTTAGAACCAACGGTTGGCCGGTGTTAACATTCTTATATGAATTCTAACAATGCATGAATGTGAACAAATGTGAACGGCGCTCGGGACAGTTGACGGACCAGCGCTTCATCGTCACGAAAGTTTAAACCTTGATCATTTAAATACTGAAGCCAAGAAGACGCGAAAGGGAGCTCATTCCGTAACTCACGCTGTTTTCTGACTGAATTTTTTCAATTTAACAGATAAAAAACCCTCATTTTAAAATAAATAGATTAAAATTTAAAATAAATTAGATATGTGATATGTGAAAAATTGGATGTAAGTGCAAAAATAGATAGAAATGCAACTGAAAAAACCCTCAGATTCATTCAGTAATGAAACACGGCTGCTCGAAGACGCACAACAGTAAACTCACTGTGGCTTTGTTTGGAACTATTTTCATTGGCAAAATTGAGCAAAAACAAACAATACTGACAATAGTGTGTCTGAAATGTAACACAATATTAATTTCTTTATTGAACTGTTGTATAAAATCAAAATCACATTTACAATCATGCAGATATTCGGGAGGAAAACAGCACTCTTGCTCGTGTGATATTGCTAAACTATATCATATGAGATAAATATAAGACAAAAACCATAGAGGGACATTTTTTGCTGTCATATCTTGAATTTTAGTTTTTTTTTTTTACTACATTCATCATGCAGTCAGTTGTTGCTCTGCATCATGTTCGTAACCAAACTGCATGCGATGTAAGATGACATGCATGTCTAGGCCGAGGCTGGGTCTTTTAACGCATTATTTTTTCCATAATCGCACCGAATCGTTGCGTTAGATCAACATCCCTAATAGTTTTTGTTTTAGATATTTATTATTTCTGAAGCATTTATAAATAGCTTTTTGACGACTTCTGCAAAAGGTGTGCACTTATGAGCTTATGAGCACAACTGTTCTTTCCCCTAATATGGGTATATCTGAGATTCAGATAACAGAATTTATAATGATCGAATCCAGAAATTGAATCACATTTTCAATTTTAAACTGTCAATCTTCAAAGTCAACTCCAGATCGATTTCTTGTGGCCAATCTCCTTCAATAACTCATATTAAGAATCTCATCCCATCTAGAAGTACACTGTGCTCAGTCATGCTCGCTCATTCCCCCCTTGTAGAAGGAATTGCTGAAAAGTTCTGGTCCATTAACCTGGCTAAACATCTTGGCTCAGAATGCAGATGAACTCAGCAAGCTCACAGGCCTGACACTCTCCATCCTTCCCTACATAACCCTCCATGCCACCACATCCACAGATCTCAGATCTTCGTTCTGGCTCTTTTGATTTAATTAAGAAAAAATTATCATGTGTGTAATTGTGGGGATCTCCATTTCTCCTTCTCTACTGTCTGCTTTTTCCTCCTCTAAGCACAGACTTCATGAAAAAATAAATAATTAAATAAATTGATTAATAAAACTCCGCACACAGATCCAGACTCAGCTTGAGATCAAGCTGTATTGGGGAGAGTGGCAGCTGCTCTCCCCAGGGCTCCTTGGTGCACTGCAGCAAAACTATTTTACTGTATTATTAATACTGATAATTAAGGTGCCACCATGTTGTGATGTGTTTTATGGAAATTTTACAAGATTATCTTCCTCAAAGGGCCATAGCAATGAGCCCATGTTGGATAGATCAATGTATCTCACCACCTGTCCAATGTTTTTCTCATGGTCTGTAGGTCTGGGCGTCCTGTAAGCTTCACTGTGGTCTTCAACACACCAAGCCCTGTCAGCAAGATCTCCTGGGTCAACCGGTTCCACCTAGCGAAGATAGCACTGAGTGAGTTTGAATTATATCCTCCACTAACCCATGACTTTAGGCCTTTTGATCTGAAACATTGACTATGATTATTAAAATCGAAATAAAATTAATTAATATTAATCTATTGAAATGTATTATTATTATTTCTAATATTAATTAAGAAATATTAATTATTAAGCAAATGGGTGTTTTGTTGTGGATGTTTATTCTGACCAGATAACTGCATGCAGTAAAATAACTGACTATAAAATAAAATTATCAATGCATAAACCATTTTAATATGCTTTAACCTTAGGGCAAATATATATATATATATATATATATATATATATATATTCAGCCACATCATCTCTAACTCCCTGAAGAAGTCATTCCTCCTCCTCCTATCACAAGCTAATAGAAATAGCCTAAACCTTTTGGTATAACAAAATATCATAGGAACTTCAGTTTTTGCGATATCAACTTCAAATTTGGAACACAACTTGGTTAGACATATGGCTTTGATTTTAGCAATTTTAGAGTAAAAGTATTTAGTATAAAGTAAAAAAATGTCGGTTACACTTTATTTTGACATTTATTTGGTCCCTTTTACACATTCTGTTGACTATGAGGAAAGTTGCACCTACCTGTCTACTAACTCTCATTAGAGTGTTAGTAGAATATTAGCAGACTTGTAGGGTTAGGGTTAGAATAAGTTGACATGTACTTGCAATGTTACTTATAGTCAGTAGAATGTCTGTTAAGGGAGCATCACGATGAAGTGTTAGCAGATTAAGCAGACAGTCTACTAATACTCTAATGAGAGTTAGGTGCAACTTTTCTTACAGTCAACAGAATGTTTAATACAGTACATTTGTTTTACACTAAAATTCTTATTTAAGTTTGGATAGTTTGGATTGCATTTTCACATCTACGCTCAAAAAGGGGGGTGACAGTTATTGGATATTTAATTGAGCATGCTTATTTTCCAATTTTTTTTACATCTAGTGTTCTAAGAAATTTAGTCTTTAAAAACACTAATAATTCAATAACACTTAAAAATGAAATCTTTAACAAATCTCAAAATTATTTTTCATCCTGTACATTCATAATTTTGTGATGCTTCTAGTAGCATTTAAACCGATTTATGTTTTAATTTGAATTAATCTAGACTATGGTATTTTAATATCATAAAAGTGGCTATAGTCTTCCCAAGGAAGTCAACTTTTATGATATAAAAATACAATAGGAGTTTTTAGTCAGAAATGCATCTGGCAAAGCCTCACTTTGTATAGGTTTCTGTTGCAAAACAACTGCACATTATGTTCATATGATTGTGCATTAAAAACATTTGGGTATTAATGTGTTAAATGTTGCTATCAGGGTCAAGGTGCATTAAGCTGTTGAGGTATTAAATATGCTTTATTGAAATGGCCACAGTGAGGCACCCAGATTGTTGTAAGTTGTGATAAAGTCGGTGCTTGAATTGAATGTTGTAAGACAACTCAAATCTAGCATCTTGGATTGTTTCGTTTCATTGATGCCATGCACGAAATACTTGGGCAGAGTGTTTCTGTCTGTCTGCAGACCGGGTCAGAGGTGTGGATAGTTACAGATGCATCAAAACTAGTGACTGATGGGAGTCTGACTTCTCAGTGCCCTGCTTTTGCGGTTTTTCCACACCAGCTGAAGTTTAACAAAAACAAAAAAATGGTTTTACTTCATGAGGGGCATGATCAAAGTTTACACCATCCTACTTGATGGAAAAACAGATAAATAAGCAGGAATAGGGCAAACCTGAGCTATATTTTTGAGCCAAGATCTGCAAGAGCCTTGACTGGAACCTGTTTTTACCTCTTATTTCTAATCATTCTAAATGTTAGAAATGGTAAATTGTTTCAAGTTTTGCTTTGTTTTGTCTTGTTTTCAAAACAACAATAATTGCCTTACATATGCTGCCTATGGCTATTTGTGAGCTGTTATTGAAAAGAGCTTTATGGCAATAGGCAAATAGCAATCTCGGCTGACACTAAGTGGATGTTGGCAGCGTAAGTGGCAACATCCTTCAAAAAAAAAAAAAAAAAAAAAACAAGCTAGATAGCAACTGAGAGAGAATAACAAACATTTCTGAGAGCCTTTTTCACTGGAAACTTTTTGTTTGTTTCAAGAAGCCATTTGGCTTTTTGTGCATTCCCCGGTTTGCTTTCTTGCTTTTTCTTGGAAAAATCCATCGCAGCCAAGCTTGTTGACCAAAAATAAGATTTAATTCACAACTCGCACTTCATTTTGCAGAGTCATAACATGTCACATTTGGAATGTGCAGAAATGATATGTATTTCTTAGATTCATGTCAAAACATTCCAAGCGTTTTATGCTGACGGTCGTTATCCAGCCTGCTGAAGATGTCAGTTACACCCTAATTTCATTACACCCACACATTGCTCGTTTAGCCAAATGAAATTACAATAACAGAAATGCTGGTGCAATTTCATGGATGGCCTGTTGTTACTGAGCTCTCTTACATCCTTTGAGGACGTGTGGGTCGGATGTGTGCAAAAAAAAACCTTTGATTGTGGTCATTTGAGACCCTTCATAACACATCTGGCAGTGTATTAAAACCCAGCCCACTTCCTTTTGTTATCAATCCCTATGTTCATCCATCCCCTGTATCCTCTTTGACACGTATTGATCCTTATCAACAAGCTGCATAGGGTCTTTCTTGAGACCTCCATCCCAACTGTTTTCCGCTACAAGCCCTGCTTTGATGTGCAACTTTTGTGTGATATAAAATGCAGCTGTTTTGTCTGTTAGGAGGGCCATTAACAAGGTTCTGCAATGGGTAACATATGCTTGTATCTATAAAAAACATGCTGTCAGAAAACAGTGTTTGTGATATTGTGGCGGCATGCTGGGAACTCATGGGGCGTGAGATCGAGAACTTCAACATGACTGTGGATGAGTGTGTCCTGAGGGTTCCATTAATTATGAAGATGTGGTTCAGAGATTGCCACGACAACGTCATGTGGTGCAGAGAAAATACCGGGTTCTTTTTCCAAATGCTCCCTTGTTGCATGTTCAGAGATTTATAACTATATATATATATATATATATATATATATATATATATATATATATATATATATATATATATATATATATATATATATATATATATATATATATACACACTCACCAAAAGGATTATTAGGAACACCATACTAATACTGTGTTTGACCCCCTTTCGCCTTCAGAACTGCCTTAATTCTACGTGGCATTGATTCAACAAGGTGCTGAAAGCATTCTTTAGAAATGTTGGCCCATATTGATAGGATAGCATCTTGCAGTTGATGGAGATTTGTGGGATGCACATCCAGGGCACGAAGCTCCCGTTCCACCACATCCCAAAGATGCTCTATTGGGTTGAGATCTGGTGACTGTGGGGGCCATTTTAGTACAGTGAACTTATTGTCATGTTCAAGAAACCAATTTGAAATGATTCGAGCTTTGTGACATGGTGCATTATCCTGCTGGAAGTAGCCATCAGAGGATGGGTACATGGTGGTCATAAAGGGATGGACATGGTCAGAAACGATGCTCAGGTAGGCCGTGGCATTAAACGATGCCCAATTGGCACTAAGGGGCCTAAAGTGTGCCAAGAAAACATCCCCACACCATTACACCACCACCACCAGCCTGCACAGTGGTAACAAGGCATGATGGATCCATGTTCTCATTCTGTTTACGCCAAATTCTGACTCTACCATCTGAATGTCTCAACAGAAATCGAGACTCATCAGACCAGGCAACATTTTCCAGTCTTCAACTGTCCAATTTTGGTGAGCTCGTGCAAATTGTAGCCTCTTTTTCCTATTTGTAGTGGAGATGAGTGGTACCCGGTGGGGTCTTCTGCTGTTGTAGCCCATCCGCCTCAAGGTTGTGTGTGTTGTGGCTTCACAAATGCTTTGCTGCATACCTCGGTTGTAACAAGTGGTTATTTCAGTCAAAGTTGCTCTTCTATCAGCTTGAATCAGTCGGCCCATTCTCCTCTGACCTCTAGCATCAACAAGGCATTTTCGCCCACAGGACTGCCGCATACTGGATGTTTTTCCCTTTTCACACCATTCTTTGTAAACCCTAGAAATGGTTGTGCGTGAAAATCCCAGTAACTGAGCAGATTGTGAAATACTCAGACCGGCCCCTCTGGCACCAACAACCATGCCACGCTCAAAATTGCTTAAATCACCTTTCTTTCCCATTCTGACATTCAGTTTGGAGTTCAGGAGATTGTCTTGACCAGGACCACACCCCTAAATGGATTGAAGCAACTGCCATGTGATTGGTTGATTAGATAATTGCGTTAATGAGAAATTGAACAGGTGTTCCTAATAATCCTTTAGGTGAGTGTATATTAGTGCACGTTTAGATAATATATTATTCATTATGTATTGTCTATATAGTTATATATGATATATATGATATATTATGTTGTAATATAAATTATATATTAAAACTATATTTTACTTATTATATAATAAATTATATAACCACTGTGATATTTCATAAAATACATTCAAATATTTGAATATGTTAAAGGTCCCATTGCATGGATTATTTCATTATTTTATAATGTTTCCTGGGATGCCCTTATAATGTTAGTATGTTTTTAGATCAAAATTTGTCATAATTTAGAAATAAAAGGCATTTTTCCTAGCCTGATTTTAGCCTCTGATTTGAACGCTCTGTTTGAAGGGGCGTGTCTGCGGTGAGACTTCAGTGTAAATGCTCACTGCTGTGATTGGCTGACATGCTTGCATATGAAATAGCAATATTATATGCATCTAAAGTATTTAGATCTAAAGTATTTAGATCTATTCCCATCACTTAAAAGGTTGCAGTGATGAGCATTGAGCAGATGACAGTCTGTTGATTGCGTGAATGAAGATCTTATCATTGCAACGCAGTTTCTGCACTCTCACTTATGCTTTCACCAATGCAAACATGATGTAAATCCAGTAAGAGCTTCGATGTGCAGTATAACAGCGTCATTGATTTCATAACGAGTTTTGGCTTATAAGTGTCCAGATAAACTCGTGCTGTGTGATTGACAGCTTGGGCGATTGGAAAGGGATTGTTCTTTGATGGGACTTCAATATAAATATGTATACATGAATATACATTACTACATAGATTTAGAGCATTTAACAATTTTTTTTTTTGTATTTTTTTTTGGGCTTGTAGTTAAATACTAAATAATTACTTTTATCTTGGTATACTAGATTCAAAGTAGCTTTCTCAGTACTGGACTTGTGGCAGCTTATATTGTCAGTTGTAAGTACACACACACACACACACACACACACACACACACACACACACACACACACACACACACACACACACACACACACACACACACACACACACACACACACACACAAGAAGGCAGATTGGTCACAGCTGAAGGAAGAAAGTTTGGAAAGAAAAAGTATGTGAAACAGCTGGAGATATATGGAAAAACTTATATGAAGGTAAATTCTATTTGTGTGTGTATCTACTCAATGTGTGCTAGTGGTAGATAAAGAACAAGAGGATGTGACTGACAGCAGCAAAGCATTCTAAATTAAACACAGAAAAGAAGAGTGGAAAATAATTTGTAAACCTATTGTTGAGATCAGTCAGGTTATGATAAACACTGTTTGATACCTCCAGGTGGAGTTTAGGATGTGTGTGCATATCTGAGGAGGGGAAGCATGTGGTAGTTTACCCCACTCCACCTGAGTGACACACTCCATCTCCTCTCGCTCCTGATCAGTGATCACTGCCGTGGTCTGTCTGGCACGGCTACATAATGACAGAAGAGAGGACTTTTAGAACCAATCTGTGAGGTGCTAGTGTCCTTAACCTGTCTTTTCTTTCACTATACGGCTCAGCAACCTGGCAAGCAAGAACTAACGTCAATGGATGTCATAGCAACTGATCCCCCCCCCCCACCTTCAAATGTGACCAAGTTAGGGAGCTTTCCTTCAAAGCACTTTCTGAAACCCATTGATGCTTCCTAGGAAAACAGCATATGGAAAAAAGCTCATGCAAAAGTGAAAGAAAAGGCATGAAAGGCATTGTTCACTCCTTGTGTATTCTAATGCGGTTACTGCACACAAAGAATCTTTTGTAACTATTCAGCATTGAGTCTTATGCTTCCAAACGACTGACTAAAGTGTTTATTAATGGATTGTGTCTTTTTACTCTTTGTGTAGTACACGTTTGATTCTATTTCTCGATTTGTCTTATGATTTCATCTGCTGGAACTGTAGTCAAAACCCAAGCAACAGGATCATTTTTTTATTCTCTCTTTATTTATCCAATTGTTGAATTAAATTAATATTATTTAGAACTCATAAAGCATGCACAATACAAATATACTTTTTTATTTTCTTCTAATGTGAATCTATAACCGCATTAAGCCATGCTGTTATACATTCATAAAAAAATAATGTAGATTTTTTTATGATTTGTAAATACACTATAATTGGAATTCAATAAACAATTGTGCTGCTCAACATTGATCCCTGAAGTGTCGAGCAACATCCTGTGAACTCTTTTGATTCGACTATATCTTTGCTGCTTTTGTCAAAGTGCTTATAGATTGGCCTGCTTTGTAATTAATCATCACAGTAGATTTAAAGCCCACCGCTGTTAGTCGATAATGCCAAAGCATAATTAAAATTTAAATCCCTATTATGCGATGCTTCTGTATATTTGCTAAGCTTCTTCTGGAAAAAACTGTAAGGTCCATGAGTGGTTACCAGCTATTATTGTAAGTGACAAACAAGTTAGATGAAGCTCAGTGTATTCTTTTGGAGTACATAGCTGTTAATTAAAAATGGTGTTTTCACATTTTGTCCTAAATAGTTGTGCCTGCTTGTTCTCTCAAAGAGTCAAGGCAGCAAAGAGCAAACCTCTAATGAAAGCAGTATTAGTACCCACCAAGGCCGGTGGTTCAGCTATTCACAGCCTCGCTTTGTGCCGGTTTGCTGGGCCATTCTGATGAATGTTTTCAATTATGCATTTATGGTACTACAGTAAATAGCAATTTGGATGTTTGAGGAAAAAAGCAACACAAGGGCACTAATAGTTTGGGTGCTTCTTTTAGGTGGTTGTGTGAACCTTAAGAATGGCACAATATATTCCTAAGTTGTGGGACAAAGTACTTAAAATTTATGCGGAGTGGAGAGATGTCATGCAAACTACTTTTTGTGCTACAGAAGGAAAGTTTTTGATTATGGAAGAGTATTTGCATTTGTGACAATATAAATGTTGTAATAAAAGCTCCTCCAGGGGTCCAGGACCACTGTTTGAAAACCCCAGATTTAACAACTTTAGAGTTTTTTTTAATGTAAGTGCAAAACCAAATTTAAGCTTCATTTTTCATTCTTTTAAACTTTCCAGACACCGTAATCCATTGTAAATACCTTACTCTAAACACTATAAAAAACAAAACAAATAGCCGAGGCTAAACATTTTCTCTGGTAATTGACATTATGCAACTAATGCTGCCAACTGAGCTTTTCTCGTATTGAACCAGGACATTTGTGCAATAGTAAAGCCTACAACAGTTCCAATACAATTTGTCTGAAATAAACTGACAGCCCCAATTATTATCATTTTGTGTGTGTGTGTGTGTGTGTGTGTGTTTGTGTGTGCATGCTTTTTGCCTATGTAGATGTATTCCAAATACATTTATCTTTTTATTTTATCCCAGTTTCTCATCCATTGTCTGCATGGTAGAGATACCCGTTTGCCTCGAGCCCAAATCCTCTCTCCTGTCCATCATTCTCTCACCTTCATTCTCACTTTCTGCTTCTCCTTTGTCTCTCTTTCTCTCACGCTCTGACAGCGGCTATCAATGAGCAACCCCTGGTTAAACCCCAGTCTCCCTGATGAGGTGCACACTTGTTTGCTTATCCTTTGCTAAGCGGCTTGAGTTTTACTACACAACATGAATAGAACGATGGTTGCTGCATTGTTAATGAGGGAGTGAAGAGAGTGTGTTTGGCCGCTGAGTTCTGGCTTGTTCCTCGCATTGTGTTAGCCAGGATATTGGGAGCTTACACAGGCAGAATGCATTATGCCAGAGTCATTAGCAGTGCTAGCCCTTGCTATATGCAGGGGCATAAGACAGGCCTCAATGTTGCTAATGTCTCATCTAACTTGCCACGCTGCATTTATTGAGAGTGAAACTTCAATTATTGTTCATTATTAATATAATTCAAAGGGCTGAATGTCATTGCTACAGTGCGTCCTAGTAAACCAGCGATGCTAGCGTTTACTCTTCTCTGGAGAGTTTGATGATGCACGTTTGGACAAACTTGAGTCATTACTAATGTCTAAAAGTGTGTGAAACATGCATATTGACCTTTTCTGACAAACAAATCAGCAAAGAGCACATTTCATTAACTAATTTAATAGCTATCTTAAGGGTCACAGTATGCGAGTGCAGTGCAAGGCAGGTAAACAGTGAACCTGATGACCCACAAGTAGCTGACTGACATCTAGAATTCAGTTACAGTGATTTAGAAGTGAACTACGCTCCTCAAGCATCCCTCTAAAGGGCAAACTTATGATGAGAATGAGATCATGGGATAACTGTTTTATTTAGGAAGATATAGTGAATTCGGTCCTGATTGCGAATGAAAAGGAGACGTTGTGGGGGGACGGATTAGATGCTTTTGTAAGTTAGTAGAATTCGCTTTCATGCTTCAATGTGCTGTGAAAATATAAACAGCCACATCGAAAGAAAAGCAGGTAATATCTGTCACGGCTCTGCTTTTAAATGACTAAAGACATCAGGGCCTTGCTTTCATTAAATCTATCTGACATTCTAGTGGGTCCATATAGCATGCCTGGATACCATTTACTTTTATGCTAAAATCATATTGTGATATTGTCATATTGTCGGATTCTGTCTGCATTTTAAATAGTATTTGACAGACCTTGTTGATACAATGTTTGTATACAATGTTTTTCCTCTTTGTCACATTATGTGTAATTAACTTAATATACTAATTATAAATGAGACCAGACTTGTATGTATAAACAATCTGTCAGAACAAGCAGTGATTGCAATTTTTAGCCTCAAATTACTCACAGAAGGCCGTATGTTTACTGCAGAATGCAAAAACTAATAGGCCTAGTCTCTTTTTTCATTTCTTCATGATCATTATAACAAAAAATATATACTCATTCCATAAGAGGAGTGTTGTTTGTGTCCACAACATTTGATGTTTTAGGACATGCAATAGTTAACTAACTATTAATTACGACTTTTGCCTCAATAAACTCCTAATTACTGCTTATTAATAGTTAATAAGGTAGTTGTTAAGGTTAGGTATGGGGTTAGATTAAGGGATGTAGAATATGATCATGCAGAATAAGGAATTAATATGTGCTGTATAAGTACTGATAAAAGCCAATATCCTAGTAATATGCATGCTAATAAGCAACTAGTTAATCGTGAGACTTGGACCCTAAAATAAAGTGTTACCCTTTTTTCTAAATCTCTCACTCAGTCAAATCAAGATTTCATTGACCAGGTTGACTGTCAGTCAAACTATTTTAACAGATATGCAGAAATATTCCTTTAGAAATGATCCTAACAGTGTGACCACGGCTGTAAAGGCATGGAGAAATCCTATTTTTCGTCGGCAAAGTTCATCAAGTTCATTCAAATTTTCTCTTAAAATGTTGATGAATTTCTGTTTTCCCTTTGTCCTTCAAAAAATTCAATTACTTTTTTAATACTTTTATAAATAATGCATAGATTTGCCATAGCAGTAGGATCAACTTTGTATAAAACGATTAGATTAAGCATTCTCATTTCTGGACTTAAAGTATTGAAGGGGATTATTGCAAGGTGTTCGCAATTATCTTAAGAATTTGTGTGGTCTTATCCATAGTCTTACTGTACTTACTGGCAAAAGAAGTCCATCTGAGAAGTGAAGTAGAAGTTTTAGAAATCTGACCTTCTGAAGTACGCCATTGATTGCATCGATTTTAGAGAGTCGGGTTCATCGTTAGTGGGGAGAGAATGGAGACAAAATCAAATGTTAACGCCCCTTAAGAGTTTGTTGACCACAAAGCACAGAATATACAGAGATGTCACACTATGGCTGCTTGTACTCCCTCTATGAAATCGGAAAGAAATCATCCTGAAGCTCTTGAGAAACACAGTGAGACTAACCTCAAGCTAATTGGCCCTTAAGTCTCCCACTCTGACTTGAACGTTGATATGGCTATGGTACATCGGCCGTCAGACCGTGTCACGTACCTTTCACACTGTGAAAACAAATGAGCTGAGTCCAATCTGACTGCATTTGTTTGTAGCCTATTTTCATGGTTTCTGGGGCTAATTTTGAGTTGATGCGCTGGTAAAGACGCAGGGGACCAGAAAAACAAGACATTTTTTATGCAAACGTAAGATGGCCATGATAGGTAATTACTGAATTGCTTTTATAGAGAGTGGTTACTGGCAGGCATGTATTGTGCTTTGCAATTGTAAATACCTGTCAAAGTGGCTGTGAGGGAAGACCTAGGTGGCCCACGCCTCTAGAATTTAGACTTCATTAATTGAAACCTGGAGGCTGCATCTTCACATGCTGAGATGGACACCTGCTGCAAGAATGAAACTTGTGAAGGCTCATTAGTCTGCTATACTGAAAATATCTTCAGAGAGTGCACACCGGGAGCCTCAAACATCTTAACTACTGCCATACCTCTGTTTTCATAATTGGATAGACATATGAGATGATGTCACTCTGCATGATCTGCTAGGGAAGATCGAATAATAAACTAAGCCAAATATAATCTCTTGCAGGGGATGAAAACACACCGGGTTGGTTCTCTGCAGAGGATTTTGGGAAGACAAAAGCTCAGTTTTGGTGTCCACTTCTGGCCTATCGCATGCCTGTTTTCACCTCCAAAACCCAGGAATGGAAGGTAAGTGACTACCAGTTACAAAAAGCATGTATTTTTTTCTGCTTTGACATCCAAAGGCTGTTCAGAAACTTCCCTTGAGCAGAAAAAAAGATTATAGTTTCTTTCTGGAAGACAAAGTACTTTTAGAAACTGCTGTACACCTTGCAATCATTTTTTAAGCTAGGAAATTAAAGTCCCACAAAAGCAACCTCCACAGACCGAGTCTGACCATGGGATGATCTTATGGGAACATTGCCAGGATTGTGGAATTACAAGGTGACATGGAAGCTTTCCAGTCACACTTGTAGGATAGGGAGGTTGTGGATCAATAGGAGCTGTTAAGAGCGGCAAGCTCCTCATATATCACATAGTGAACTCGGGTAAGAGACAGACTAAAATGGCTTTAGAGTCAGTCAAAAAGGAATGAAATCAATTTTACTGTCTGGAAGATGATATTTTGGGCTAGATTTTAAGACCTAACGAAGTTAGGTGACTTACCCCTGAATGGTGAGTATAGTTGCCAAATTACTCCAGTCACCATGTGAGGGTGTTATAAAGTGATCATGCAATTACGTTAATGACTGTTGGACACCCGAGAATAAATCAATCAAGCTGCATTAAATAAAGATTATTGCAACCCAATAGATGTAAAGTCAAGGCTGTTGGAAAAATTGCTTGATCATATGTTTTTTGCAACAGCTTGGAGCTCTGACTAACATATCGACGGTGTACTTTTTCCACATCATTTCTTTCCACAGCTGCTTAGGAGTTTTTTTTTAAATTGTGTTTCTCTTGTCTCAAACTTTAGGGTGCCATTGCTTTGTGAAAACCAGCTGCAATGTTTCAGCCACCTTTAACAAGAATTGTTATATGGGTTGGGGTAAATTGAGTTGTGCTCTAAAATTCTATGAACAATGTTCCTGGAAAACCTAGAAATATCTGTACATTTTAAAAGCGTACATTCCACTCTTGGGAAATTTATGAAGATTTATAAAATCCTAAAAGCACATGGACATTTTTGTATTTAATGCAGTCACAGGATTTTTTGTTTTTCTCAGTTGCAATGTTTTTCTTTGACTAGAAACACTCTTTGTGATAATATAATTATACAAATGATATACTTTTGATACTCAAAATATAGTAGATTTCAAAAGTCATTGAGATTTCTGTAGTAATATTTTACTAGCTCTGCTTAATTTTTTTTGTCTGTACATTGTCAGTATAATATAATATGGGCAGAGTCCTGCCACCAAACATATAAGATCCGAATGCCATCTAACAGTAGTATGACATTTGGTCAGGTTATGGATGGTTGTCTTTAGTAAAGTCTTGTGCTTCTATTTCTTGTTGAAAAGAAGGAGGTTCTTGAGCAGGTGAGATGGATTTAAAGTGAGTGACTTAAAGTCATCCTGACAGAGATGTCTTTTGTATTACTGTGAGTATCTATCCAACCTTGCTCCTCAACTGCCAATACCACTACCACTGGGCATGGGCAGCATGTGTTAGCCAGTGCCAAGGCCTCCAAACATCTTACTTTTAGGTTTTGGCATCTGATGCACTTGGCAGAACATTCATTGGTGCAGGGATTGGAAAGGGGGCACTTGAAGACCAAGATCAAAAGAGAAAAGCTGTTGGGGACTCATCGTCTCCAATAATAAAATAGAAGTTCTGTAGCATCGCACCATGAGCAACTGATCTGCACACACACAGTTCTGCCGTTTTTGTCAGCCTGGTGGTGGGTGGACTTGTTAGGCGGAGGAGATAACCGTTATCAGGTGTTTCACTTCTGACGCAGATCTTTGGGCTCTCTATATCCCACCCCTAAGCAGTCAACCAGGCAATATCTGACCCACTTCTAAACCTTACGAAAATCCTGTAATACTGCACAACCAGGCACTCATTTTTCCTGAACTGCAATACTAAGTGAAGAGGAACAACGTTTGTTTGCATATGCTTTCCTAAATGGTATGCTAATGTTAAACCTACCTTGATTGAACTCCTTGTCAAATCAGGTCATCTTAGGCAGTCAGATTGTAGATTTTCATGTTTGCATCCTTCAAGTCTCCATTTTGTTGACCCGTTTGGCATTTTTATTCATGAGAATAGATTAGAGATACCGAGGTGATGAAAAGGGGAATGGAATTGGCAAATGCCATGTGTGCTAACTGCCAGGCCACGGCTCTAACTGTGAAGTTACGTTTTTAGCTTTGTGAAGTTTAACATGCTAGATTTCCAGCATGGTAGCGTTCACATGGATATTACGGAAGCCTGACTATCCCTTAACATGCTAAAAACCCTCCACTAAAAATCCACTTCAGCTGTAAAAGCTCTACGTTAGAAGTACTGAGAAGTATAAAGATATCTCGTGGGAAGAGAAAGAAACAAAATCTGTTTCCCGATGAAGCATTAGGATGGAGAGAAGATGGCTCTTATTTGAGTGTTTTTTTCAATACCGTGGAGATCCCATACCGGGTGCTTTGAAGTGTGGGAAGACATGCTGGAAAAAGGATTTTTTTGGAGGTATCAGGTTTGACTTTTCTTTTTTGGGATTAACACAGGGGAAAATGGATAAATGTTTTCTGAATCTCTTTTATAGTACTTAAGCCCATGTCATGGTTCTGTCCAATGAAGCGTGCCTACAGAAACAAGGGCCTTCTTCAGCTTATTGTTGTGGATATGTGCCCAGTATAACTTTGGATAACTTGGATAATTTTGCAGTTTAAATACTATTTTTGTGACTCATGGTTGTGCTTTGATTGTCAATAGCTGCTCAAGTTGTTAAAAGCAGCTTTGGGCTTCAAGCAATAAGCTTAACACATCACTGATCTTAAGCAAAAACCAGTGTGGCTTGTTTGCATGCAGATTCTTCCAATTTTCTGGCCATGTGTTGTGCCTGTGAAGCATAGAATACATTTGTGAACAGTTTGTAAGTTGTTTTTTTAATAATATAATTTGGTATTTATTTACAGCTTCATCTTCATCATCAAATCAAATGGTTGGTAAAATTGGGCATTCAACAGCCAGTGGTTGGTGGGTAAAAAGTGAATTTCCCACTTTGTTTGCATCCCTCAGACTGATATAGAGGGTTGATCTGTATAGAGTTTTAAAACTACTGTGAGTTCTGACATGGTCTGGACATACTTGTTTTGTTTCCTGTCCACATTCTATCAGTAGTGCTAGCGTACTGTTGCTTGACAGTGGACCAATTGTGGTCCATAATTAATGTGATATCTCCATAATTCAATGATTGACTACTGACTGCTGACGAGATGGCACAATGACATCTCTTGCAATAGTGAATGTGTGGATGTAGTCTATTTATAGTACCGTTTGGAGGGGGACTGATATATGACACCAATGACTTGAAGCTGTTACAGCAGGAAGAGGAAAAAAAAAAACATCTCAAGCTGATGCTCAACACATGAGACCAAGACAGAAAGCACATGAAATATAGATCAGAAATGTCTTGGAGAAAGGTGCCCTTCCCCTTACATGGCAGCACTCTGTTGAATCTACTTTTTTTCTCCTTTGTTTTTTGTCAGCATGACATTTTTTTCCCCATAAAATCAGACAGGGTTATGCCTTCTGCAATCTTTTCTGTGCATATATAAGGTTTGCGTTTTTTCTCTCTCTGCTTCCTTTTCGATCCCTCTGTGAGTTCTGCATTTCATCTTCCTCCTCGTCTGTGAAGAACAGACGCCACAGCATGGATTAAAAGCTTTTTCCTTCACATCTCCGCTGGACTGCTGCGACACTTTCTCTCTTATGCTGCAGTATATCCTGCAAGTAAATACAAACACGTATACAGTGCATTGAGCTGAATTTTAAAAAACCCAACCCGACTTACAGCTAAATCCAGGAGGCTTCATCGAGGCTTTGCTATTAATTGCTGATAGCTTAACCTCATCTTCATCTGGCCCTTCATCGCCAAGGATCAGTGTAATTAATTAAGAGCGCTTTTGTTTTTTGCTCAAATAGCTTTTCCCTTATCTGTCACTTGTTCATGTGCAGAGTTCAGGCAGGGCGAATGTATTGGGCCCTCAACACATTTGGATTATGTTGGACAGCAAGTGTAAATCTGATTTCCTTTTCTTTGTCAAGATCACAGAGCACCTGTCACCAGTGTTGATATAAACTCGCCATCTCGGTCAAGGCTTCAAATCGCTGCACTCCGCGGTAGCTCCCGACACATGACTGGAGCTTGTCACTGTACATTGCACAGTTTGGTGACAGCACGCAACAAAAATGTCTCAAAATCTCTTGTTCTGAGGGTGACTTTGGTCATGTCTGGTGTTAACCCTCTGAGGTCGGCAATCACGCCGGCGTGATCTGCTCGCTTTTTTCCTTATCAGTGCAAAGGAGACTCCAAAATAATCTGTTGACATTGATATTACAAACAAGTTTCATACATCAATCGATTCTGTTAAATGTGTATTATTTTTGTGTATGCTCACAATAAAAACAAAGTGTTGTGCTTTTTGCCAAATAAAGAAAAATAAACACGAAGCGAGTTCTGCCTTCTCTCTGTCAGTGTAGTCCATTCTGAAACGCGTCCGAAAATGAACAATAACTCAGCGAATACTCCGTCAAACAGGCATATAGACACACAGGCATGAAGCTTGAATTCTCTTCTTTTAAATTAAGTAATTTATATAAAAAACAAATATTCTCAGTTCATGTAATCTGTAAGAAAAGAGCGAGATGTCAGTCGTTCTCATCTCATCTAATTATTTTTAATGTGACCCCGCCCACGGAGAGCGCGCGCTATTCAAACGCAAATAACTGAGGCAATCCATGCAAACCTGTGAACACCCCCATATCAGCTCGAGAAAACACAAGTTTAATCAGATCATTGTAGCCTACTTGTTTACACCGTCTCGCAGCGCTGTGAGGAATAATAATAATGGAAAATGTACCTCAGAAGTGCGGGTATTTCGAGGAGCAAGGATCCGACTGAGCTGAGGAATACTGTAGTAAGTTTTTTTTCCTTCTCAAGTGAATCGCATTTCTGTGTGTGAATGAATGAACAGCAGAGATGCGCGCTGTTTACCACAGCTTTTAATATTTCATAAAAACAACGTTACAGTCAGGCGAAATATGAAAGACAACATTTTGTTGACTAGATTTGGGTACAGTTTTTACTGTAGAATATACTGCCACATCAAATAAGCTTTTGTTTAGCAAGTTCTGCTCATATGTTATATACATGTACATATATATGTATATATATGTGTGTGTATATATATATATATATATATATATAAAATGCTATTTTTGTCAAAAATAAAGTCATCAACTAAGATGTTAGCTGTTCCAATGTTGGCTATATTCAAACTAATGAATACATATGATAAAATGTAGGCCTATAATCATTTTTTTACAAAGAAAGAGTACACTTGAAATATTGTTGAAATTGTAATTATTGTTGTAATTGTAACCTTTTTAATAAAATGGCAAAACATATTTACAAGATAGATGTAAGCAAAATCTTAAATGGTCAATATAAGTCTTCTTCTAAATATATCTTTTGTCCTTGCATTCATTCTTGGCTCAGTCAGTGTCACACCTGAATGAATGGCTCATTATACAGAGTCATTACGCATAATGGGTGGGACATTGTATTCTCAGGTGTAAACTACTCCTCCTTCACGCCCCCCTCGCATATTGACTTTCCAAGCAAAACCTGTCTTACACAATTTAAAACAATGATTGTTTTACGTGAACGATAAAGCAAGACTATTTTCACATAATTTTGAAGCCAGAACTCGAAGCAACAACATCCATTAGTCAAAAGTCTTGTGGACACATATTTAGTATGAGTTTTGTGGTCTTATTTCAGCAACTTTCATTTTTATTTTTTTCAATAACCATGCATAAACATTATTCTCTTAAACTTACAAACATCTACATACATGTTGCTCGCATATTATGGTAGCCCTGTTTGTGCTATATAGAGTGAATTTACACCTTTGCCATTATCATGTTTATAAATAACTGAAAAAAGCACAAATGTCAGGGCATGTCAAAACATCCCAAGGGCCCCAAAAACACCTTAGACCCCAGAGGGTTAAACATTGCAACCTTCAAAAGTAACGAGTGCTGCTCTTGACAGCAGTCTTATTTTGAATAGGCACTAGAGCATTACTGGCAGAGAAACTAAAATTTAAAGAAATAGTTCGCCCAAAAATTTAAATTATATAATTTACTTGTCTTCATGTCATTTCAAACCTGTATCAGTTTCTTTCTTTTGCAGAAAACAAATGAAAGTCAGTGGGGTCCACAACATTGGACCAAACTGGCTTTAATTATAAAGACAAAAAACACTTCTCAGAATATATCTTTTTATGTTCCACAAAAAAAGAGAAAGAAAATTCAAACAGGTCTGGAACAAAATGAGGGTAAGTAAATGATCCAAAAAGTGATCTAGAGTATTGAGTGAATTTCTCTTTTTCTTTTGTTCTTAGATTAACATTAATGACACAGACTGCAGCAGGTAAATTAGGCTGCTGTCACTTTAAGTGACGTGACACACATGACGCAGATCTGACACAGCCGATTATCTTCCAACATTTTACGTTGATTTAAAGACTTTTGAACTCATTTAAGACTGTGCTTATGAGGATACTAGCCAGAACAGGCATTTTGACATCATTTTGTGTGTTTTTGTACGCTCAAGTGCACTGTCTGTTCCCGAAACTTGTCTGTCTGCATGTTCCCGGTACAGCGCGCAGTATTGAATTCTCTTTTGCCTCTTTTTGCTCTTGAATGGTTTAAAAGCACTTGAATGAATCACTGGCTGTCGACATTCATTTGCGTCACTATAGCCAAAGGATGCAAGGAAATAAACAGATGCTGCGTTAAGTGCATGAAATATTTTTAATGCGTTAAACAAAGAAAAAAAAAATTACACATTTTTGACAGCCCTAATAGTTATATATTTACTGGGGTTGTTAAATGAAAATCACTATAAAAGTAGTCCAGATAACTATGTGTGAGTCTTCCCCTCCATCCAGTTCTCAAATGAAATATGAACACAAAAGTTAATGATGACAGTCTTTTCATTTTTAGATGAACTATCCCTTTAATGTTTCCCCATACCAACCTTGAGTCTAGTCTTGTCTAGTCAGGTAGTTCATATGGTACCATCGCCAGAAGCTCATTGACTGCCTAATCATAAATTGTCCCTTACCTTATCAATATTTCCTGTATTCATAACCATCCAGCTAGGCTCAGAGTCTCTTCTAAGCAGCCCAGGAGTTTTCTGTGCACTGCAGTAGGCACCAAAAAGCCCAATAGCACTGTGACATATCTGTTATGTGCTTGCCTCAGGGTTGTGACCAGGATTTACCGCATTATGCTATGTGAATAGCCCATGGCAGCAAGGCTATCATAGCATCTGTGTGGAGAGCTTGTTTTACGAAAGGCCAATTTGGTAATAAGCCAGGATGACTTTCTGGCTTTGTGCTATGGCCCATTTGCCCCCCACACACCAAGTCATAAGAGCTATATTAGATTGTAATGATATCGGAAGTCCAGAAATGGTGTAAATAGAGGACTTGAGGCTTATTAGGAGATAGATAAATGTTGTGTCGTATAAGTGACACCAAAAATGCCTTTTTATTCAGAGAATTGACAGTAAAATTATCTCCAATGTTTGAATGGTATTACTAAACAGACAGAAAAGACTCTAACAAGATCTTGTTGAAGGGATAGTTCAAGATAAATAATAAAATATATCTGGACCCATTGAGTTTCATTGTATGGACAACAGTGGAAACATTCTTCAAAATGTACAGGTTTGGAATTACGTGTGGGTGAGTAAAGGAAGACAAAATTAAACATTTTCTGTTAACTATATTTTTTAATTCTCAGCTGAATAATATCAGAAATCTAAACTAGCAGTCCCTCTCAGATGGATGATATATTCACATTTGTCAGATTTTCCAGTTTTGCAGCACAGAAGTTTGACTTGGCTTCTATATTGTCAACTTTATCCAGCAGTAGAGGGCAGTGTGGATCTGTTCTTCTCATTCTGGAGGTGGCATTGCAGCACTCTCTGAGAGCGAGGTCATCTGCAAAGGGGTTGATCTGTTGCTTTGACAGTTACGTGCTAATTATTGGAAATCATCAGTGCTCGAACATAGCCTTTAAAGCAAGCAGTCACAGTCTTGTCCACCACCCCTTTTCCTCACGCCCACTGTGTTTTTTGTGGAGAAAACAAAGGACAGGGACTAAAATAACGACAAGGAGCAAAACTTAGCATGCAAAAAAGACTATTAAAGACTAATTTAAACATTAACGCTTCCTTTGATATACTTTCAGTGGTGTATGGGAACATTTTAAGTAATTGTTTAACAATGGGAACTAAAACATTCTCAATCTTGGACTTAATCTGGTAATCGTGTTTCTGTGAATTTCCTTAGTTTGTCTTTTTCTCAGCTAATTATGCTGTCAGTCTTCTTCAACCGATCACCCCACACGGGCTGCTGCAAATTAAGCGCTGGTCGCACATCAACTTTAAAGCACTTTGCATGCTTGTCGCAGTGTAAACTCGGCCTCCGCTGGGAACCCAAAGAAACCTGGATCCTTGTGTCTTCTGCTGAAATGTGGTTCATTAGCATTCCACCACCATTAATGTGGGTACGTCTCCACCTTACCTGTCCCTCAAGGCTGATAAGGAGAAATGTACTGGAATTGAAAGTGAAGCAGGATATTTGGTTATCTAATGTTACCACTCCCTTGTCAGCACCTGATTAGTAGCTGTTTCTTGTAATTATTATGATCAGTCGAAGAATTTTAAGCAGTTTTTCTGGGGGCACAGCTGTGCAGGATGAAGGGTAGTTTAAAATGGGAGCTTAAAGCCTGGGATACGTTCCTTGAGCCAGCATGGCAGCTTGGTAACAGTGCTTGCTGCTCAGCGCAATAGGGATTTGAGGACCTTTTGTTCTGTGTTCCATGTCATCTGATCAAGGGTATTAAAGATACCTCTCGTCACACCCCTCTATGGTCCCTTGCAGTGGCATTCTCCAATTAGATCCAGAGGGCTGGCCGAGATTTTGGTGGCTCACCACTTTACTCTGTGCACACGTTCCGCTTGGTAGAGATATAAGGAAGGAAATTAATAGAGATAGATACAGAGACGGAGAGATTTATATGATCCAGACAACTCTTGGCTTCCACTCGTCTTTTCAAGCCCATTATTTGCAGAACAGTCCACCGCTTTCATCTCAACGATGCTGGGATTGTCACGCCATGTCAGTGAAGTTGTGCTGGGTGGAGATGAAGAGATGTGTTGGATTATCACATTAGCTGGATGCATCACAAAGTGCTGAATGACTGAGCAGGACATAAGGAGGGAAATATCAATGCCTGCATGAATGTGAATGTTGCTTAGTGATGTTCTGCCAATGTCAGATGGTACTGTGGTACACCAATATGCTAAATGACTCGCAGCGGCACCTGCCTAGTACTAATTTGAAATTTTCAATCAATTGTTGCAGAAACCAGAGCACCTCATTTAAAAGAAAGAAGAAATTAAAATAGTTGAAAGAATAGTTCACCCAAAAAAATATAATTATGTCACTGATTTGCTCACCCTCATGTTGTTACAAGCCTAAATACAGTATGTTACCTTTTAATGTGGAATTTTGGAAATACTCTTTTCAGTATGAAAATGAATGGGGATGGGGTTGTCAATCTCCAAAATTTCAGGTCTTCAGAAGCTGAATGATACTGTAGCAACTGAACAAATCTTAGGTCATTATTCACCAAAAATCTTACCCTCCAATGAGCTGTTAACAACCACAAATTAATCATTGAGTTAGTCAGTTGAACACAAGAACCATTTTAGTCAGATTTGGGAACAAATCATTCAGACCAGTTTTATGAACTGGATCGAGTTATTCATTGAACAGATCTGATTCAAAGAATTAAAGCTGCAGTCCACAGTTTTTCCTCTTTGTCGCCATCTCTGTTCGAAATCTGCAATTGCAGTTATTCGCGGAGTTATCAACTTTACGTGCGTTGTGCCTCGGCAGGGTACAGCGCGGATGAATCCAATGTTTTGAGGAGAATGTGCGGCTGTCAACCACTGCGCTGGTGGTGTGGATACTGTCATTCGCAATAACAGATTCTACTTTTTGGAAGTATGACCAACATAACAATTTTCGAAAATGTCGTCTGAACAAGTAACATCCACTTTTGTTCTGACCAACTAAGGGGATCGCGCCAATTAAATCTAACGATCGCTTATCATATCACGTCAAACCGTGCAAATTATACTTTGTTCTCAAATTGTTAATGTTAACAACATCAGCATTGCGTGACTACATTTAATGCCCTTCCTGTATTTATCCTTGTTTTCGCATGGGGCCCGGTTGCAGTCTCTTTTTTTCTCCGAAGTCTTTCACGTTTTACAACAGGTGAATCTCCAGTTGTCACTGGTGATTGTCGGTTGAACCTTTCTGGATCGCCATCAAATTGATAATTTTAATTATATCAAGTACTGTGAGAAAAGGCTATAAATCTCCACCTCCAACATCCTCACACGCAACATAGTCTACTAGCCGAGACACCTTCTTTATGTGTACAGGTGTGACGTAATGGCGCAAAGACATGCTCGAATTTCCCCTCGGAAATCCACCAGTACCACTGGAATTAAAAACATTATTACAAGCTTACCATTTTGAATTGAGCTAAGGCAAGCAGATAGTTTTGAACACTGGGTGGTTATGTACTTGCTCAAAATTTTATTTTGGATAATTTTTAACCCAAAAAAGCTACGGACTGCAACTTTAATTTGTTATCGCTGCTACTCTCATGAATGTGCCAAAGATATTCAGTGGATTTTCAGGGAATAATCACTTGATAGTTTCTCACACAGACCTATCATATAATTAAAAAAAAAAACTTTGGATATAGTGCATTAATTGTATGAACCACTTTTATGAGACAGTTATGGAGCTTTTTGACATTTTGGAACTTGACAGCCTGAAAAGACAAAATAAATACAGACCACATTAAAAAAAAAGTGGCCAGGTTATTCATCAATTTTTTTTATAAATTCTTTTCTGATTTTGGAGGAAAAAATCTCATACAGGTTCGGAATGACCCAAGGGAGAATAATGATAACAGGATTTTCTTTCTGAGGTGAACTATTCCTTTCAATTTGCATATGTTACTCAATACCTCAGCCATATGTTCCACCACAGGCCGTAATCCAGCTCGTAAACCCAACACTAAGTAACTAGAGGGCTAAAATTTGAGAGGTCCAACTGAAAACTTATACTTCTGCTCACATTACTCTAAATATTCTATGCAAAAAGCATAACAGATAGCACAGCAGGGTGACACTTTGATCTTTGCTTATCTTGGTCCATGATATTTAAATGATTGGATTTCATCCAGCTCATGAAATCGTAACACTTGCAGCTCATTTCATCGTTGATTCTGTCATCCATATGTGTTAGAGTCCTTCATTGTATACTGGGAAACAACTACCAAGTCTTTGAGACAGCGTCATTGTTTCCGAGGGTGGGACTTGGGCTTTTTATATTAATTTTGTCACATTGAGGCTAAACTGCCACAACCTCTCTAGAGCTTTAGTCCTACTGCCCTGTGACCGGTCCTTTCCCACATGTGTATTGAATTCCTATAGGCTAATCCACTCCTATTTCTGTCTTCCTAATCCTGCGATGAAGCAGAATGCTAAACACACCCATGTCAGCCTTGCATTATACAGCATTTCTCTGGGTTCCCAGTGTCTGCAGCTCTCCTCCACACCACAAGGATTAGCGTGAATGCTTCAGTATAGCATGAGCCCTGGACTAGCACTGATTTAGCCTGTGTCAAACAAATACAAATTCAGTTTGCTTTTCTAGCAGTGATCAGGTTAACATTGGCACTTTTATTGTGCTATCTTGGCTCTCCCTACCTCACTTCTTCTACCCTGAGGCTAAGAGCGAAGACGAAGTGGGAAAGAGGGCTCTAAAGCCTGGCAATTATCAGTTAATAACCAACAGAAGAGTTATATTAGTGTTTGTTAGCGTGTGGGAGCTGCCTGTGATGCTGTTGTCTGGAGGATTTGAGATTTCTTTCATCTGAGTGAAGTGCTGCTTTGCTGTAGTGACTCAGGCTAGACTTTTATTCGTTTTGCTACGCTCCATGTTAACCAAGCTTTGTGGATTAAATGCTAACCAGAGTTCATTTAATGATGGTCTTGTGGAGTCCCAGCTCACCCTAGTGTTTTAATATGTGGTGGAGTTGAAGATGAACTATGCTGTTTTGGTATCATCGAGAGCATCTCCCATTTGTCAGTTTTTTTGCATAAGGTTTAAACTTCCATAGTCAAAATTTAGCAAAAATATGATGTTTTGAATTCAGTGATGTAAAGCATGCAACATAATTACACACAATCAATGTATTCATATGAATTAACAAATAGGCCTATCTGTAAATAGTTATTTTTGAATATCTTTGTTAGCTAACTGGCTATCGGAGTTATTTTGCTTGGTTGCAGCTATATTTTAAATTTGATTATACAATAAAATGAACGTCATTATAATTTTATAAACACTATAAGTCAAAAGCTTTTTTTGTAAGGATGCATTAAATTGATCAAAAGTGACATTTATAACTTGACATTTATGAGTGACATTTATAACTTAAAATTCTGTTTCAAATGAATGCTGTACTTTTGATGTCTTATCAAAACATCCTGATGGTTTCCATAAAAATGATAAGTAACACAACTGTTTATATAAAATAGTTATATAGAAAACAGTTATTTTAAGTAATAATAACAATGTTCCAGATCATTGCGGTTTTTACTGTAAAACCCCAGACTTTTGAATTGTATACATTTTTAATTTTTTTAAATATATTGTTATTGTGACTACAATCCAGAATATATTGTGCAGTTTCAAAAATAAATGTTTCATAATGTGTTCAGACATCATACTTATAAACTATATGTTTTATTTAAGATGTGGTCCCTTAATGAGTCATAAAAGGAGACCAAAACTGGCATAATTCCTTGTTAACTCAGAGAGGGAGGATCCATGTCCTTTTGTGTAACTTTAATCGCATCTAAAATGCATTAAATCACAGGTAGAATAGATATTTAAATGCTGTCACAGAAAATGCACCTCAAATCATAACGCTCCATTTGTTTTTGCTCTAATTATTCTGTCCCGAAACCTCCTCAACCCTGATGACTCATAATTATTGAGTTGATGAGTTTCTTGATGGGTTTCTTTTATTATTATGCATATCAAGGCTATTTGGTTAAAAACAATGTCTGATGTCTGCCTTTTAGAAACATTCTCCTGTTTTTCTAGATGCTGTGACAGACTATCCTTGTGCATTTGATTACAGGAATAAATGCAGACACATTGCAGACAGGATAGACTCTGCAAGGGAAGCTAATATGGGTTTCCTCCAGATGAGTTCATGGCCTATGGAAAGGATACTCACCACCTGGAGCTGGCATAAGGCCCGTCACCCAGAAGGGTGGGGTGGATAGAGACCATGTAGAGCAGTGGGTCACTGGGGCCAGCAGCTGTGTGGCGGCCTCTTTCTTCATCAACAAATCTCTCTTTAATTAGCTCACCTTTTGCCCTTTCCCCAGACGAGCACCCAAACAGAAGTCTTCCATCAAATCTCTTTGCGGTTGTTCTCCTTCTCCCACTGGGATCTCCAGTGTTGCACCTGCATCTGAGCAAGAGGCTTAATGGAATAAGGCACTATGATGCTGATTAAATGGCCTTGCAGAGTATTTATTCAATTTGAGTTGAGCTGCTCACTATAAACCAATGATAATCTGAACTGAGTTTGAATGATTGACACTTAATGATTAATATATCAGGTCTAACCCCTGGTTCACACAGGACGGCGAAGCGGCGCGGAACGGAGGCCGCTTCCTTTCGGCGCCCATGTTAACCTATGGTGTCGTTCACACCAGACGCGGTGCGCCAGTTTCGGCGTCTGGTCTATTTTTTGCGCGAGCCGCGAGTGATCCGCGTCCATTCCGGCAGGAAGTCACACCAAGAAACACGAGACATCCGGTCAATTGTCAAAATATAAGCAATTTTCAAATTAAAATACCGCGAGTATTAACAAAAAGTATTAATACAAGAAGTGTACAAACTTCTTGGTTACAGAAACATGGTGTATTCATTTTATGAGGTTATTTACTTACCCATGATGTAAAAAAATAGCTCTGAATAAACAACAACTGAGCAGAAGCGCTTGTCGACCGCCGCGGAGAATACGCGTCTGGTGTGAACAGGCAGGCGCCGGACCGCGCGTGATTTTCCGTTCCGCATCGCTTCGGCGTCCGGTGTGAACCAGGCGTTATCCTGAACACGTTAAGGGATATTTGACCTAAAATTCTGTCATTATTTACTCACCCTCATGCCATTCCATATGGAAAACAAAAGAAGATATTTTGAAGATTGTTGGTGACTGTTTTTCTGGCGATTGACTTCCATTGTAAAAAACAACAACAACAAAAAAAGCAGACATTTCTCAAAATAATAATATTTTATGTTACACAGAAGAAAGAAAGTCCTGCAGTTTTGGAATGACATTATATATATATAATTAATGTGTGTGTGTATATATATATATATTAGTGGTGGGCCGTTATCGGCGTTAACGCGAGACTCTTATCGCGCGATAAAAAAAATATCGCCGTTAATCTATTCTCCAAATTGGGTTGGGAGCTGGCTCAAGCTACACAAGCTATGATGACGCAATCTACCCGCGGCCGCGAGGAACACCCGGCTGGAACGCATCATATTCGTCGTCATCTTAAGTAAACATGGCTGAAAGTGAAAGCTGGTGTAAAAGATCGGTGGAACATCCATTATTTGGACTTGGTTCGGATTTAAGCCGTCCGACGTAGACTGTGTGGTGTAACAGTTCGGTAAGTTAACACACGACTAATCCGTTCTACCACCTCAAATTCAAAACGAAACATATCACTGAATACCAGCGCGCGCGTATTATTCCCAATATATCTTAGTGAGTGGTGTAGCACATAATCTCTTTTTATTAAAAGCGCCCGATTTTAAGAATCGTTGTTGTTTCTTTTTAACTGAAAAGACATCGGTTAGACAATATTCTAATTTTAAATTTGGGGTTTCATAAGCTCCAAGCCATAATAAACATTAGACCTACTTAAGTCTCTGCAGCTAGTGTACTTACATTTTATTTATCTGCAAAATTATGTTGTATACTTACAGTTTTGCACAATATATGTTCTCAAAACTACATACACCCTTTCAAAAAAACAAAAACATTTAGCAGTTGTTTAGCAGGGTCTGTGTAACCTGTTCTGAGGTGGTTTTATTATAATATTGTTATCGCAAGAGGCTGCAATGTATATCACAATATGGATTTTAGGCCATATCGCCCATCCCTAATTGATAGCCTATAGTAGTTGATAATAACATAGGCCTACCTAATGTTGCCTACGGACGGTAACAGTACAGTAGTAACCTTTTACAGTCTATGAGTAGAACAGCTTTCTCAAGCAGTTTGTGATGCATTTTGGAAACAGGAGAGGAGCCCCTGGTCTAATGCGCCACCTGGCTTGAGAAACCCGTTCTCAAAGACTTACTTTTATAGTCATTATTTGGGTAGCACACATATTCTGAATGCCTTCGGCAGAATTCAAATGAGCCATTTTAATCTAGATTAATCTAGATTAATTTCAAAATTAATCTAGATTAATCTAGATTAAAAAAATTAATCTATGCCCACCTCTATATAATTTCTTTATTTATTATATTTTTTCTGTTCGGTATTATTTTTCTGAAATAATCTCATCATTGTCGATGCATGAATAATTATTTCCACTCTGTTCATTTTTTTAAATTGCTAAAAAAAAAAAAAAAAAAAATCAGAACCAGAATTGTTCTATTACTTCACATATTTCACATACACAATACACAACACAGTGTAAAATACAAACGTGACATATGTTGCTTCCTTGTTCTCGGTCTATCTCTTTAATGGGCTTAGCAAACTGAGGGTGACGTTGATGATATCTCAATTATAAGTTTTAGAGTGTTTTAAAGTCAAGACCAGTCATATAAATACACTCTTTGCAACTTATGCATTTAAATTTGCCCACACTGTATAATAAGCATAGACCCGTAGACCCACTCTCTGAATGGTTATTATGAAGTGCCACAGGTCACAAAGCATGATTGAAATTCCATACATAAAAATAAGCATTCAGGATGGACCAGACTCCAGTCTTCAGAAGCAGTATATTACCTCTGCAGTTGGACAGTAGTCTTGCAAAGTGCTGTTTGAGAACCCAGAAACCAGTGTTGCTGGAGAAATCATGTAGCATGTGTCTTAGACCCCGGGAGACTGCGACTGAAGCAGATATTCAGGCAAATGCACTTGCTATTCATCGGAGAATGGACAAAGACAAAGCAATCTCCACCTGTGAAGATTGCCTGTGCTTCTCACTGAGCAACAGTGTTCTCAAGTGACTCAGAAGACACAGTCTGTCCCTTTCCTCCACCAGCCGAGCTCTGCTGCCCGCAGGCTGCCATATGTGCTCCTGCCACGACTGGCATTTAATTACAAATTAGACATTTTCTGTCACCGCATATGGAGGAATTATATAAAAATGGGATAAACCGTAAAGATGCAAGAGGAATCTTGGTGTGCTTGTGAAAAAATAAGGGAGTGGTTTGGAGAAAGGAGATGCAGAGGTTTTGACTGACTGTTTTACCAGCATTATTTTGAACCTGTTTATATTTGCACTTTGAGAAAGTGGGGGAAGTGTGAAATGACTGCTGGAAACAGCTAGCGATTGATGCCCACCAATCCCCCCCCCCCCCCCCAATTAAATTAGACGTGCTTCTACCATCTCTCCCAGCCTTCTCACAATAAATATAAACATTCCCAAACAGCGGCTGTTTGTGGTCTGTTAATATGGCGTGATATCACACAACATTATGGTCTCCATAAATATGCCACCCACTATTTGAACTGAGCCACATTGCTTCATTGTAATAATAAAATAATTTTCTTAATCAGTATATTTGCTTATTTTCCTGTTAAAAAAAATATCTAAACAGTCTTAAAATGAGATACATTTACTTGTGAAGAAAAGTTTTTTTTGTTTGTTTTTTTGGAGCATTTATATTTACACACTTGGCAGACTGTTTAATCGAAAACGACTGACCTGGTATCTTTTCAGGTCATGCATTCCCTGGGAGTCGAAAACCCTGTGACCTTGTAATTTCTAGCACCATGTTTCACTCAAACAATATATTAAATAATGAAGACAATTGTTTGTTTTAAGCATAAATGTAACCTAACTTTGTTGAAAAAATGCTTTTTTTGTTTAATTCTTTTTATTATATTATTGATTGCATGTACAATCCTCAGGTCTAGTCATTAGGCAAGAATTTAAAATATATTTTATTCTTTTTTTTTTATAGCTGGAGGCTGCTCTTCATAATCCTGTTCAGTGTGCTTTACTTGGTGTTTCAGCAGTGAGCACTTCACTTCCTCAAGGCTACCTCTGGGTAAGTAGAAACACAAGCACATAAAATATACATGTCATAAACAGTGAACTGGTGACATCAGATATGGAAAAGACTGCAATTACATTTACACTTGATCGTTTAACAGATGCTTTTTATCTGCTAAATGATTAAATGCAATTATTATTCCTCACCATTAAACCACAACGACAAGCATTCATTTACCATTAAGTTACATTGGAAGTAACTTGTATTCAGCAAAGAAACATTCCTCTGCAAATTAAAACAGCTTTTTATTAGCCTGACAAGCCAGACCCACATCAAGATGTTGGGTCTGGGAACACACCATTGGCAGGGCTCAATCCAAGGGGGCGGGATAAACTGTTGTCTCTCAAATTCCCTCTGCACGCAATAGGATAGCGCTACAACCAACCAGAGCGTTTTCCCACCAGTGGAGCTAGTTGATAGATTAAACTTTTGCCGTATCTGGTTGGCAAAACTCTGAACACATCTTCCTTTTTTAAGAATGACATCAGTCCCGTTCTTTGTTCTTTTCTCATCAAAGAAAAGCTTAACTCCAAGTCTTCCAGAGTCGCGGCCAAAGCCGATTCGAAAGACTGTTCTCCAGCAGCAGCAGCCATCTTCTTTGTTTTCAAGTAGCAGGGAATTCACGCGGAACTGTCACAACTCTGCCATCATTATGTTAAGCCCGCCCACCAACTCTATACACGATGTGATTGGCCTGACTAGAGTTTGGTTTTTCCAGCTCGCAAGCCAACGGAGCAAAATAAAATTTGCTGCCGCTAGGCTCCGTCTAGATTTCTAGGCTAGCTTTTCATAACAAGCCCTGTGAAATCACCTTTAAAAGTTTCACACAGTAGTCTTGTTCTCCTCCCTCCTCTGGTGCAGTGGGCAATTTATCACATAATCCCCCAAAGCAGGGGGATAAATCCAATTCAAGCCTTGGTTGGACACAAAAGGACGCCCTTGCCTGTGTCTTTGAGTTAATTGTTTTTGTGGGTATTCTAAAGAGCACTGAGGGTGGACTTGGGCGGATTTAAAAGATACAAGGAGACATTCAGTGGGAAATTATATCTGGCTGGATTAGTTTCTCTTTCCAGTGCCAAAAATCCTTAGTATTGCATTTCCAAAATATAATTTCATCGACATCTGATCCTGAATCCAAATCTCACTCTGTAGCTTAAAGTGCAGGGGTCAGTTTTTTAATATATCTCAGTGCATCCATTTAGTCTCAGTGGGGTTGGCAGTGTTTCTCATTAAGTGTGTTAAAATGTGCTATTATGCAACATTTGTAAACTTATTTTTTTGTGCTTTGGATATAATAAGCTGCGATGTGGACCAGACTTTATCCTGCTAGTCAAAAGTCTTGCTGTACAAGCCTTTAGTAGGGTTAAAGAAACCCCTAAAGCAATCAACACATCTTCGGCTTATAGCGAGTGTCATTTCTCGGTGAACTCGACTGGACTGAGAGAGGAAATTTTTTGCTTCCAAACTTTTAAGTTACTGATATCATATAATCATCATCACAACAGGCAGTTTTCACTGCTATTGTTCCAAATGAGCAGTGACAGTAATCAGATCACTCTAAGATGGGCTGCTGGAATTTTTCTCTTTGCTTAGATCAAAATAATAACATTGTTTCTAATCGGTCCAAGACAGTAAGCCAGCCAGTCATCCGCCAAATGCTGTGTTCACACTACCAGCGACTTTGTCGCTGTATGTCGCCAGTGGCTGGCGGTGAGATCGCTAGTGGGCGTTCCCACTACTGGTTGCCTAGTAACGTTTGTGAATGACATTCACAGATGTTACTCCAAGTTGTAGACATCGAATGACTTTTCTCGCCACTACAAACAAACATTTTGGAAGGATAATTCTTAATACAAATGGAATCAGTACATAAAATGCCTAATATTAAGATGAATGAGATTGTGGCTATTTATCTGCAGCAAAAGTGCAAATGCCGGTCTATCTGGGTTCACGAAACCATTCAGGCTTGGAGTCAGCACAGGGAGTACCATTGTATGTACATGGAGACATATCATAAATCCTTAGTATTGCATATCCAAAATATAATTTCGTCAACATTTGATTCTGAATCGAAATCTCACTCTCTAGCACAGGGGTCAGTTTTTTAATGTATCTCAGTGCATCCATTTAGTCTCAATGGGGCTGGCAGTGTTTCTCATTAAATGTGTTAAAATGTGCTTTTATGCAACATTTGTAAACTTATCATAACTTATAGGACAGTTGCTGACAGCTAAATTGAGCTTCTCACGGATCACGTGCGCTCCACTGACTTTACTCCTTATGGTTGTCGCTCCCGAAAGTCGTTCTTCGTTTGCATAAAGTTGAACATATCTCAACTTTGTCAACTCAAGTTGCCTGAAATCGCCCACTCTCCGTTGAAATGAATGGGATCATGTCTCTTTGTCGCTTGTAGTGTGAATGCAACTAAATTCACTCTTCACCTCTAGCTGAGGCTTAGCTACTGATTTTTGCCTGTGTTCACAGTGTACTTCCTGTGATTTTATTCATATAGTTAGTTGGTTAGTAATGACCAAAGTAAGTAGTTGCTCTGTATATACAGTGAGGAAAATAAGTATTTGAACACCCTGCTATTTTGCAAGTTCTCCCACTTAGAAATCATGGAGGGGTCTGAAATTGTCATCGTAGGTGCATGTCCACTGTGAGAGACATAATCTAAAAAAATCACAATGTATGATTTTTTAACTATTTATTTGTATGATACAGCTGCAAATAAGTATTTGAACACCTGAGAAAATCAATGTTAATATTTGGTACAGTAGCCTTTGTTTGCAATTACAGAGGTCAAACGTTTCCTGTAGTTTTTCACCAGGTTTGCACACACTGCAGGAGGGATTTTGGCCCACTCCTCCACACAGATCTTCTCTAGATCAGTCCTGAGAAGAGCTGTCGCTGAGAAACACGGAGTTTGAGCTCCCTCCAAAGATTCTCTATTGGGTTTAGGTCTGGAGACTGGCTAGGCCACGCCAGAACCTTGATATGCTTCTTACAGAGCCACTCCTTGGTTATACTGGCTGTGTGCTTCGGGTCATTGTCAAGTTGGAAGACCCAGCCTCGACCCATCTTCAATGCTCTAACTGAGGGAAGGAGGTTGTTCCCTAAAATCTCGCAATACATGGCCCCGGTCTTCCTCTCCTTAATACAGTGCAGTCGCCCTGTCCCATTTGCAGAAAAACACCCCCAAAGCATGATGCTACCACCCCCATGCTTCACAGTAGGGATGGTGTTCTTGGGATGGTACACGTTTAAACACGCTTAGTGGAATTATGACCAAAAAGTTCTATTTTGGTCTCATCTGACCACATGACTTTCTCCCATGACTCCTCTGGATCATCCAAATGGTCATTGGCAAACTTAAGACGGGCCTTGACATGTGCTGGTTTAAGCAGGGGAACCTTCCGTGCCATGCATGATTTCAAACCATGACGTCTTAGTGTATTACCAACAGTAACCTTGGAAACGGTGGTCCCAGCTCTTTTCAGGTCATTGACCAGCTCCTCCCGTGTAGTTCTGGGCTGATTTCTCACCTTTCTTAGGATCATTGAGACCCCACAAGGTGAGATCTTGCATGGAGCCCCAGTCCGAGGGAGATTGACAGTCATGTTTAGCTTCTTCCATTTTCTAATGATTGCTCCAACAGTGGACCTTTTTTCACCAAGCTGCTTGGCAATTTCCCCGTAGCCCTTTCCAGCCTTGTGGAGGTGTACAATTTTGTCTCTAGTGTCTTTGGACAGCTCTTTGGTCTTGGCCATGTTAGTAGTTGGATTCTTACTGATTGTATGGGGTGGACAGGTGTCTTTATGCAGCTAACGACCTCAAACAGGTGCATCTAATTTAGGATAATAAATGGAGTGGAGGTGGACATTTTAAAGGCAGACTAACAGGTCTTTGAGGGTCAGAATTCTAGCTGATAGACAGGTGTTCAAATACTTATTTGCAGCTGTATCATACAAATAAATAGTTAAAAAATCATATCTTGTGATTTCTGGATTTTTTATTTTAGATTATGTCTCTCACAGTGGACATGCACCTACGATGACAATTTCAGACCCCTCCATGATTTCCAAGTGGGAGAACTTGCAAAATAGCAGGGTGTTCAAATACTTATTTTCCTCACTGTACATATACTGTATGTTAATCAATACACAAGGTGTGTATGATGATAAGATGTAATGAGTTATTACAATTATTAGACTTGTATGAATTTTTAATTTATCTAATTATACGTCAAGAATTGGACTGGAATTTAAAATGCATAATTATTCAATTCTGATTGGTGCATACAGCATTATTTCCACTGTTTGCCATCCTTTATTTGTCATCTGTAAAGCCAAACAAATCTAAAACACTTCGTAAGGATGTCAAAGACAAATGTTTGAATTTTCCCAGTATGTACAAATAGACAGATGAAGTCTTTCTCCCTAGGCTATCTTTGCTCCCTTTAGGCTCTTAGTCAATTTTAGCCTAATTAATGCTCTGTTGTCCAGAGCTTTGGCTCCAAGGCTGGTTTTCATGGCTTTCTGGCCAAAAAAACAGGGATGCGTCCAGGGCATGAATCCAGATATCTACTCCTCCAAACAAGTACTGATGAGTTTGTCAGGGAGCTGTAATTCCAACTAGTCTGTGGAGGAATAGAATTAAAAGAGTAGAGGTGGATCATCGTCATATTCATGCACATGGATTTGCGCCTGTGTGTTAAAGCAGGAGAACAAGGGCCCGCTGGAGGTTGCAGAAACAAAAAATGCAGGCAGCTTCAGTTATTTTCCGTACCTCTTGCCTGAAGATAAGTCCTCCCTATCTCCCACTGCGTAGCCTTAACAGGCCGATATTTGCTCTGCCTGCTCTTCCCGGCCCACGAGACCTTGGCCGTCCAGATTCTACACTGTGATACAAATCAGACAGATGATTGCATGCAAATTAGAGGGGAACTGTAAGGTTAAAGACTATATTTAGCCTGGCCATTTTGCTCACATAACATGACTAAGAATGAGAATTAATCTCTGCTGTCCGGCAGCATCCCTCCCACTCTGCCGTTGTTTTCTTTCTTTTTTCTTTCTAAATTTTTTTTTTTTTGGTTGGGATTACACTCCAATCGGCCAGTGACTGGGCTCAGTGTCCTGAGGTAATCATAAATGATGGCCCCTAAACAAGGGCTATTTATAATAAGGCCAGCAGACTCGCTGTAATACTCTTCCCCTTTATCTCCCTCGGTTAAACCACCTCTCGAAGGCTTTTTTGTATGGATTTTGTAATTGGAGCAGTTTAGTGCCGCACAAGGAGAGATGAGCCAATTTATGTGGCGGGCATGATGGGACGCTGATCAGTTCGTTTAATTTCTAATAGCGAGCGGGTTGCTTCCCTTGAATTATGCATGAACAAGTAACCACGAGAGAGTGTGAGCGGCCGTGCAGGGGGCGAAGACAAACACTATTTTTCATGGAGGGGGGGGGATTATTAATTTATGATGCAATGCAATCCAAATGTGTTACATGAGTCTGCATTTTAAAGCAACTCGGTAGGAAAATGGATGGGTGCAGAACCTAGATCAATTGTTGAGGAAAGGCACCAGCGGATGGATTTATGAGCAGCACTGTGCTGAAGTCTTATTCTGTCAACTACATGTAATTTCACCAAGGATCGAGTTTGTCATCTCAGTCGCTGTCTTAAGAAGGCGATCAATCATCAGCCCAAAGGAAACCCTCCATTGTCAAACAGCTCAGCAGCTTTCAAAAGACATCTCTCCACCCCACCTTTTCCTCTGCTTCAGCGATGAAAAGATCCCTGGAGTTACAAAAAAAGATGTTTGAAGTTATCTCACTGAGAATGCATTATGGGTGATAGCGTATGAATTTTAGAGACTTTATCAGGCGAAAGACTATGAGTTTGAATTTTACGAGATATATGATTTTAACTTTGCCGTTACCATGAAATTGAAATTGACAAGAATAAAATAACAGGGCTGGGAAGCTTTAAAAGTACACAAGAAGTGCAAAAGTTTTCTGCTGTTTGAAATTTTCTCTGTGTTTCTCGGCTCTGGAAGTGAAAACACAAAGCTGAGGGAGTGGTTGAAAATGGCAGAAAAACAGAAAGACACTTTCCTTCCTCTGTTATTTTCTTTCCCTACCTGTACAGTCATGGATTTGAGAGTGGTTTTGGTTGGATGATTACCTATAATGGTGGTGTCCTTGCTCTGTTTTTGCAGGTAGCCAGTGGAGGTGATTCCTCTCAAGGCCAGGTGGACATTTTCTCCTTGAACAGACCCACACCTCGGCCTGTAAAATCCCTCCAGATGGGCGCTCGAGTGATGTGTCTGGAGTATGTGCCGGAGCCCACCCCTTCAGAGGATGCTGAAACCGGCCCTCACAACTCCACTGGAGTTGGAAATAATATCTGTGTAGGACTTGATGATGGCAGGTAAGACTGTGTCTCTTAAAAATATGTGTATAATGTCTACCAGTTAAAAATATTAAAAATGTAAAAAAAACACAAAGGAAGATATTTTGAAGAATGTCTGTAACCAAACAGTTAACTGGAACCATTGACTTCCATAGTATTTTTTTCCTACTATGGAAGTCAATGGTTCCAGTTAACTGTTTGGTTACTGACATTCTTCAAAATATCTTCCTTTGTGTTCAGCAGAAGAAAGAAATTCATACAGGTTTGAAACAACTTGAGGGTGAGTAAAGGATGACAGAATTTTCATTTTAAAGTGGAGTATCCCTTTAAAATATGATTTTAAAAACCCTGCAGATACCCTGTTAAATATATAAAGGCATCTTTTCACAGCCAAGTTAAGATTGTTCCAAGGAAACTAAACCCACCTAAGCCTGTAAAATCAAAGATATTGATGCTGCTTTGGTTCAATGTAAATGAAATGCAACATCAATGCTGCCTTATTTTCCTGTCAGCTCACTCTGCAGTGTGAGAACCAAGCGCTAGCCAAGACTAATAGCCTAATAGCTGTTTGTTTTAAGCACATGTCTAGCAATAGGGGAAGTGAGAGAGGTAAAATCCTTTCAGTCAGATTTAAGGTGTTATTACTGACATTGCGGACGGTGTACATGGATAAGAAACAGGTGACAACTATGCTCAGAAAGCTAAAAAGAGTTTTGCATGAGTTTTAGTGACTGAATTTTTTTTTTTTTTTAAATAGTTTTACTACCACGTTAAAACTTTTAGGTAGTTTCACTGTGTTTTGTGGACATTTTTGAACTGCAGTCATTTTAGCAGATTTTAAAAGAATTTCTCTTTTAAAATCACTGTGATTTTTCTCACTAAGTTCAATCATTTATGAAGGCTGAGAAGAACAATAGGTATTCTGAGAGATTCTTTAAGCAAATGAAAGGGACTGATTAGCTATACAGTGGACAAATTTCCTGAAATGGCACATTTCCTTTTAAAATATCATTACACAATATCAAGGCAAATGCACAGTAGAAATACAGCATTAGCTTTCTTTTCTTTCTTTTCTTTCTTTTAATATTATACTTCTTTCCACATAGATGTCATTTTATATTCTTCATTGTTTTTCTCCCAAAGCATCCTGTTCTATGGCAGTATGGACACGGCTGCCCAGTGTCTCCTAACCCTCTGTAACCCCGAGGGCTGTCCAGTTCTGTGTCTCAAACATTCCGGTAACTTCCTGTTCGCTGGCCTGCGGGATGGAACGCTGATGGTTTATGGGAGACATCTCAGAGGTACGAGTTACATAATGCTTGATGTCTCATTATACTGATATGGAGTTTGCCATGCTTTGTTTCACATCCTACACTCATGTTGCCTTCAAGTGCACTTGAAAAGCTCTTACTTACGAGTTATTTCCAAGTTGTCATGAATTCCAGTTGGAAATGAAATACTGAAGTAGCCAAACCAAACATATTGTTTTAAAAAAATTAACAAATTTTTTTACTCTTGGCTCACTTTTATTGTTGCTTTTTACCTTGTTTTTTTATGTGGCCAAGCCCATTACAATGTCCCAATTTGGATATCAGAGAGTTTCCCACTGATAATTATGACTGTGCCTATGTGAACAAAACTCACAAAACTCAAAACTCATATATATTCTGATTAATTTAAGGGCTTATCACTTGCGTGAGGATTTATATAGTTGTTTCTCTTCTGCCTTTATGTATTATGCTAAACAAAGCTCATTTACTCTACAGAAACTGCCGCTGTTTGTTTAGGATTTTGGATTTAAACGTTATTTCTATCCTATTAGGCCTGTTTTTTTCTCATTATCACATTAGCACAGAAATGGACAGTTGCATTCAGTATGTTTTCTCTTTTCTTTTTCTCACTAATGGGATTAAACACTAAATGGGTGGGATAATTAAGAGTGGTAATTATTAGTATCCCCAAATGAAAGGGACTCAATAGAGTGAAAGGGTAATCAAATCAAATTAATAGTACAAATGAATCTGATTGTCCCCGTGTTCAATTTGCTCTTTCATCAACCTTCTATTCAAACATTCAAGGATGTTTTTTTGGGTCCCATCTCTGTTGAAGCTGAATGCCTCAGTGAGTATGTGAAAGATATTAGTTCTGTCATGTATTCTGAATGCATTCAGAGATGAGACAGGGGTGATAAGATTGTTCTGGGTATGTATTAGTTAGATAAAAAGCCAGTGGATTCGGGATTACCTTGAAAGCAATTTATGATTTCACAAGTCTGTCCTCTGTCCTCGTCTGCGCCTTATTCATTTGCAGTAAGTAAGTGTGGGCTAATGACAACATGAGACGGGCGGGCATGCAGAACTCTTGCATTCGGAGACATGATAGATAGCGAGGGACTGCGCTGTGTGTCTACGTGTATGTTGGGGGTGGTGCAAGGCAGACAGCCCTGGCACAATGGGTTTATCACATTGCACTACTTACCTGGCTGTCAACAAGGAATTACCTCCACTGAAGTGGAAAGTAAGATTAATTATACTGATGTGCAGTGTGGTGATTGAATATTGCTATTCATATTCTGGAACGAAATAAATTACAAACAAATACATATTCCTGGGGAAGTACAGGCAGGATATATATATATATATATATATATATATATATATATATATATATATATATATATATATATATATATATATATATATTATTTTATGTATTAGCAAAAAAATATCCTTCAAATTACTCTGAGGAGTAATACATTGCCCTCAAAACACTGTAATAAACACTGGAGTCTCACATGAGATTAATCAGAAAGCTTTTTGAAACGTATGAGCAAGCCAAAATTGCTCGGGGGGAAGATTTCTTGTTTTTTCCCCCTTTTTTTCTTAGATACATTAAGAGGGTAGGATCATTTTGTTGTGTTTAATCAACAGTGCGCAGAATTTATAAGGATAATAATGAGGTGTCTAACTTTCCGAAGAAAATACGTAAATATATTATACCCAGAAGCAATAAGGGCCCATCTGAATGAAACAGCATCTCTCCCGCTTCCAGTTTATTACTTTTGGAGCAATAAAGACTGCATATGCAGATGCTTTGAGTGTCCAGATAAGTCCTCTCCGCCCCTGAAGGTCCTTGTCTCTGAAAGAAGCAAATCTAAGGTGGCCTTTATTTGAGAATTAAGGGGTACAGAGTGGCTGAGGGGATGTTTTCAAAGCAAATGCACGAAAAAAGTGGGAAGACTGACATTTTGAATATGCCATGCAATTAACCTGAGGAAGTCGGAAGTCATTGTAAAGCTATTCTGGTTTCAAAGGTAGAAATAAACAACTCGAAATGTTAATTAAATGGCTCGCTGCGCTTCCCTCTCCAATTTTGCTTCATTAACACACTGTGATGGGGGGCGAAAAAGACAAAGAAAAAAGCTTATGTAATGCATCCCATAATGGTGTCCATGGTGGCTACGGCGCAAACCCTGTGATTAAAATTCAAGGAAAAAGTCTGGCATGTTCTGAGCACACTGGAGAGAAACTTATAAATTGGATTACACAACACGCCGCAGTTATTAACATGGCACTGTTAGCGCATTAGCATAGAAAGCACTAGTTTTTTTTTTTTTTGAGGGAGATATGCAGTCCACAAACACACTTTGCAGTGCTTACTCTAGCTGTATGTTTTTAAGGCATAGCCACAAATTATACAGTTCCACCACCAGTTACACATATTTGTCTTGAAAACACAAGGATTTACTCTTGAGTATTAATGAAACCAATTTACTTTAAGTGACTTGCTCAGGGCTAAAGCAGTGGAATTAGCATGCAGCACATTTTTGTAGTTCTGCTATTTGAAGCATTATTTTTTTAAGGGAAATAACATGCGAATTTACTAGCATTGACTATCTTTGGCCATATTTGAAATGTTCCACCAGATAGGATTAGCTATTTGCCTTCAAGCAAGGTATTTCACAGGCCTCATTGTATGCTACCCGTATACTTTTACCTCGTTCCTCTCTTTTCAGTGTCATAAAACTTACAGAATATGCAAGAGGAAATATTTTTGGGTATTTTCTGGGTAGTACATTTTTAAAGCTGATGGCGATCAAAACAAACATACACCACTTTTTTTATTTATTATTTGAGAATGTTTTTTATTTTATTTATTTAAATAAATAATTATTTAAATAATACTTTTTAACAAGGACACAGCAGTGTGAGCTTGATATCATTTATGCAATGTAATGGAAAAACTGAGGTAAATATCACTCATGAGCTGAATGTTTTTATTGTGTGTGATTTCCAAATAAAGTTGTAATTTTGGTCAGATTATGCATAGGTGTAAAATATATTTCATGTGTGTATTTAGACTACATTAAATCCTAGCTATGAAATAACTATTAGCAGTTCATTGCTATCATTGTCATTTCCACCACAAAATGCGTTTAAACAAAATAAATAATTTGAGAAATTGTGGAAATGACACTGTGCTAAAAAAAAAAGAAAAAAGACTCAATTTTTAAGTAAAAACTAGTATAAAGTTTTTTTTTAAGAGCTTAACCGTGCCCTTATTTTAAGAAAAGTCCAATAATGTTTGATAGATGCGAATTGGAAAGATGAAATTGTGTTTTTGTGTTTCTGTTTTGTAGGGGAACTGTGGAGCCAAGACTCCTGTAGAAAAGTAACAGTTGGTTCAGATCCCATCAGGACGCTACTTGCTTTGGAGGACTCGGTCTGGGCTAGCTGTGCTAACACAGTTACTGTAGTTGATGGCTCCAGTCTGTCCACTCAGGTAGACTCATTCCAAAGCTCTACTCATGCTGATATGTGTTCACACCAAACTTTAACAAACAGAAGAGCAAATACTATGTTTCATGGGCACTTTGCCAACACTGACTGACAAATTAGCTTGTGTGTGAATATCAATAATCCTACCGAAGAGCTGCGATCCATCTGGCCAGGGTGTCTCTTCTTCTGTTGTTGCTCTCCTTTTTTCCCTCTTACCTTTAAACCACACAGGATGAGTTAAATAGCTCTGACATGCTCATAATCTTCCCCGGCTGTCTCAAATATGGAGGAGACGTACCCTAGGGATCTACCCCATGGGCCTCCATAACCCTGAGCCTTTCTTTAGTTCTGCCTTCTTGGGTTTTATCTTTGGAATCAAACATCTCTTTTATCCTCTGAGATTTCTCTGGATGCGCCCATCAGAGAGGAGATTTGAGCTAGTGGTAGGTGAGTGGGCCCCTGCTGCTTTTCGGTTGATCCTCCATGGTTCAGGCCAGTGCTCTGTTTTGTTCGACTGATTACATTGTATCCCTTTCCCTGCGGAGCCATGCTGGCCCAGCAGCTGGAGGGGGAAGCATCGGCGTTACAGCTGTAAATCTGCCCCTTTGGGGCTCATGGCAAAGTGGCGTACAATGATGTGTGTCGGTGGGATAAGCAATAGAGCCTGTGTGAATTTGTCTCTCTCATCACTGGTTTTTAGGTAATAATTCCACACTACATTGTGCCACCTTGTTCCCGGCCTAAAACTATTGAGGCTGCTGAATCGCTATTTATGTAGAATGCTAAAAATATATCAACTTTGGGACTGCAGATAGGGATGGCGAAAACTAAACATTTTCTTGACCGACCACCGAGCCTCATTAGCCGGTTGAAACCGGTTAACCGATTAGTTTAAAATATGCTACGCTCTATGAAATAACAGCCATTTCGAGCCGCGCCTGCAATTTCGCAACTCTGTCGCATCTCTCTGCCGCCCTTCCACTCACGTCACTTTTTTTAAATCCCCAACAGCGCGAAACATGAGTCCCGCAAACGCGGCGCCGAGGAGCTTGTATGTAATCGGAGGACAAATGGCTCCTTAGTTTCGAAATGGTTTGTGTACAAGGTGATTGCGTTGAAAATGAAGCCGTTTGTCTAGCGGCTCATTTAAGAAAATGACACCTCCGAAGACGAAGAGGCTTGCGGGTGTCGCGTTTTCAGGTGATACATCATAGATGATGTGCTACTACTGTATTTAAGCACTGTATCACACAAGCTGCAACTTACATCTGTGTCATTCTTTTTGGTGAAATGGTCCCACACACTACTTTTCTTTGCACGCTTCATCCTGTCGTCTGCCCTGGCTCTAACCTCGAGTGTTTTAGCCTGTAGCCTTTACTTTTCGCAAACCTTGTGAGCGCGCGAACCCAAACGCTGTGACCTCACGCTAAATGTTTTTATTGGTTTATTAAGTACAAACAGGCGAGTTATGAAAAATTGAGTTGTGAGGGATAATTTGTTCACTTCACACAAAAATATCTTGGAATGAGATGGCTAACTGTAGTAGCGTTTAGTCCACTGTCTATAATAGCCTAATTTAGAGATCACTTTTTTTTTTTTTTAACCGACTACCGACAACTTTGATCGGTTAACGTTGATACGGTCAACCATCGGTCAAACGGTCATCGGTTAACATCCCTAACTGCAGAAAAAACAAACATGGTCAGACACTATGTATAGCAAACACTTTAAAATAAAAACCTGGGACTGCGACCAACTTGATATCCAATTTTGGCTCATAAACATGTAGAACAATAAAAGCTGAGGAGTGAAGTCCCACACTTGGTAAAATGAGAGGTTGTTTAAACATGTTGCTCTCATAAGCACTGTCACCTAGTATTATAGTGGGCTAATGAGGGGTTAGGTGTGATGCTTGCATTGTAGGTGGAGGCTTGCTGTATTTTGTCCGCTGGTAGGGAAGAACAGTGATCTCCTGCTGTGATATAGTGATGTAGTATCTTTAGGGGGAAGCGGTGGGGGCAACCTCTGTTTCTGTGTGAGACTCAGTAGCTATGTTTCCATCCACCTATTTTAATGCACATTTTGGGATATTGCATAAAAAACACTGGATGGAAACACCAAGATGCACATAAATTCTAAAAATGCGCATAAAAAGCATATGTGTTCAATCAGCCTGATCTCAAGAAATGAGAACGGGTTGGTTCAATTGAGGCGGATCATTTTTTTATCTGAAAAAAAAAAAAGACGTGCATAAACTACGACGGAAACACATTTACTATATAAATACCTTTATGCGCAACAAAAAAAAACTCACATGACTTTGCCTCGACTGTCAATGTGATTGGAAAACTGGACTAACCAATGGGCAAAATTCATTGCATAGCATATCAAATGTATTTTGATCATTCTGAAATACCTGAGCCGGAATAATTTGGTGTAATGACCTCCCAGAAGTCTCACATGATTGCATTCCCAAACACCAGGCATCGGAACGCAAGATAACATGAAAGCATTTATTGGGTTTTGTTTGTGTGCTCTGAGATACAAGTAATTTATAATGTAGGAAAAAAAGAGCCACAGTTGCTTCCCTGATTGCTGCAACTTCCATTTTTATTACAGATATTCTGCGGCAATTTGGATGGAAACGCTGTTTTATTCTCAAAATTGCGCGATTTTCGATTTGTGTGTATAGTATACTAACAATTTTGTTACAGATGATAAGTGGGTTAGCGAATGGATGGATTTAATAATAATAATAATAATAATAATAATATGTAATAGTAAATGATTATTATTATTATTATTAGAATATAATAAAAAATGGATATTGTGAATAAGATGCTTACATGATCACTAACATTCATTAGATAAAAGGAAATTTCATGAATTTTCACTTGTATTTACATGTATCTTAAATTAATGTCCTGTAACTTTGTGCATGGCTTACTGTGTCAGTATGTTACTGTACTGTATGTGGATAAACATACTTTATTTAATCTCATCACAAACATGGTTTCATGCAAAATGATCATTATTTCAGCAAGCAGCTGTGATAAATGAACTTAGGATGTGCGTGCTTCACATGGTCTGCGTTTTATGCATTTAGATGCTTTTATCCAAATCAAAGTATCTGTGTAGATTATAGGCAAATCCGAGAAGTTCTATGCATATTTATGAGATTTTCCAAATTTTTCAGTCACATATTTGTTTTATTTGATAGCTGCAAAGCCTTACCTGTTTTAGCACAATTGTGTTGTATGGGATGCAGTAATGTTTTGGACACCGTTTACACCTGTATTTAGCCCTGTCCACCCAAGACAGATTTAAATTGGACATATGTTTCTGAAAGCGTTTGCATTCAGAGATCAATAGGCCTATGTACTAATATACACACTACCATTCAAAAGTTAGTTTGGGCTCAGATCTAAATAAAATAAAAAAATATATTAATATATTTTAAAATGTCATTTTTTCCTGTGATGGCAAAGCTATGATCAATAGTCTTCAGTGTCACCTGATTCTTCAGAAATCATTCTAACATGCTGATTTGGTTCTCAAGATTAATTTCTTATTATTTTTAATGTTGAAAACAGTTGTTCTGCTTAATATATTTGTGGAAATCTTGATAAATCTTTTTCAGGAGTCTTTGATTAACTTTTGTAACTATGTAAATGTCTTTACTGTCACTTTTGATATATTTAAAGCATCCTTGCTGAATTAACTAATTATTATTATTAACTAATAAAAATCCTACTGACCCCAAACTCTAAAATGAGTTTTGATATAATTATTCTTCTAGTGTCTTGTCTCTAAAGAAATAGTCCAAGCAATATAAAACACAAACATAGAGAGAGCAAAGGCAAGCACTGCCGACAAGTCAATTAAAAGCGAAAACACATCAAAGGCAGTTTCAGTCTTCTCCCTTGCTCTCAAACAAAAGAAGCTCCCTTTGGCAAGGGCACGCAAACAGGTGCTAATCCCTGTCCGCTAGTGTGCAGAGGAGAGAATGGTCTCTCGCACCCACCTCACCCCCTCCAACTAATCTGCCTCAACCCCAGACTGGAGAACTAGCTGTTTGTAAGAGCTCTCAGGGCTCCTCGGTAGCACCACAGACCTCAGGGGGCTGCGTGCAAACTCTCGATAAGGAGCGCAGCTCCCTCATGCCTCATTAGAGGATCAGGCATGAAATGGCTCCTCTTTCCCTGTGGACTTTTAAAAGGTGCTTGGGAGGGGGTGTATTGTTTTCGGAGACAGTGGCTCCGCTGTGAATCACTTTGAAATCAAAGAAAATGGATTCTGAGTCATTGAAACCTTCATGATGTGTGGCCCTTGAACCCACTGGTCGGATAGTGAGTTTGATGGCGCAATAATTCTTTGCATTGCAGGAAAGGATAAAAGGTGTTCGTTTGCATTGGAATTTGCTTTTGTTTTGTAGAACTGAATATCCTTAGACTGTTCTTTTATAGCAATTGCTTTCCATTTAAAATAAAATGGTAAGCAGAAATGCAGATTGCAAGCAAAATCAAAATGAAGATTATGAATAAAGCCACTTGTGAAAATGCATTTTCTAATAAAATAAATAAAGATGTTTTTTAATGGTTGTAACAGCATGAGCTCTTTTGGAAAACTTTTCTGCAAGAGAACCATAGACATTGAACGTTGGATCCCCATAAAACAAAACAACGATCCCAGTGTTAGTAGACGAGGTCTGGCCCTGGTTTTACCTGGTGTCCCTTGCATCAGCCACTGATTATTGTGATCATACATATACAGAAACTTCATATATACTGGAGAATGAAAGACCATTGGGTGTTACATTATATTATATATATATATATATATATATATATATATATATAAAACACTGATGATGGTGAAATATATACAGAAATAGCTCCTAAGCCATACTATAGACTGAACTCAAATAGCATAAAGTGAATTTTACATAAAATGTTGCTATTTTAGGGTAAAAATAACTGGCCTTAACTCTGGCTAGATAGCTTTCAAATTAACGAACGTTACTTGATGCATCGGACTGGGGTGAGTCATGTGCCCAATCAATGAAGTTATATTTTTGTGGATTATTATTATTATAAATGTTTTGCAATATTTTGAATTAATAGTAATTAAATAGTATTAGTAAAAAAAAATCATCATTTGGCCACCCCAATGGATGGGCGGCACCCCAAGCATTTGCCTATTCCGCCTTTGCCACAGGCCAGCCCTGTAGGAGACTATTTAGAATAAGCTCTATGAAGGATTACAGCATTTTGAAATAAATTCTACAAATTGAAGCCAATAAGGGGACTTATAAACTGCTGTAATGTATGTTCCCCTTCTGGTGTTATGTGTTTGAAATTTTTAGTCTAACAAGTACTTTATTCTGGAAAATCGGACAGAACAGTACTGGGTACAGTATTTGTAGTCTGCCACTGACACTATGAAAGCCTGTTTTCTTCTCTTTATATCTCAGAATTTGACTACATGTATCTCATAATTGTGACTTTACTTCTCAAAATGTGATGTTTTATCTCATAATTTGACTTTGTAGCTTATAATTTCTTACTATGGAACTATTTCTTGTCATTGTTACTTATCTCATAATTATGACTTAGTTAATAAAGAAGAATGACTATTTTTTCAGTTAGACTGGTGGAGTCTAAAGCATCAGAGGCTGAACTTACATTTCATTAACTTAAACTAAGAAATTAGAGAGTTAGATTATAGTCTAAAATGAAGATTTAATTTATACCAGTCTGTATTACAGAGTAGTACTTAGGAGGCGGTTATACCAGTGGCCCTTTGGGGCATTAACAGCGAGCTGGGTAAAATGTTAATAAAGAACTATTTTAAACATGTAGTAGGTCCTCTGGTCAAATGATTTCTGGAGTTACTTCAGTCAAAAGTGTCTTTTTTTTTTAAATTCAAAGATCTCAGTTTATGGATATCTTATCACTTTAAAAAGCTGCAAAATCATCATAGTTGAGAATTGAGCCCTTCAGGCTCCCAGAGACCAATTTACAGAACTAAACGCGTTGGGCAGCTCTAACTGCATTACTGAACAGATCTGCGTTGTCTTAACATGTCATAGTCTATTTGTAGTTTTGCTTTATCTTATTTACACTCAGCTCCCCTTCAGTTTGTTTTGAGATTGATAATATTTCCACTGTGTAGTGGAGTTTTGTCTGTAGCCATTCATTCGACTGGGTGCAACAATTTAATTAATTCTTTGGCAAAATGATCGCAGTACGAATAAGAAACAGGTGGGGGCATATTATTGTGGTTTAACATTCTCAACAGATTCAGAGATAAGGTGACATTTCTCATCAACCTTCTTTGAAACAAACTGAGCTATTTTACACAACTGCAGAGAAGGAAAATACAAAAGACGTCAGTGAAGAGAGCTACATCAGTCGTTCAGACGTAGGTAACCCATGGGTTGCTAATATTTTTATCATTTAGGTTGTTTTATATAATAAATTCTGAAATCAGCGATGCAATAGTTTGCACTGACAGTAAACAAAAGCATTATGATTTCATCTTTCACTTGATTTTTTTTCTTCTATTTGGGAAATAAAATCAATGTAACATTTTGAAATTATTAATGCTGAAATTAACATTTTGAAGAATATTTCACACTTCATGTTTTGGTCCATACAATGAAGTCAGTGGGATCCAAAACAACACTGTCGATGTCACCATTTTTCAGATTATCTTCTTTTGTTCCACAGAAGAAAGTAAGTCATACAGGTTTGAAATGACATGAGTGTTTAAATTGACTGAATGTTCCTTTTCAGGTGAGCTATCCCTTTAATAGTAAATATTTTCTCCACTGAATTACATATTTAACTCAGATGCTTCTGATACAGTGAACTGGTCTTTACCAGAAAGGGACACCCAAATTAACCTCTGAATGAAGAATCTGTTTCTCAACTGGATATATTTTGATGGAGGGTGACCAGAATAATGCCTGCTTCTTAACTCTTTAGCCACAGGCTAAAATTCAGGGTTTCCCTGGAGCAGAGCAATCCAAGTACTTAGGTTTTGCCTTTAATGGAGCCCTGTGGTGTTTTGCAGGGATCAGTGCAGGAACACGACCAGGGAAAAGAGAAATGTGAAGATGTGAATGCCCTTATCCACCTCAGTGGCTGCTTTTGAGATCTACTTTCATTGTTTTGTGTGTCTGGTAATACAGAACACCATAAATCAGCTCTGAACTATTTTTCGAACAGAAAGTTTGGACTTTATGCAGGCATACTGTGTTCTCAGGAGAATAAAATGATACAAAGAGCCTTAAATTGCTCGTCATTTTTGGATCTTTCAGTATGTAGAAAATAGCCGCGTTTCCATTACAGATTTGTGCAAAACTTTTGCGAAATTTTCTAAATGTTGATGAAAAACTATTGAGAAATTACGGCTTTTCTACTAACCGATGTTATGCATCTAAAACGTAATTTTCTTCTCTCACGACAAGTCATTCCAAAAATCATGGCGACGGATGTTTCTAGGTTTATGTAAATCCCAGCCACCGCACTGGCCATTACTTTTAATCGAAGGAGACGTAGGCTTGTTATCTAAGCATTAATGTCAAGGAAAGAATTGAATTGTGGCATTCCTTTGTTGTTTAGTGTTCAGTCTTCCCGTAATACTCTTCTGTCTAAACTGCATCATCTTTAAAGAATGATCGACTTGTATGTATGCCAGGGTACCTGTCAATGCGAAAAAACTGTTTGCAGTTTTGCAAAATTTTCGAATTTTCCTTTTTCGAATTGCCTGAAAGACAAACTCATGTGAGCGTAAAAACTTTTTTAGCGATATATGGGAGTTTTTGCAAAATTTACGTCTTTCCATTGGGCGTATTTTCAATTCACAATTTCAATTCGCACAATCTGAAGGGTAATGGAAACGCAGCTATTGACCTGCACCATATCTGAGCATGATCTTATTAAATAAGGGGGAAAATATGAAAATGTCCTTTAAAAGCAACTTTCTAAACATTTCATATATGCTAGAATGTGTTACTTAATAGTGTGCACTCTTCAAAAACAAGATTGTCTCTCTCTCATGCCACCTTGAGTGGCTGAATGCTCGTTGTTCTGATTTTCAAACCGCTTGAGTGTGAGGGAGTCCTTGCAGATGTTACTGCACTGAGAATAAAAGGGGATACTAAAAACGAGATACATTTGCAACAGACCCTTTGTCATTATAGTTCAATTTTCTGTTTGTGAGGTAATGGAGAAGTGAAAGCAAGTGAGAGGAAAAAGGAGATGGAGTTTTTTAACTGCTTGTTTTTGTCATGCCTTATTGAGTTCTGTACCTAACTGTGTTCCAATCTTTTCTGCTTGTTGATTGTCATTGGTCGTGGGTTCTCCAGTCCACCTTTTAACACATTAGTAAAGCTATGTGACTATAGTCTGAAATGAATTAGCATTAATATAAGGGTAATATTAATGTCATGTTTATACTTCCCAGGTAAGGACGTAGGTCAAACATCTCAACTGCAACCTAGATTAGGAGGTTATACCTTTCTGTTAGGCCGGGAATACACTGCGATTTATGTGCGATTTCAGCAAGGTTAGCAACTCGCACTGTACGAGTAAATCGCTTGCGATTAGGGATGGGTTTCACTATAACCGGTTTCACTATACCGGTTATTACCGGTTTCACTATAAACCACGATAAAATGTACTGACGGTTAGTATTATCGTTTAAAATTTAATTATCATTAAAACCGTGTTTGATTATCACGATTTTAATAACTCACTGTAAATCCTGTAAAGACAGCAACAGCTCTGACGCAGGCGCAGCGCGCAATGTTTTTTTTATTCGAGAAGTAATGGCGGAAGGCAGTGACTGTGCTCGGGAGATTTTTCAGCCTTTTAAGAGGACCAAATCTGAGGTGTGGTCATATTTTAGCTTTTACAAAAGTCCTGAGTGAAACTTAATCGAGGATGGTCACTACAATAGGGGGGAAACACTTCAAATCTGTCGAGTCGTCTTGTGTGACCATCACCCACTGTTGTATAGCGAACGCAAGGCAAGTTAACTTTGACCTCAATACCAAAACTACGTCTGGGAAATAATTGGGCACACAATGTTGTTTTGAGTTAAAATATTTTATCTCACTCACTTGAAATAAACGTGAAGCTTCCGCAAAGAAAAGTTCGCAGCAAGTGGCTTTGAGCCAAAGACGAACGAACAAGTTCAAACAAGACTATTAAGAGTGACATTCATTGTGATATTCATTGTACACTTATTACACCGATTTTTTTTTTTACCACTTAATTTGTGTATATATTGAATTGAGATTGTTAAATATTACCTGTTTATAAGTTCATCTTGTACAGCGTACAAAACAATCGTCCAGAAAAAGATGATCACAACAATATTATCAAACTCTGTAAATAATAAATCAACTCTGATTTAATTTTTAATACAATCAAAAACGAAGACGCAAGACGGCAAGTTGTATTTGAATGAAACGAAAGAGCGCGTCCGTTGTGGTACATGGATGTGCGCTGTTATAATGCGTTGCTATTGCCACAGAATATAATCTTGCTTAAAAAAAGTGCATAGAGCTGGTTGTTTTATTTGTTGTTTGTTGATTTTCAAATATAAAACTTGTTGAAATGTTTTCAGTGTGAGCATCAGTTATTTTTGAACACTTTCATCTCGCTTTAACAAAACCGTGATTATATTGATAATCACGATAATTTTGGTCACTATTATCATGATATGAAATTTTCATACCGTCCCATCCCTACTTGCGATGTAAACTCACGATTTATGTGCTCACACAATACGATCCGATCATCGAGCTGCGACTTGACTGCTCACACTATAAATGTGAAATATGCGCGATAACCCCCATGCCAGTTACGCCAATAGACCATGAAATCCTGTATCCAGATATATTGTCAAAAGCATCGGCTATAGATATCAAGAGGATTTAGCATTTCCAATTTATGTATTAAATTCTTAATACTGCCATTAAATTCTGGCATGTCCGAAATTCTTCTGACCATCTGATTGCCGGTTGGAAGAGGTTAATCACCTCTCGTTTAGGCTTTACACAGCATTATTATAGTTTATTTTCTTGCTGTGCACAGAATTTGGTACAATTTTAGTGTGAATTTTATATTAAAGATAATATGGCATGTATCATCCCTTTGGAAATGAGTATTTGCTGAATTCCCACTGAATAAATGTAACTCAAATACATAATGGGTCTTCAGAATTCAAACGAAAATGTTCCAGTGTTGACAATTTGCAAAATCCATAAAAATGTCTTGCACAATTTTAAATGTCAGAAATGTCATAATGACCATTTTATATGTGAACATAAGATTTTAGTGACTCGTGTCAAGATTCTTAAAATTCTGTATCATTTGACGTCTTGTCCAAGAGGATTTCTTCTGAGAAACACAAAAAAAGATATTTGACTGTATTCCCTCTGAAGAAAGAAACTCACACAGGTTTAGAATGACATGAGGGTTTGTAAATGATGATAGAGTTTCATTTTTGGTTGAAATTTTGCCTTTAATATTTTTTCTTTTTCCTCTCAATAGTGTAGCGGAGACTATTTTGATTTGAGAAATGTGACATGCTGTTCCACTTGACCTGTATCGATATGAAGTTAGATAATTCCAATCTCTCTATTGTAATCTCATTGTCCTCCATTCTGTCCTAGAGATTTGAGGTCCATCAGAACCCGATGGTGAGCGTGGCCCACATGGTACGAGCCGGAGGGGGCGTATGGATGGCCTTTTCAGAAGGTTCCTCTATACGCTTGTTCCATACGGAAACGCTGGAACACTTGCAGGAGATCAACATTTCCACACCCTCGTCGTTTTACAACCCCAGTGAGTATCTCTCCTTTGACCCTGTGAATCTCCATTCATTTGAATTTAGACATTTTTGTATGCCTTCACATGCTTGATCAGTGCTTGTTTCCATCTTTTCTTTGAACCACTCTTCTAGTGATAAAAAGGTAATAACGGAGAAGTTCTCTTTGGAATGGTTCCTGTAGGCTGGCTCTCCAGGGATAGGCCGTGAATAAGTAGCTAACTTAAGATCCCGCAGAGCAGTAATGGAGCTGTGGGGTTACAGGCAGGAAAAGTCAAAATGGCACAGACAAAGCTTTCCATTTGAAATGTTGCCATGGCAACGCTCTGTTCATGACATCAGCAGCCGCGGCATGTTGGTAATTTTTACCTCTGAATACTCACCTTTAGCTGTCTTAATCTTGGATCCACTTAAATCTTAAAATGACCAAATTCTTTTTACTTCATCCCTCCTTTACTGTTAGATGAAATGTATACAAGGCAAAGCCTTCTGTGAAAGGTAGCGCAAGTAAACATTCATTATAAGCAAGGGGACCAAAAAGCGTAGTTTATAAATATTATTTACATATCCACGCAGCAAACTGTCGCTTCAATTCAATTCCGCGCCACACATCAGGCTATATAAAGAGAAAATCTGCGGCATAGCTCCAGTTGCTCGCAGAATCCTCCGGAGCAGAATAACTCCTTTCAGACGGTCTAATAATGTTTGATTTCACTTGAATGCGATCGTCCACGTTTAGCCACGATTCTCCGGTTGTCACAGACAATTGCGATCAAGTGGAATACAAAGGAGAAGGAGAAAAATAAAACCAAAGTGGTGTTGCAGACTTGAGGAACTGTCCAGAGCAAATTAATGTCAACTGGCCTGTTGCTATAGCCGCATCTCAATAAAAAAAAGAAAAAACATTTTTTATATATACCTCAGGTTTTTTTTGCCAACGAGCGAGACCTTCAAACCTTTAGATCAAATTTACTGCTGTATTTCAAAAGACACGTGAGGGAGAAAAGGTGAGTATTGCGGCGAAGGTCCTGCAACCCTGAGGCTGTTGTCAAACCTGTGCAGCTGGCTGTGTTTAAATATGTAGTTCATGTTAGGTGAGGTAACGCTACAATTACGTGTTATATCGGGGGGTTTACAGTCCACAGAGCACAAAAGTGAAAATAAGCTTTGGCAGAAGCCTTCTTCCCCTTTTTTTACCCTAGGCCCACAGAACATCCCATTGGTTTTCCTGAATATGCTAATCCGCACACATCACACATAGGAGGACTGATAGAGTTATTACAGATCAATGGTCTGCTAATCCCACAGGTTTGCTCGCAAGTGATGGGTGATGAATTAATTATTGTCTTAAAGCAACCGATTATTCTGCAGTTTCTCCTCAGCTAGAAAACGATAAGCAAGCCAGACATCTCTTTAACACACTGAGGCTGAATCCTTCCTCTTTAATAATAGCTGGAAAAGTTGATATTATACAGAAGAGAATCTTTGAAACTAAATGTTTTATAGTAATAAAATATTATATAATAAAATAATACATTTACATATTTCATTTTATATTTAAACTGCCCTTAAATTAATATTGTAGTTAGTTATTTTGTAAATTATTTTGTATAATAATAATAATACCATCATAAATAAGTGTGACCTGCAATGTAAAAATCTTAAATAATTTCTATATTAAACATGCGGCTTTTATTACCTCATATTAATTGAAAGTTAACATGAAATATTGAAATTAAATCAAATGCGTTGGAAAGAAATTGAAAATTGAGACTACATAAAATCTTGAAATTTACTTCAGTTAAAGGGGGGGTGAAATGCTCATTTTCACTCAATCTCCTGTTAATCTTGAGTACCTATAGAGTAATATTGCATCCTTCATATCTCCAAAAAGTCTTTTGTTTTATTATATTTTTAATTGAAAGTTAGGGTGTACCGAGTCTTTCCGGAAAAAAACGAGCGGCTGGGGGCGGGCCGTGTGGGCGAAGCTTAGCTGTGCTTACCCGCCGAGCTAACAACACACAGAGACATTTGTTGAACAGTTTTACTCACCGTTCCAACGCACGACCGTGAATCTTTATCATTGTGACTGCTCGATCCTTAAGCATTAGACGATCTGCAAATCCGACGATCTGGGCTTTGTTTATAAAACAATCATCGCCGAAATGCAGGGAACAACAATCTTACACAACTCCGTTTATGCTCAGGAAAACAAACTCCATCCACGGGTTCCTTAACGCTGGGTTCTTTGGGAATCTGTGCAGGGTTGTCTTGCCCTGGCAACCAAAAACACACTTCTTTGGTGACATTGACTTCCCAAAAGCCGGGCAGGGCGCTTTGATGGCGAACTGCTTTCACTCTCTTGCTCTGGTCTACGGTTGCGCGCGCGCCCGCGTCCTCCCGGAGAAGTGCCCTTAGGACCCATATAAGGAAATTCCGCTCTATCTTACGTAAGACAGAGCCATACTCGAAAAAAACTTTCCGAAACTTGTGACAAACCGGAAGGAGTATTTTTGGAACAAAAATACTCCTTCAAACGTACAACTTAGTTTTTGAAACTTTGTCCATGTTTAGCATGGGAATCCAACTCTTTACCAGTGTAAAAACTCAGTATGCATGAAATAGCATTTCACCCCCCCTTTAATTGAAAATAACCGTTATGACCAGTTATCTTCTCTTATATATTCAGATGAGAACAAAGGTTCAACTTGTTAACATTAGTTATGCATGTCTTGAACTAACACTTATTTATTTTCAATTAATACATTTTACATCATTTATTAATCTAGGTTAATGTGTATTTATAAATATGCTATTGTTAATTCACCTTTGATTACAATACAATAATATTACTTTATAAAACATGAAATGTGAACATATTTGAATATATGTAGAAATTAACATTAATCAAGATTAATCAAATAAATGTTGAGAATGTGTTCTTGATTGTTAATTCATGTTGGCTGTTTCACTACCAAATGTTAACGGATCAACTTAAAATCTTGATGATTATGATGCAGAAAAAGTTCTAGTACACATTATGCATCAACTACAACGACATCTAATAAAATATGCAATATGCATTTTTTTCCCCAAACCTCAGCATCTTATGTTTTCAGCATTCATGAATTCATATGCATTACTGTAGTACTGCAGATTTATTTGACAATATATTATCAAGGTGATCCCTCTTGCACAGAAACAGAATGTATAATAGGTGAATGTTCTGCAGAACTGGACAGCTGACATTTCTAAGAATGAGCTCTTCCTAATGCAGTGCATTCGCTAATGTTTTTTCATGACCTTCAGTGATTTCCTGGTGACTAACTACCATACTGAAAATGCTTCATTTACACATTAGCCAAAGACTCTCCAAGTTCTATAGCAAACTATAGGCAGCATGCCGTGAAAATTAATCAATTAGCCACTTGCCGTTCGTTCATGCAAAGCGAGCCACTGTCTATACCTGCTGAAGACTCTGCTGTGCTCATTCTTCTTTGATTTAATTATACTGTGGTTGCTTTCTGATTTCTGGGGTATTGTATTTGGGTATTGTGAATAAAGTCATTCAAATGTTCCATGTTGCTTTTTGTCTAAACAACAGCAATCTAAATGTTGTCATACCACTGCTATAATTGACCAGTTCAATAGACCTGATGAGAAGAGCATAACGGTGTGCTGTTTTTTTTTTTTTTTTTTTGTTTTTTTTTATCTTGGTCATAGAAACGATGATTGTTGATATAAAAGCAGAAAAGTGTTATTTTTTTTAAATTCTATTCAATTCACATTTGTTTCTATAGCGCTTTTCACAATGCATATCATTTCAAAGCAGCTTTACAGAAAAATACATGTTTCTACATTACAATTTAAAGTAATCTGTTATCAGAGATGACTGTCAAAGTAATGTCTATATGCCAAAAATGTACAGTTCTAAGATAATACAAATCATGCAGTTAGCTAACATCATGTATTCATTTAGGCAGAAACAATCATCTCATTAAAGCAATTATTACAGGTTGTGATCATAATGATTACAATATATAGTAAATTTGGCAGTGGCGTATGTTGATTCAGAGTTTGCGTCATCTGAAGTCCTCGCATGAGTTGGAGTCATCTCTTCACAGGTATTGGGTCATCTGAAGTCTTCGTAATGATCCAAACTGGAGCTGGCGTACTCTCTAGTTACCTCGGGATGGACATCCCGTGATAAAACAGAAAAGCAAATGGAAAATAATTAGAGTAGCTGCTGTTCATAACATTAAGTAAAGATAATCATGTTCACTGGATCTGATATATCTGGAGTACAAGGTTATGAGGTGCATTATGTGTCTTTAATCAAAATTTAAACTGGGAGAGGGAGTCTGAGCCCCGAACATTATCAGGAAGACTATACCAGAGTTTACGAGCCAAATGCGAAAACGCTTAAAAAAAAAAAAAAAAAAAAAAATTCTTTAGCATAGTTTGTTCTTTTCAAAGTTGGCTAAAAATAGTATCATACTACATAGACATAAAGAAGTCGTGATGGTCATACCTGTTTTTTTTCTTCTGAAGGTCAAAGGAGCATGAGAGTTACCAGCCTGCTGATTTGCCAGGGGCTGCTATGGGTGGGAACTGCCCAGGGCATTATCATCACCCTGCCTGTGCCCAAGCTGGAGGGCATCCCCAAAATTACAGGTACACAGATGGGGGCTCTTCATAGTACATAACTTCTGTCTCTGCAATGACATGACAATTACATAATGATTCAAATAGTTAGACCTTTGTTGAAAGAATAGTTAACCCCAAAATGTAACTACTGTCATTATTTACTCGATACCATGTTGTTCCAAACCTGTGTGCTTTTTCCTGTGGAACACAAAAATATAATTTTGTCTTTACAAAGTCTTTTCCGTTTGTCAGTTCATTGCGAAGCTCTCTAAAAGTAGTTTCATATGTCTTGTAATAAAATATTTAATATGCAACCTGACATGACACACACATAAGTGTTGTATTTGATAAGAGCTGAAGCAGGAAGATCGCCATGAATAAATAAGATTTGGGTCGATAAGATTTTATGTAATGTTTTTGGAAGAAGTCTCTTGTGCTCACCGAAGCTGCATTTATTTGATCAAAAACAGTATTGTGAAATATGATTACTGTTTAAAATTGGTATTCTATTTTATTCTAAAATGTATTTTTTTCCTGTGATGTAAAACCGAATTTTCCGTATCCATTACTCCAGGCTTCAGTGTCACATGATATGATCCTTCAGAAATCATTCTAATTTGCTGCTCAAGAAACATTTATTTTTATTATCAAATTTGTGCTGCTTAATAGTTGTGCTTTATTTTTAAAGATTTATTGATGAATAGAAAGTTCAAAAGAACAGTATTTATTTGAAATATTTTGTCTTATTGTCACTTTTGATCAGTTTAAAATACAGCTGAATATTTTATTAATTTATTACAAAACAGCAGTGAACGGCAGTGTAATTTAAAAGTCAATTCACTACCTTTATGAGTTTTTGGAGCAAGACATCTGGGGCATCACCACAATGAATTGTCTTTGTATGGAAAAAAATCTTCAAAATTGTATCTTTTGTGATCCGCAGAAGAAGAAAAAACTGTCTAGAGGATGGGAACAAGCGAAGATTAGCATAATGACCAATTTTCTGAACAATTCCTTTAATTCAAAGTCCTTTTTGTATGTAATATGCATTTAAATGTGTAATAATAGAAATCAAATTTTAAGGTTTTTCTTACCCTCTGGCATTGCTGCTTTTTTTACTGATTAAAGCCGTCTGAGCTCTGTGTGTTTTACTGTGGCACAGGTAAGGGGATGATATCCCTTAATGCACACTGTGGGCCTGTGGATTTCTTAGTTGCCCTTTCCAGCACTTTATCTCCTGATCTTCTGAAGCGGGATTCTATGGTGGAAGGGCATGATTCGGCCTGTGGAGTGGAGGATCGGAGTGACTCGTCGTCTCAGGAATCTCTCCAGCAGCCCAGTGTTTCCGCCCATGTGGAGGGCAAAGGGAAGGGGCGGGGCTTGTTGCTACAGTACCGCCTCCGCTCAACCTCAGGGTTGCCTGGGCGACCGTTAACCGCACGAGGGGACGAAGCCTCAGACTCGTCTTTAGAATCTCTGGAACACAGCGTGGAAGATGGCTCTATTTACGAACTCAGCGACGATCCAGACATGTGGGTCAGGGGTCGGCCCTGCGAGAGGGAAGGGGTGAGGAGGGACAGGGTAACCTCGGTAGCGGTCATCTCAGGCGGGAAGGGCTTCCGTCGACTGAAGGAGGGTTCGATAGCAGCCACCACAGAAAGCATGCTTATGATCTGGCAGCTTCCTCTCGCTGTTTGAGTTGAAATTATGTTTAAGGAATAGTGAAATTCAAGTTTTGTCATCATTTACTCACCCTCACGTCATTCGTACTGATGTACCGGTGACTCCTTTCAATGCAGTTACAATAAATGGAAACGGAAGATTTAAAAAAAGTATTAAATATGGCCGTACAACTTATTTTTTAAGTCATATATTTGTGTGATAAGCACTAAAGAATTCATTTAGTGCTCATTTTTCTCAAGTGCATCAGTGTTACTGGATCATTGAGTCAGTGTCTATGTTGATATGTCACAAGCTTTAAATCGGAATTAATTTTTTTGACATGCGCACACTGCACAAATTCACAGAGTTTCCCGCTGTTTGCGCATAATAACTATTATCCTACATTGGTTCTTTATTAAACAGCAGACTTAATATCCATCTCTGGTCATAATTTGGAGACAATGAGTATGTTGTGCCATGCTGCTTATATTTCTGTGGTCTGTGGATGAGAATCCAAAACAAGGACTGGTGGGACATTGTCCTGCAACTCTTCACAGTGAAAGGAGAATTTTAGAATGACGGGACTCTCATTTATTCCACACTTTATTCAACTCGTCCTAACAGTCCTTTCAGTTTAGGTTTTCAATCCGATCAAGCGTTTACATGTCCTCTCGATCGGATTAGAAAAGGAATAAACTACCCCTTTTCGAAATTTAATTCTGATCCGCTCAATCGGATTAAGGTGTTAACATGAAGGCTTTTCAGTCCGATTGAGTCGTCAATCCGATTACTAACGGATTATTTGGTTGCATGTAAACGTAGCCAGTGAGTTGACCTTGAGAACTGATTCTTGAACAAGTCATCCAGACCGATTTTGTGAACTGGCTCACCTGATTAATTTAAAGAAATCTGACTCAAAAGAAGAGTGGTTTACAAATCAGACATCACTAGGGATGGATGTCAAGATTTTTGGTGAAGAATTATGTAAATTTTGATCTGTTTCTTCACACAAAGCTATCTGCGCTCCATTTTTGTGTGCTTTATTGTCATTTTGGACCCTTCTAGCTCCAGTCCTCATTCATTTTTATAATACTGAAAAATGGTAACCAGGATAGTCGGAGTGAACAAGTAATTTGGGTTTGGAAAGACATGAGGATGAGTAAATGAAATAATTTTTCACTGGGCATGTGTGGTACAAAATGTGAGGCTCGCAACTCTACTGTTCACTATTCCAGAAAAAGAATGTCTCCTATATTAATTGATCTTCCAGGTCCTCAGATGAAAAATATTGCATGACTCAAAGGCTCATGATAAATTGTCAGTTAATTCTTCCTCTGTCAATACATAGGAGGTGTTTTACTTAACGGTAGAGAATGCTGATCCATGTATTAAATCTAATTCTACCATAATCATGGCCTAAACTTTTCAGACAGAACATTTCCTTGAGGGCCTCAGTCTGGTCGACCTTTAGTGAATCATGTTCTTTGTAGTTAACCACGCCACAGAGCTGCTCGGGTATTTTATTCCCCCGCATCTGAAGAAATCATATCAGTGGAAAGTAAGAAGCAAAGTTAAAGGGTTTTCCATGCTCTTGTGAGTCACTCAGAGAATACTTTCACCCTTTGACTCTTGATAATGTGAACGCATGATTCTCAGTTGAAAGTCAAGCCTGAGCAGGTCAGTGTTAAAAGCTTGTGAAATGGGTTTCAAAACACTTGACGGCCTAAATTTCTGTGATGGCGAATTGTAAAGCTTAATTAAAATTCTATTTTAGTGGACACATTTTTTTTTCTTCTTATAGATACAACCTGAAAACATTTTCACCATATGGCAGTCATTATGAAACTTCTGCTTAAATCACCATTACTTAACAAGCAAGTTCATTAGCAGCTGGTGGTAGAAAGATACAAGCACTACTAATTGCAGGAAAGTTGTGGATCTTGTGAAGCTTTTGATGTTTATTAGATCTTGTTGAAGGGCATTTAATGCTGATATTTTGTGTAATATTGCAGTTCCATCTGCAAGCAGTTGGTTCTCCTCGTTCTTTGTTCTTGTTTAATCCACATTTAAGACATTCAGTAGTCTTCCATTGGGAATTGTGCCAGATGCACATTATATTATGATAAAGGGAATTGACTGAAGTTGTTTTTGGTACAAATGAACAAGCAGATAAATGATAAATTCATTAATGAATAAAACTTTTAAAAACACCAGCTTGGCCAGAATTGGAGCCCAACTGAACCAGCATAGACCAGCTTGTTTTAAGCTGTTTTGACAGCAAACGCCACTAGTATTCTTCAGAAATAGCTACTGAATAATATAGTTAAGTGATTTATTTTTCAACCCCTCACTACTTTGTCATCATTCATTTTTCATACCATGCAACATTATGAACGTACGAAATGTATAATCTGTCCTGGTACTGCAAACTGTTTAAAAATTGTTGAACTTAAATTGTTTTTTATTTGCAATTAAATGTAAAACATTTATGAAGGGCATAGTATCCCACTGGATATAATAACTGTAGCACCACAACAGTCATTCATTGTTTGGATATTAAATTTGTAAGTAAAAGTGAGTTAAGTTTAACATGAATAATACATACATTATGTGCATTGTCCATCCATATGAAGTAACCACTTGAAGTTTCCAGTTGTGCCCCAAATGCACTGAATATTTAGGATTTTGTAATACTAATAAAATGTAGTCTCATACAGTATGTTTGTCAATTCACTGTTACTGGAATAAAAACGTGTTAAAATTGACCTCTGTGTTTGATTCTTCTTAACAGCCGTGCTGTTATCCGTGCACATATTAGACTGAAGTAAATGTGTGAAACCCTGAATATTGTAATATTCTTGGCTTTTTTCCCCCCATCTCTTGATACCCACACAAAAGTAAAAATCCCTGTGATTATATACAATTTACACAGAGGTGGTGGTTAAGTATGGTGCATTAAATGACATGCCACACTGGAAAAACCCACAGGCTGCATCAAAAGGTCAGATCTGAATAAATGTATGTGTGTTGGGACGGTGACAAACTCAACCGTTGCTGCTGCCAGAACATCTTAGATTTGAAAACAGAGTTCAGCACCTCTGTGCCCAGCAGAGTTACAGAAGTTTTTAATGGGGTTTCTTCCGGATTTGAATTATTCATAATGTCCTAATTTGCAAACTGCCTTACTTACTTACTTAAGAGTATTATCTAATGCATGCTATTCTGAACATAGCCAAAGACTGTGCTACTGTTTGTCTGTTTCTGGTCATAATTCTGCTGTCAGAGTCAGAGGAAATGAGCAGGTTCCGAAGTTCACAGATTCTCATGTCGAGCAACAGCTCCTTTTTGTTTGAAAAAGGGGTACTTGTGTAACCCAAGGACACTTGGGTGTATTCAGATGGCGCATGAGAGGTGTAAACACAGCTGTGAGAGTGAAATGGAGGTTCTGGGTTGTGAGGACAGACCAAATCTCCTGCTGAATCTCTTCATCCTACTCCTGCTGGCTTCAGAACGCTGGCCTTAGGCAAATACATGACTCAGAGCCCACTTAACCCACGTAAGTGTAGTTTACAGCATTAAGGGTGTTTGCAGTTGTGATTTGCGACCAAATTGATTGGAGATCGCAGTTCTGTGAAACAGCTGCAGTTACATGCTGTTTCCCAGAGAGGTTTTGTTCGTTACAAAAGAAAATCACCCAGGCAGGTTATTTGCTGGGGAGAAAAACATCAAACAAGTCGAACTTCTGATACATTTACATTTACATTTACATTTATTCATTTAGCAGATGCTTTTATCCAAAGCGACTTACAAATGAGAACAATAGAAGCAGTTAAACTACCAGTAGGACAACAATATGTAAGTGATATGACCCTTCTCAGTTTAATCTAACGCAGTAGGGTACATGTAAAAAACGTACATGTACATGTTTTTTGTTTTTTTTAAAGTCACATTTATATAGTGCTTATTGCAATAAAGATTTTATCAAAGCAGCTTCACAGTGATAACATGAAAATAATACAACAAAGTTTGTTTCTAGAAGAAAATTGCATCATCGTATAATAATATTGTTGAATATTAAATGTCCCCAACTAAGCAAGCCAAAAGCCAAGGAAGTGGCAAGTAACCAAAACTCCATCAGGTGACAGAATGGAGAAAAAAACCTTGGGAGAACCCAGGCTCAGTCGGGGGCCAGTTCTCCTCTGGCCAATGAGCGAACTGTGTATGATTATGATTCAGGCAGCATTACAGGTCAGAAGTCAGATTGGATCAGAACATTCAGAATAGCATCCAGTTCCATATGGTTGGTAGTCGGAGTCATCATGCCGTTATGGAGATGAGTTTGTTGAGGATCAGTGCTGATGGCTGTCGTGTCGATGAGGCCCTCACAGGGCTGATGAGGCTGGCACTTCAGGGATGCGTCGTGGATGCGTCTAGGCGCAGGTCCACCATCTGATCTGGATACGGCCCGGATCCGGCTGACTTCAGTAAACCTCGGAAAATAAACAGAAAGACTAAAATTAGCATAGATGCCAATCTTCTTGTAACGAGTACATCAGGTGTTATAGGAAGTGTCCCCTGTTCCGGCTGACCTAATCTATGCAGCCTAATAATCATTTAACTGATTTGAATAATAGATATGTAATGTTCTATGTGAATGCCAGGTAAAAGAGATGCGTCAAAGTTTAGGTGTTAAATAGGAGAAGGATCTACAGCCAGCAGTCCATTTTGATATTCTAGGTATTATCAACTGGCCAGAATTTTGAGATCGCAGTAGACGTGAAGGACTATAATGCGTTAAGAGCTCGCTCAAGTACTGGGGAGCTAAACCATTTAGTGCTTTGTAAGTAGTCAGCAATATTTAAAAATGTATACAATGTTTAATAGAGAGCCAATGCAGTGTTGACAGAACCGGGCTAATATGGTCATACTTCCTGGTTCTAGTAAGAACTCTAGCTGCTGCGTTTTGGACCAACTGGACTTTGTTTATTATGCGTGCAGGGCAACCACCCAGTTGAGCATAACAATAATCTAGCCTTGAGGTCATGAACGCATGAACTAATTGTTCCGCATTTTTCATTGAAAGCATATGTAGTAATTTAGATATATTTTTAAGATGGAAGAATGCGGTTTTACAGATGCTAAAAACGTGACTTTCAAATGAAAGATTGGTATCAAAGAGCACACCCAGGTTCCTAACCGACCATGAAGACTTGACAGAGCAGCAATCAATTGTTAGAGAGTATTCTGGGTTAATACGTGCAGAGGTTTTTTGCCCAATAATTAGAAGGCGCGAAGGAATATAGAGCTGAGTATCATCAACATAACAGTGAAAACTAATTCCATGCTTCCTAATGATATCTCCCAAGGGTAGCATGTACAGAGTGAACAGCAACGGTCCTAGTACTGAGCCTTGTGGTACTCCATATTAAACTTTTGATCGATATGACATATCTTCATTTACTGCTACCATGCATAGTGACAAAGATGAATTAATGATATTAAGAAGAAGATCTGTGACCTCTGGAAGCATCTCTTTCAATAGCTTAGTCGGTAGAGGGTCTAACATGCATGTTGTTGATTTCGATGATTTAACGAGTTTAGACAATTCTCCCTCTCCTATAGCAATGAATGAATGAAATTTTTCCTCAGGGAGACTACAGTGCACTATCTGATGTGATACTGTAGTAGATGGTTGCATAGTTATAATTTTCTCTCTAATATTATCAATCTTGTAAGTAAAGAAGTTCATAAAGTCATTACTGCTGTGCTGTTTGGAAACGTCCGGTGCTGAAGCTTTATTTTTTTTGTTAATTTAGCCACTGTTTCGGGTTGTGTTTGTTTTCTTCTAAAAGTTTAGAAAAATTAGCAGATCTAGCAGTTTTTAAGGCTTTTTTGTATGCAATCGTGCTCTCTTTCCACGAAATGCGAAAAACTTCTAATTTTGTTTTCTTCCAGCTACGCTCCATTTTTCTGGCTGCTCTCTTAAGGGCCCAAATGTGCTCATTGTACCACGGTGTTAGAATATTTCCTTTAATCTTCTTTAAGCGCAACGGAGCAACTGTGTCTAAAGTGCTGGAAAAGAGAGAGTCAATCATTTCTGTTGCAACATCGAGTTCTTCTTGGCTGTCTGGGATGCTGACGAGATCAGGAAGATTATTTATAAAGCAATCTTTAGTGTCAGAAGTGATAGTTCTACCATATTTATAACACAGAGTCGGCTTTGCAACCTTGGCTAAATTAAGTATACATGAGATTAAATAATGATCAGAGATGTCATCGCTCTGCTGCAGAATTTCAAGGGTTATGGGATATCAAGAGTCTCTATGTGATGGGATTTATCTGACCTCAGTGACGTGAGACAGCTAGCAGATGGTCGGTTTAGCCAGTCTGTCTGCTTCCTGACCTGAGCCCCAGATTGTCATGTTTGAGCTCTAAGACGTGCCATATTAGTAGAGAGAAGAGCAGCACCACCCCAGGCTCGTTAAAGACCACTCTAGCTGCAGCATTCTGGATCAGTTGCAGAGGTTTGACAGTACAAGCTGGAAGACCAGCCAGGAGGGCATTGCAATAGTCCAGCCTGGATAGAACAAGCCCTTGGACAAGCCCTTGGAGTTGTGTAGCATGCTCTGATAGGAAGGGCCTGATCCTCCTAATGTTGTACAAGACAAAGCTGCAGGACTGGGCAGTTCTAGCAATGTGGTCTGTGAAGTTCAATTGATCATCAATTACAACTCCAAGGTTCCTTGCTGACCTTTATGGAGTTATGGATGACGAGCATAGCTGAATGGTGAAGTTGTGATGAAGTGTTGGATTGGTTGGGACCACAAGCAGCTCTGTCTTCGCAAAGTTTAGTTGAAGGTGGTGGTCCTTCACTCTCAGAAAAAAAGGTATGAAAGCTGTCACTGGGGCTGTACCTTTTTAAAAGGTACACTTTTGTTCCTTTTAGGTACTAATTTGTTCCTTTTAGGTACACTAATATGTACCATTAAGGTACCAATATGCACCCATTAGGTACAAAAATGTACCTTTTAAAAAGGTACAGCCCCAGTGACAGCTTTCGTACCTTTTTTTCTGAGAGTGTTCATCCAGCCAGAAATGAGAGGCAGGCTGAGATGCGAGCAGCTACCGTCGGATCATCAGGCTGGAATGAGAGGTAGAGTTGTGTGTCATCAGCGTAGCAGTGATAGGAAAAGCCATGATTCTGAATCACAGATCCTAGTGATGTCATGTAGATGGAGAAGAGAAGTGGTCCAAGCACTGAGCCCTGAGGCACTCCAGTAGCTAGATGTTGGGTCTTAGACACCTCACCCCTCCACGACACCCTAAAGGACCTACCTGAGAGGTAAGACGTGAACCATTGGAGTGCGGTTCTCGAGATGCCCTTCATCTTTAGGATTGACAGGAGGATCTGGTGGTTAACTGTGTCAAAGGCAGAAGACAGATCCAGCAGGATGAGAACTGAAGATTTGGAAGCTGTTCTTGTCAGTCTCAGAGCTTCAATTACTGAGAGCAGGGCAGTCTCAGTTGAGTGTCCGCTTTTGAAACCAGACTGATTGTTGTCCAGGAGGTTGTTCTGTGTAAGAAAGGAAGAGATCTGGTTGAAAGCAACTCGTTCAAGTGTTTTCGCAACGAATGGAAGAAGGGATACTGGTCTGTAATTTTCCAGATGTGCTGGATTTAGAGTGGCTTTCTTAAGCAGTGGGGTTACCCGAGCCTGCTTAAATGCTGTGGGAAAGGTACCAGTGTGAAGAGAGGTGTTGATGATGTGCGTGAGTGTGGTTACAACTGAGGAAGAAATGGCTAGAAGTAGATTAGTGGGAATAGGATCATCTCTGCATATTTAGTTTTAAAGACTAGTGTACTAAAATCACTTGTTAGACAACTTTGAGACAAATGAAAGCACTTTAGATTCATTCATTTTTAAATAAATTAATAAATAAGTAGGGATGCACCGATACCACTTTTTCCAGAACGAGTACAATACTGATACTTTAATTTTTGGTACTTACCGATACCTTATAACCGATACCTGTATTTTCACTGCATTTGTAATTTTTAAATGTATTGGTAGAGAAACCAAAAGAATATAAATCATATTAGTTGGCTTAATTTTTTCCATCAAATAAATATTTCCTTCAGTTATTTTGATGCTTAATTAAGCCTGCTAAAATGCATTGCATGAGCTTCTGTTATACGTTCACTCTTCATTCTATTGCTCTATCATATTTTATCTTTCATTTAATAGTACAGCACGTATTTAGAGCAGCTCCAGCAGGGCTCAGTGCTGAGGATTGTGTCAGTAGTACAAATGTTTGGACACAGTAAAATATCAATTCTTTATTCCAATTTTGATACTACAACAACAACTACAGTAATCAATGAAATGTAAAAAAAAAAAAAAACACTGCATATTCATTACGGAATAAATTAAATATAGATAGCCTAGATATTTTTGTAAAGTTACAAAAGGCAGCCTATTTAGTCAAGAGTAGTGAATAATTTATTTGTCCTTTGTTTGATTAAAGGGGACGTATCATGCTAAATCCACTTTTTTAGCCCTTAAATGCATTTTGTTGTATATTTGGAGTGTTTAGAAGTACAGAAAAGTTGAAATTATTCTCTTCAGGTGCTTCGTTGATATCTTTATATTCTGTTTTGGCCTTATTTTTCAACCTGTTCCGATTTTTCTGTTATCTATGACGTTTTGTGAACTATTACGTCACAGTATTTGCAGCGGAACTGCCAAATAAGGACATTGACTTCCAGCCCAACACTTCGAGCAATCCGCCATTTTTATTTCTCGCTGCAATTTTGTAGTCCAAGCTAAAAGATGCAGAAGTTACGAGAGGGTAAGTTAAAATGTTCGGTTGTTGGATGTAGTAACCCACACGCTTCATTACACCGTCTAATGTAGATGAACTGCCGCGCTTTGTGACAGGGCGCATGTTTAACTGAAAGAACGAGCAGAGAGAGAGAGAGACCCGGTCGCGCGCACGCACTCTCGCTCTCTTCGGAGCCAGGCGAAAGTGTAAACAAGACACCGTCTCCAAACTAGACGCTGTCTTGCTCTCTCTCCCTCGCACATATTAATCAAAATAAATCGAAACGGTGGTAAAAGGTCAGAAGACCAAAGTTTCATGTGTAAATACAGTAACACACCATTGCGATACATCCATATGAAGACGTTGTTCTGCAGGTTCGTCGTCTTCATTTTCATCTCGCTCCGGCTCCGACTCTGGCTTGAACATGTAAGGCTGGCTGGACGAGTCTTCCGTTGTTGACATTTTGTTAATAACGTGTGAATAAAAAGTTTCTGTGCCGCTAGATAATCGTATCTCTGCTATCAAACTACAAAAATGGCCGTACGGGGTGGAGTTGAACCGAGTGTCACCCCTGCATCCTGGAGAGGGGGCGGGGTATGAAGTGTCTCAATTGTATTTAAAGAGACTGCACCAAAACGAGTTGCTCTCAGACGCACATCAGAAAAGGGGTAGAAAAGGGGCCTGTGGAGCTATAATAATGAGGAATTCAGACCCAAGCATTGCAGTTCTGCTTTATATAGACTACAAATGTATGATTTATATGTAAAAAGGAACGATTTAAAAGCATGATATGTCTCCTTTAAAACACAGCAGCAGGTTTATAAGACTACAGCCCCTTTAAGATCAAATGCACGGACCCCATTTGAATATACTGTCTACATTCACTTGAATTCGTCAGTACAAGCGCAAGAACTGAAAGACAATTCAATTCAGTATTCGTGCGCTGAGAAGCTGGTTTTCGGGATGTGTGTTTTCGATGTTTGCGTTCATGGAACTTCTTGACTTGCACACGTCCTGTAATAATGTAGGGAATCGCTCGTTATACATAAATAAGGTAACAGTTAATTTTTTACTTATGATTTAGTTTGAATCCAAATAACACGTGCTGAGTGAACGATCAGCAATCAAGAACATTCAACAGAAGTGCACCCCCCCCCCCTCTCTCTCTCTCTCTCTCTCGTCAGTTAACGTAAATAATAAGCTACAGGCCTCGTTCTACTTTCTTTGCCATAGACATCCGTCTGAACTACAAACTTTCCCCTGAAGTCAGTGAAAAAGGGATGCGCTCGACCAGCTCGCGCGTCTGTGCTGCTGCGCGCTCAATCCACTGTGTGTTTTTCTCTTATCAGCTTGCGCACCACAGCTATGTGTTACTATATTCCGTTTAATATTCCACTAATAAGATACGTTTACTTCATGGACAGCCTTCTTTTTTATCCCCATTATACTCTATGTTGTCAGTGTTTCTTTGTCTGGACACAGGTGTACAAACGCTGCCTGGTATCGGTTGTTGGTATTGGAGCATTTTTATGAGTACGAGTAGCCTACATGAACTCAGTATCGGGCCGATACTGATACTGGTATCGGTGCATCCCTATAGCCTTGGCACTGACCTTGTCAGTTTTAAGCCTGTATGTTTTTGCCGTAATATTAGAAATTTGCCACATAGCATTACAGACACATTCATCTTTGCAGAAAAAGCAAGTCACAGCAGTGATTATTTCAATTGCTTTACAATTTGCATAAGTCATTTGCAAAATTTTTTGCGAACCCTTGTAAAATATTCCAGTGGGACAGCAGCAGCACAGACAAACCGAGATCACATGGTGCCACATGCTGAGTCAGTCAGTAACGCGGGACGAGTCTAAACGTTTATTCGCCCAACATAAGCCAGTGATTGTACAGCAGTGCTGAATTGCATTATAATACAGAGCTTAGAGCTAGAACGGTCGTTTACCAGCCGCATTTTTGCCTCGGATTCAACAAAGAGAGCTAGGTTGCAATGCCGCCGGTTTGGCTGACAAACAGACCCGAAAACAGCAGATACACGTGCGTATTGTGGCACTAAAGGTGTCAATTAACCGCGCCCGGGGAGAGTTTTGCCTATCACGCAACACAGCTGTGAGCCACCACATGCTCCTCAAGCCTTAGGAATAATTTACATGTAGATGAATATACTGCTGCTGAAAGCTTGTTTTATTTTTCAAAAAAAATAATAATTCACAAACGCATACACTATCTGTTGACAAAGAACGTCAGAGTTAATGATTTGAACAGAGAATGCAAAAGGCTACTTCTCTGCTGCCCATATCTGTATTTTCCATTAAAATGTGTTAAAGAGGCACATGACGTGTCCAAGACGTTTAGTATTTGTGATTTTTGGCTGGAAAATCTAAAACAATGTTGACGTCAATCAGACCTGTATGAAAGCGAAACGTACACTGATGTATTAAAGGATGACAGTTGGAGCATGAATTGGTAAGTGGCAGCTTAAAAGAAAATACAAAACTGAGTATGAATGGTGTTTTTCTAATTCACTGGTCTATCAATCGGCTTCACTGACCATTGGCTCCAATGGTTGGTAAAAAAAAATATATATTTTATTTGAAACCAATGAATCATGTACAAAATGAATAAAAATGTGATCGTCCCACACTGTGTTAGACACCTAAGAGGAGACTTGTGGCATATCCATCACATGTATAATACAGTGGCCCCAAAAAGTAGTGGGACAGCTTGTTTGAATAACAAACTAACTTTTCAATCGATCAATCACTCAATCAATCAATCATCCATCTGTTTACGCACCTTTACCTTATTTTTATTATTCTCTGGTTAGGGAAGGAAGTCGAATCTGGCCTAAATTATAAACACTTTAAAATACAATCGGACCGAAGACTTCTCTGTAGTCTATTCTGGCTCAACAACATAAATCCCTGGGAGGCAGACTTTATTATAAAAATAGAAGTAAATTTATTGATTACAATTAGTATCTCTAGCAATAGAAATATTCTACATATACTACTGTACATATAAGTATTAAGTAAAGTACAAATATCAAGACGTTTTTCAATCAACGCAATATTGCCGATGGTTCTGGTGCTGGAGATGCTCTTCAGGTAGTCACGAAGCAGCATCTGATGTCACTGTCGTTGTCACGGATATTTAAAGATAAATTAATGACCTCCCCAAATGAGGTCATCCAGACTGGGAACACTCCCTTTAAAAAGGCCTGTAGTATGTATTGTTCTCTGCATTTGGCGAGTTCCTCTCTTGTCGGCTTTTCACTTTTCATCCACAGCAACGTACTTCCTGCATACTACTTATAAAGATGCTCTAGTCCATGTTTTCTTTTCTACTTTCAGCTTAAATAAGTCCTCTGTAGAGTTATTCAGTATGTAGAGCAGATCTAGCTATCCATACAGTGCAGGGATAGTTCACACAAGATGTTTCTGATCGACTTCATTCAATAGACAAATAACAGAGACATTTCTCTAAATATTTTCTTTTATGGTACAGAGAAGAAAGAAAGTTATACAGGTTTTGTACAACATGAGGGTGACATAATTTTCATTTTGAGGTGAACTATCCTTTTAAAAAGAAATAATGTGCAAAATACGATGGTACAGTAGTCTTTCTGCTTACATTTTTTTTACTTTTACTATAATGCAATGTGTTATTTGCTGTTTCTTCGTAATTTTTTGTGAAATGTACAAGCAATTTCTGCAATTTTTTCAGTGTACTTTGTGCAATGTAAAGTCTCAACCTTTTCATTTTTGTATTTTATATTCTGAAGTAAAAACTGGCTTCCATGTATTTTAGTGGATGTATGAAGTCAGAATTTCACACGGTGTCCTAGCAGAGTAAGCACTTGTGTAGTCAACAACACGTTCATATTGATGCTTGGTCAGGATGCCTCAGCATCACTTTGTAACTCACATGGTACCCCTTTAGCGTCATTTTTCGATATGCAGGGTACTCCATTGCTTTCAGGTCAGATCAAGACGCATTTGTAAATATAGACATGGTTTTATAAATATTTATAGGCTACTTTTATATTTTGGAGCAACTAACCCCACTCCTACCCTAAACCTATCCACTTCTAAACAATATAAAATGCGTAACAGGCAAATAAAAACACAGTCACGGTATTTATTGCAAAAACTGGCCTAACTGTTTCCTTCATTAAAACAAATGCTATTTGGTTTGATATTTTGTTATGTAATGCAAAAATATTGTAGCTTAAATGTTCGAATAATTAGGATACCACTGTGCATAATTCAGTCATTTCAAAAACCTCTTCTTTCCTTGAAAAAGTAAGCTTTGCATTTTGTAGTGCTTTTTTAACCTTCAAAGAGGTTTACTGCTCAAAAATATTTAGGCCTTCACCTGAACTCTTTTACTACCTCCATAGAACCTAAATGAAATGTTTTTGTTAACCAGTGCTTTGTAAGCTAGGAATGTTAACATTCCAGACCTTCAGTTTTTTCTTGTGCTTTTCTAGGCTGCATTTGGATTCAGTCCATGGAAGAGTAATAATCGTCTTATCTGACATGAGTCTAAGATTCTGCAGGACAACAAAAAATATGACGCATCCTGAAAAACAATAACCGAGGGGCCAAAGCAATTTTTGCCATTTCCCCTGGTATTCTTTCTGAGAGGCTGTTGTTCTACTGTGTTCAGTGGCCTGATCTGAATCAGGCATCGCTCATCACTCATAGCTGACAAATAGATGGCATTCCCATGCCATTTGTTTTCAACTAACTCTTGTTTGACAGATGCACCCTGAGCAAAGACGGCTGTGAGGGAATGTTAATGGAAGAGCTCTTTTTCACCTGGCCTGTTCTTCCCACCATGAAAGCTTGCTTACATGTACAGCATAGCCAAATCATTCAGAAGCACTCATTCAAGAACTCCCTGAAAAAAAAAGTCTTCTCGTGGTGAAAGAAGAGGGCTTAAATGTATATGTTAGAATGTAGACATTTAAAAGTGCGTAGTGTATTGTGTTTTGACAATATGGGAATGACAATTCATGGAATAGGTCATCCCTAATAAAAAAAAAATAGGCTACACTTTAGTGACCACTTTCTGTGCATTAGAAGTGAGATTTTTCAGTGATTCTTACTGCTGGTTATTGATACACCTGTATGTAGCAGCAAGTGACTGCGAGCAAATCATTCTTTCAAACAATTCGTTCAACAACACTTAAATACTTGAAGAACAGCATACCAAAAGAGTAGTATGTCTGAATACATAGTATTTGAAAAACAGCAAGCGAAAAGTACCCGGATGTCCTACTACTTTCGCCAAGATTTTGAAGTGCGCATTCGATGGACACTTTACTATCCCATGTGGCTATGGGAGAGTATATGAATGGCAGTGTTGCAAGGCAACTGACGCTGGTTGGTCACGTGACCGTAACCAGGGTTCTAAATTAACTTTTTTGATCACCAGCCAATGTGGCTGGTAACTTTCTAAAGTTACCAGCCAATCAGAATATCCACTAGCCAATTTTTTTTCCGGTGAAAATAAGAGAAATTATGAGTGCCACTGAATGTATTTGATTATTTTATTAGAATTTGCTGGCATGAAAAACACAAAGTACAATAGAGAGCCTAAGTCCCTCCCCTTCCGGTCGACCACCATGGGACCTTATTTCGGAAAAATATTGTATGGTAGTCAATGGCGAGAGACAACAAATATTTTGATCTCGTTTGAATTGTGCCCTGATTTACACATATGATGTTTGTCAATTTAAAAGATACATTTTAAAGTCAAGAAAGTCGCAGCTTGATGTAAAACTGCTGAGGTATAAGACTGTGAAAATACGTAATTACAAAGACTACAAACCCAGAAGGCGCACATGCGACGTCATACCTTTTCTCTCAATGAATGAAGCTAACTTTACTGAAGCTAACGTCTGTCTTTTTATCTATAGTCTTACGTTATAATCGTAACGTTACGCCGTCATGCCTGAGTGTTTTGAGCCAGAATACACACATACGAGCAACGGATCTTGTGACGTACATAGTGCGAGACGAGAGATGTAGTTCATTGAGCGATTTTCACATAAAACTAAACGTTACTCTTCTGTTTTATGACAAACTGCGACTTTCTTGACTTTCATAATTACCTTTTAAATTGACAAACATCATATGTGTAGTTCAGGGCACAGTTCAGACGGAATAAAAAGATAAGTTATCTCTCGCCATTGACTTCCATACATATTTTTTCCGAAATAAGGTCCCATGAGCCGGAAGCGGAGGGGCGGGACTTAGGCTCTCTATACAACAAAATATACACAGAAAGTCAATACGACCTGTCTTGGCAGTTTTAATCCTTAGGCTCTCCTGATGACTTCGGGAACTCTCATGGTCCTTTACTGCCTCTACTTTAAAATTATTAGATCCTACTACGAAATTGTTTGTTTTGTTTTTTTCTTTTGCGTACATGACAATACATGACAACATTATTGTGATCAAACACTAGCCATTCACGACCCGTCAGCCGTTTGGCATTAAATTAAATTTTCTTAGTTTCTCTGTCGATACCCTCCTCATCCCCTGCCACGTTCCTCTTCTCGCCCCCATAAGTCTGCCCCAACCACCGCCGCGGCCGCATTTCGTTTAACCTACTTTACTAGCCAACTCCGTTCGTCTTATTTCTTGTGTTTTCTGTGTCCGTTCGTTTCCATGGTTTCTCGCGCTGGTTTCACTGCAAACTGCGCGAAACCAATGGGCGTATGAAACGTCATCACGTAGCATTACGGCACAGTGTTCATGGGAAATGTAGGAAGTACTGCCAGGGGGAGAAATTACTGAAAACAGAGCGGAACAGAGCCTTATGCATCATGCCTCATGCATCACCGGCCAAACTGGCTAGTAAGTTTTTATTAACACCCGCCAAAATGAATTTTAACCCGCATTTGGCGGGTTGGCGGGTGTTAATTTAGAACCCTGACCGTAACAACATAGCGTATATACTACCCATATTCATACTATAAATTCAAATTTAGTACCTAATCAAGAGAGTACTTGATTTCAGACACACTGATTCAGTGACGGACTATTTTTCATAGAGTCATTTCAGAGTCATTGAATCATTCACACTACCAATTCTTTCAAAAACACTGATCTATTCAGAAACAAATCAAACAAACGTGTTTGAATGATTGACCAAATCTTTTACTCAGATTAAAAAAAAAAAAAAAGATTTACTCAAATACTGTACATGGTAAGTATTCAAAGTACTTCCGAATTTACAGTATTCATAAAACAGATGAAAAGTAGCCAAATGGCCTACTACTGAACTTCCGGTGAAAATCTGAAGTGCATATCCAATGGTCACTTTACTATCCCATTGAAGTGATGCAACTCACACTGGTCAGTCACATGACAATGGCAACATGCAGGTAGTGTGTCTTTATGACATTCATACTACATAGAATGTGCTTTTTAATGTTTGAAAAGTAGGCTAATTACTTATTCAAAGTACCAATTCAGTATGCGATTGCAGATGCAGCCAGTTTTTATGGGTGAGTCAGTGAACCATTTTATAAATGCGGATCACTGAATAATTTGCCATTTGTTAAAAAACATTGATTCACTCAGGAACACCATTACTGTGTGTTGTTTGAAGTGCAATGGTGGCTTTGTTTGGAAATATTTCCATCGGTGGAACAAAAAAAAGACAGTAACTGTCAATATTGTGTCTAAAGTTTAAGTTACTCTGTATTAACATTTTGACACACTCGTAATAGTGCTGTAAGTCTGACAAGACCATAGCGTTCTGCAACCTCTTCTTTCTCAACGTAATGTAATGCGATAATGTACCGTACATTACCACAAAATAAACCCTCTGGCCTGATCTCCCTGTCAGAGTTTGTTTTACGATAATGACCAGCTGACTGTACATACTTGCTTACTTAATGTAGTCATGCCGGAGGAGAAATAGGTGTGTAATGACATAATTGAGGAATGCTTGAAAGATTGCAGCTTGTTTGCTTTGCATTTGCTAGCAATATCCCGAGGACATCCCAGTGTGCTAAGAAAGCCCCTGTGCTCTTGTACTGCTGGTTGTTTTCTTAAGCATGAAAACAAAAGTGTTTGCCTGAGGGGGAAACAGCTGTCACCAGGGAAACGAGCTGGCACACAGTTAGGGGAGCAATTCCCAAATCTGCTATCAATATTTTACTCTGTAAAAAACCAGTGAGACGTTGTCTGTACTGGTAAATAAATGCGCACTGTAAGGTATTTATATATCAACATATTTCAACATGAGTTACTAGTACCATCAACAAAAATATATCGACTCTGTTCAAGTGGATGGTTAGCTTTTTTTCTTCATGATATCAGGATAGTTGTATTACCCTCACATTTTTTGACTTAACGCTCCTTGAAACGTTCAAAATGGGTTCTCTTACGAGAGGTTCTCTCGTATTGCGTAAGGAACTTACGCTACGGGAAAAGTCATCTTTTCTCGAGATACTGAAGCCAAAAAATTATCCTTAATTTTTCATAATTTGTCAACGCAGTGCAGCAGGCAGCACAGCAGAGCTAGAGCGGGCAATACTGCGTGCTCATTGGCTGCCGCGCGGCAACTGCTTAAGCCTACCAGTGAGCCCCGCGTGACGTCACGCCCAATCAGGGAGCGCGCGCCCTCGCGCGTCACAGCCCGCCAGAAGGGGCGACGTCAGAGCGTATAAAAACAGGGCTCGGAGGCTTAATTCTCTGATTTCTGTCTCTTCAGCGAAGCTCTTCGCATCGCTGCTCTCTGAGAGAAGCCGTCGCCGTCGAAACCAGCAACGAGCCAGCCTAGGACAGCCTGAGGAAGCCGGACGAATCTTCGCCGCCTTCAGCCTGCCGTGCCAGCTCAGCTATCCGGCGATATATCCTTTCTCATTATGTGTTTTACTGATGTATCTTTACACGAGGCGTTGTTTCAAATGCCTCGCACCACTCCCCGCTCTCTCTCTCCCTCTGTCGAGCCGCGCAACTGCGCCTCTCACAAGGTGTGTTAGAGATGCGGATGATTACGGGGCTCGCTCTCTCCCTCTGTTCGAGCCGCGCAAAACGTGCCGCTCACAAGGGATCGCAGACGCGTACGGTCACGGGGCTAGCTTTCTTTACGTTACAAGAAAGCTACCCCCCCCCCCCCCCGCCCGCCGTCTCCCGGCGAAAGGAGAAAAGAGTGTTCTAGACCCGCCAAGGCCGGTCTAACCTCCATCTCTAACATATTTCTCAGTCCCCTCCTAGTTCAGGCTACTGGGAATATCTATACTGCAGTAAACGAGCCTGTCACAGCACACGCACGCCTGCAAACAGGATAACGCTCTCTGGCTACTCGCCCTCCCCGTACTCTCTCCCTCTGTTCGAGCCGCGCAGACTGCGCCGCTCACAAGGGATTGCAGAAGCTGACAGTCGCGGGGTTAGTTTTCTTTACGTTACAAGAAAGCTACTGTCCCCGCGTCCGTCACTCGCCGGTGATAGGAGAAAAGAGAGTGTTCGAGTCTCACCGAGGCCTGGCTACCGCCTTTCTCACATATTTCTCAGTCCCCTCTAAGTTCAGGCGGCTGGAAATATTAATATTGCAGTAAACGAGCCTGTTACAGTACACGCACGCCTGCAAACATGATAACGCTCTCTGGCTGCTCGCTCTCCCCGCACTCTCTCCCTCTGTTCGAGCCGCGCGGACTGCGCCGCTCACAAGGGATTGCAGAAGCTGACAGTCGCGGGGTTAGTTTTCTTTACGTTACAAGAAAGCTACTGTCCCCGCGTCCGTCACTCGCCGGTGATAGGAGGAAAGAGAGCGTTCGAGTCCCACCGAGGCTTGGCTTCCGCCTTTCTCACATATTTCTCAGTCCCCTCTAAGTTCAGGCGGCTGGAAATATTAATATTGCAGTAAACGAGCCTGTCACAGCACACGCACGCCTGCAAACATGATAACGCTCTCTGGCTACTCGCCCTCCCCGCACTCTCTCCCTCTATTCGAGCCGCGCAGACTGCGCCGCTCACAAGGGATTGCAGAAGCTGACAGTCGCGGGGTTAGTTTTCTTTACGTTACAAGAAAGCTACTGTCCCCGCGTCAGTCACTCGCCGGTGATAGGAGGAAAGAGAGCGTTCGAGTCCCACCGAGGCTTGGCTTCTGCCTTTCTCTCATATTTCTCAGTCCCCTCTAAGTTCAGGCGGCTGGAAATATTAATATTGCAGTAAACGAGCCTGTTACCTTACACGCTCGCCTGCAAAACATGACGACGCTCCGGCTACTCGCCCCGCTTCCCGCGCAAACTGCGCCGTTCTCAGGGATGTCAGAGCGGACGGTCACGAGTAATGCTCAGCACCCCGCGTGCCTCACTCACCGGCGGAATGAGGAGGGAGATGTTTGTAGCCCCGCTGAGGCCGGGCCATTCTCCAATTCCCATACGTTTCTCAGCCCCCTCTGAGTTTAGGCGGCTGAAAATGTTAATGTTGCAGCAACGAGCCTGTTATAATACACGCACGTCTGCACGCTATCGCCGACGAAAAACATGACCCGCACTCTCTTATGCTCGAGCGAACCGATAGCCTATGCACTCTTCCCCTGTGGCTCAGTGGCAGAATAACAGGCTTTCACACCAGAGACCCGTGTTCGATCCCGGCTCTGGCAGCAAAAATTTTTATGCTGTTCGCTGATCCAAGCTCGCGGCCAGCTTCTCACACGCAGAAAGTGTGTGTATTGCAGCCAATGAGTCAGTTATACAACTCGCTCGCCTGCACACAAACGCTGTTCGTACAGCGGCCCAGAAAATCTGGCAAAGAGTGTTAATTCTGGTTATTCGGCTCACGCCGACGGTGTTTGAGTGTAGTAAATATGCCCACGACCCAGTGTTCATTTCTACACACAAGCACAATTCCCCCTGTGTACCCCACAGAGCACACTCACATAAAGCGCGCACTTGCCGCTCGAGTGTTAAGTGTAGGAAAGGTGCCCGCTCACGAGTGCTCACAACCACACGCTGTTCGCTCTGTCTCACACGTTCAGGGTTCAGATATCGCCACTGCCACCGGCCGTGTTTTAATAAAGAGTCCTGTGCCCGCTCCCCTGCGTTCACACTCTGCTATAAACACTCACGCGCGCTCTCTCAGCGCAATCCGGCCGGTCACTGCTATCAGCGAGTCCCCGTCTCGCAGCACTGTCTCAGCGCGCACCGCGCGCCCGCCACTGCCGGTCCCTCGTCCCGCGCTATGCAGCGGGCAGGACTCAGAGGCCATTCGACCCCTAGCTATGAGTGCGAATGCATGGAAAGCTATTCCGGGTGTGTCGACATGGGTGCTGGACACGGTAATACAGGGCTATTCGCTACAGTTCAGTCGTCGGCCTCCGCGCTTTCAAGCCCGGACCGAAATGAAAGTGAACGCAGAAGCAGCCCATCTGCTTCATGCAGAAATAGCGAAGCTGCTACAAAAAAAAAAAAAAAAAAAAAAGAAAAAAGGCGATAGAGAGAGTTCCTCCTTCTCTGACCGAGGCGGGCTTTTACAGCCGTTATTTCCTCGTGCCCAAGAAGGACGGTGGGCTCAGACCCATATTAGATCTGAGACATTTGAACAGGGCTCTCATGAGACGGCCGTTCAAAATGCTTACGACCAGGCAGATCCTCGCGCTAATTCGCCCGAGGGACTGGTTCATATCTCTCGATCTGAAAGACTAGCGCAGTCAAAAGAGGAACTCATCTCTCACAAGATAGCGCTTCTCAGTCATCTGGAAAGCCTGGGTCTTTCGGTGAACTGGGCCAAGAGCTCACTTATCCCCAGTCAGTCAATTTCCTTCCTAGGAATAGAACTGGACTCGGTGGCGATGACGGCCAGGCTGTCAGAACAGCGCGCGCGCTGTGTTCGACACCTCGCCGCATCCTTCCAAAAGGGCAGATACCTCCCTCTGAAACGTTTCCAGAAGCTGTTAGGCCATATGGCATCAGCCGCAGCGGTCCTACAGCTGGGTTTACTTCGAATGCGCCCGCTTCAATGCTGGCTGAAATCGAAAATACCCCGCGGAGCGTGGGTTTCGGGCAGCGCTCAAGTCAGCGTGACTCAGGTCTGTGTCTCAGCCCTGCAGCCCTGGCTAGCGCCCGAATGGTACCGACAGGGAGTGACAATGGGAGTCATCTCACACCGCAAAGTGGTCTCGACAGACGCGTCCAACATGGGTTGGGGAGCGCTTTACGGGGGCAGACCAATCTGCGGCCCCTGGTCGGGCCCAGAGCGGAACCTCCATATAAACTGTCTGGAGATGTTAGCGGTCGAGAAGGCTTTGAAGCATTTTCTCCCATACTTGCGGGGACACCACGTGCTAGTTCGCTCAGACAACATGTCAGTGGTGTCCTACGTGAACCGCCAGGGCGGACTCAGATCCAGAGCCCTGCGCGCTCTAACAGAACGCCTTTTGGTCTGGGCTCAGGGCTCGCTGCGCTCGCTGAGAGCCGCGCACGTGCCCGGGCACCTGAACGACGACCCGGACAAACTGTCCAGGGACAATGTTACCCCAGGGGAATGGGCGTTACACAGCCAGACGGTACAGACGTTGTGGCGCCGCTTCGGCGAAGCGAAATTGGACCTTTTTGCCACAAGCGAGAACGCTCAGTGCAAAAGGTTCTTTTCGAAGAGCAAGGATGCGCTGGCCCAAGTTTGGCCCAGTGTCCCGTTGTACGCTTTCCCCCCGATCTCAATGCTGCCTCAGGTATTAGCAAAGATCAGGGAAACGCGCTGCGCAGTGCTCCTCATAGCCCCGCACTGGGAGAACCAACCCTGGTTCCCGGAGCTGGTGAGCCTGTCAGACACAGCCCCGTGGCCGATTCCGGCGAGGAGAGACCGTCTCTCTCAAGCCCGAGGGTCAATTCTGCATCCCCATCCAGAGCGCTGGTCTCTGCATGCGTGGGTAATCAACGAATATTCGCTGATCTGCCAGAAGGGGTAGTTAACACGACCTCGCAGTCCAGAGCCCCCTCGACGAGGCGGCTCTATGCGTCTAAATGGTCAGTGTTTAACAAATGGTGTGCAGGGAAGAGTTTGAACTCTCAGTCCTGTGGGGTTCCACAGGTTCTGAACTTCCTCCAAGAGCTCTTGGACGCGGGCAGGTCCCCCTCCACGCTCAAGGTGTATGTTGCGGCGATTGCTGCGTTCGCCGACTCGGCGCGCGGCCGCGCACTAGGAAGAAACAAACTCATTACCCGTTTCCTGCGAGGCGCCAGGAGGCTGAACCCTCCGCGGCCACCTTCGGTTCCGATATGGGATCTGTCTTTGGTCCTGGAGGCCCTTAAAGCTTTTCCCTTCGAGCCGTTAGACTCTGTGGGTCTCTAATACCTCACTTTCAAAACCGTTTTTCTGCTGGCCCTCGCCTCAGTAAAACGTGTGGGTGACTTGCATGCGCTATCAGTTAGCGCGTCGTGTCTCGAGTTTGGACCTAACGACTCGTTAGTCATTCTCAAACCTAGACATGGCTATGTCCCTAAAGTGTTGGGTACTCCTTTCAGAGCACAGGTTATCTCCCTCTCAGCCCTGCCGCCGGCAGCCAGCGAGGTCGATAATAACCTCCTTTGCCCTGTCAGGGCGTTAAGGCTTTATATTACGCGCTCTGCAGCCTTCAGGCTCTCAGAGCAGCTCTTTGTTTCGTTTGGTGGGCACACCAAGGGTCTCGCCGCCTCGAAACAGACGCTATCCAGATGGATAGTGGACGCTATTGCGACAGCATACGCGTCCAAAGACCTGCAGTGCCCTCTGGGCATACGGGCTCATTCCACCAGAGGCGTTGCCTCATCGTGGGCATGGTCCAGTGGGATTTCCATTTATGACATTTGTACGGCAGCAGGCTGGGCCTCCCCGTCTACATTTGTTAGGTTTTATAACCTGGAAGTTCCCGCCCTGCAGGCTAAACTTCTTGCAGTCTAAAATCATGTTCATGCCCTGCTCTTCGCAGGCTGGATATTAGATTTGACTCTTCTGGTCGAGCCGCACTTTCAGGGAAAGCTTTTATATACAGCTGCGCCGCTCTGTTTCTCCCTACGGGTGCTTATGTACATGTGTTGGCCCGCATTGCTGGCCACCTCTCTCCCCACTCTTCACTCCCCGGGTCCCCTCCCCCTGGAGTTGTGTGTGGATGCATGGCGCGCACGGCGTTGACAAAGGGTTCCCGTAGCGTAAGTTCCTTACGCAATACGAGAGAACCTCTCGTAAGAGAACGATACTCGGTTACTCACGTAACCTCGGTTCTCTCTAGAGAGGGAACGAGTATTGCGTTCCCTGCCGTGCTTGCGCCTCGAGCTCATGTCGCTTCATTCGACAGAAACCAGAGAATTAAGCCTCCGAGCCCTGTTTTTATACGCTCTGACGTCGCCCCTTCTGGCGGGCTGTGACGCGCGAGGGCGCGCGCTCCCTGATTGGGCGTGACGTCACGCGGGGCTCACTGGTAGGCTTAAGCAGTTGCCGCGCGGCAGCCAATGAGCCAGTATTGCCCGCTCTAGCTCTGCTGTGCTGCCTGCTGCACTGCGTTGACAAATTATGAAAAATTAAGGATAATTTTTTGGCTTCAGTATCTCGAGAAAAGATGACTTTTCCCGTAGCGTAAGTTCCTTACGCAATACTCGTTCCCTCTCTAGAGAGAACCGAGGTTACGTGAGTAACCGAGTATCGTTTTAATTCAAGTCACCGTATGTATGAATTGCAGTTTGTTTGCTTAATAAATAAGTTGTGTCAGGTCCTTGACCTATAGATGTACAATACCGGTAGTATATATTTTATAGTGAAATAGTGAAAAGTAACTATACTTAAACTCTGCACTTGAACAAAATTTGAACAGTTTGAATGCAAATAAGTTTAATAAGGTTTCAAAGCAAGAAAGGTAGGAAGTGCTGGATGGAATATTTAAACACAACATTTCTTTTCTTTTGATATCAGAGGGAGGTTAAGCAGAAAATAGTTCCAGCAGAACTAAAGCAACTGCCTGACAGCAGGTGGATCTTAAAAGTAGTGCACAGGCTGTGTCTATTTTTATCCTAGAGCATCAATAACCCTCATTACGCAACATGATGCTGTCTTGTTTTCTTGTCACATAAACAGATGTGTTGAAATCAAAGTGCTGAGCCATTCTGTTCACAGGCATCACTGAAAAGATTCTTAGAATCAGAGTGAAAATAAATAGGACTTTAATAATCTACATGTAAAAAAAAAAAAAAAAAAATCACCTCTGTTTTTGTGCAATCGAAACGTGACTCCCTTCTCGGTTTCAGGATCAGGTCCACTGTTCCCACTGGGTGATTTTGTTTGTAATGCAGCCCAACAAATGTGCCATGACAGATGGGACATAAAACCCCAAATCCTCTGTTTAAAAAAAGAAGAGAAAAGATGATAAAAAGGAGAGTGTGAATTTTACATTTTAGCTTCAGAGCAAATGCTATTTGGATCATCTTAAATGACCTATCAATCTGTCAGAAAGCATGACTTCTAATTGGGCTTTAAGTGGAAATGTACAACCCAGTTTTGAAACTAAATCGAGGAAATGGGAAAATCCTTCGGAGGATGTGACAGCCCAAGGTTTCTACTGATATCTTCAAAAGTGCTGCTAATGAAGTACATACTTTCAAGCCCATCAATCATAAATGAAAGCTTTAGCGTAAGTTCTGCCAGGAAGATTCAATTGTTACACTGTAAAAAATTTCTAACCCTCCCAAATCAAAAATTTCAAGTGACCGATAACATCTAAATTTTTCAATTGGCCCAAGTGAAATTCTGTAAATTATAAAATTAAATTTACAGATTTTCACTTGGGCCAATTGAAATTTACAGAATTTCACTTGGGCCAATTGAAAAATGTAGATGTTATCGGTCACTTGAAATTTTTGATTTGGGAGGGTTAGAAATTTTTTACAGTGTACGTCACTTATTACCTTCTCATCTAACCAATCGTGATCTAAAACTCGTAGTATAAAAGATCGGCACTTACAGTAGATGTCTGAGTTCGCAGATGCTGTCGCCAACATTCACCTCCATCCTCCCCACCACCACCAGGATGGTCCCTTCCCGTACCTCCCGGGGGTCGGCTGCTCCCCTGCCTTCGTCTTCAGGTAGGATATGCAGAATCCGTTACCCTCGGATTGCGATCTACGGACGGAGCCTACGTCAAAGAACTTTATAACTCAATATTTATATATCAATAGTCAGAAGTCAAAGAATGTGGCCTTTAGTGTCAAAGTAACACGTTTTTACCTTGTGACCGAATCACGATGAGGCCTTTATTTTTTGTCTGGCAGTGCAATGCCCTGCTCGGTGCTTTTAAAGTCATGTCTTTCACAGAGAGCACAACAGGGTTTTGATCAGACAACAGCCCCTCATGTTAAACATGCCCTTCCCTGGTTTAAAGCGCTGTCATCTCTTTCAAAGAATGCTTTCATGATGTCATGGCAACTATTTCAGTAAGGCCATCATTGCCATTTATAGCAGCTAATGGAATATTCAATACAGTACAGTTATGGTGAAACAGGCCTCTAATAGTTCTCAGTGACTGGGTTATCCATTTATGGCTCAAATGAGGAGCAAAGAGGAAAAAGCATAATCTTTTTGTTTTTTATGCATATCCAAGGGAGATTGGGGTAAGCTGTGCCAATTTTTATATGTTGCCCTCTTGGAGAACAGTGATAGAGGTAAAACTAATATGAGAAATTATATTCATGGTTGTCAACTAAAATGATAAGACATCCGTAGCATAGGGCCGTGTTAATATGACTTCTCTAAAAAGTGATTCAGTAATACAACCATAAGAATAAGTTGAATCATTGGTAGTACTTAAATGTACTAATATTTCAAATTATTTATACAAAGAATTTTACATTGCTGTACATTATTCATATATTTTACATCCATAAACCGACTAGGAAAATAATTCATTGCTGAATGAAGCAACTGAAAAACAATAAAAATGAATTTGAATTTTTTTAAATTCTCAATAGAAATACAAGTTTGCAAAGTTTACAAAAAGAAATTATTAATTATATTTTATTAAAGAAAAAATATTATTACTCCACATTCCATTCATCAAGGTTGCAGAGAAATATCACTCCCTCCATGCAGCTGTAAATCATTTTATGGGGGAAAAAATCCTTTATAATTTTCTTTCAACTGTGGGATTTTCTGTGCCAGTGCCCTTCAGATTCTTTGAAGAAATTTGACTCCCACTTCACGTTCTTCAACGAAAACATATTTCCTGCATTTGGATTCAAAGCTATTCACTATTTTGTTGAGCCACTGGGCATCTGGCACACTTTCCCCCACAGCTTTGAGGAAAATGCTTCATTTAATAATTCATGCTAATCTTTAGCCACATAATTATACATTGGCAGTTCACCAACATGCATATTTTTAGTTCTTTATACATTTGCTTTGCCATAAAATTCATTTTATGAATTTTGATTCAAATTTACTTTGACTTGCAAAAAGGTTTAAGCCTGAAAAAAAAAGATCATCATCACTTTCTTCTTCTTTTTCTTAGATTAAGCAGTGACACATCTTAACTCCACATAGGAGTTCTACATACAACTCACACCACACAGTTAAATTTAATTCATTTGACAGCATACTCTAATGAACTGTGAGTCCTTGTTTTCTAGATGACTTGATGGATGAATAATTGTAAATGATCTGTAGTAGTTGGGAAACTCAATACACCTTTGCATTGTGTCTCATCTTTAATGAGGCGATGGCAACAGACCTAGATGAGCATGACTGGCCTTGACCGACACCAACGTGTGTTTCACCCTCGCTAAGTGAGTGAGTGAAATCTATACATCATATTGATCCTTACCTCTGGGTCATAGTGGTTTAGCTCGAAACCAAAAGGTCTGACACTACTGTAACAACAAACCAACAGTGCCGCCACGTAATTGCTCCAGTCAGAAGCTACATCTTCACAATCAATTCTGCAGTGACTTCATCAATATGGATATATTTCGTCAATGTTATGTCATAAAAGCTGTCCTTGATAACCACAGAAATCTGATATTTTATCAGTGCTATGGGAATGACGCACAATATACACTATATACTATTAACAGTTTGTACTGATAACTGATAACCACAGAAAGCTGATGACATTTACACTACCGTTCAAAAGTTTGGGGTCAGAAGTTTTATGTATGTATGTATTTATTTATTTATTTATTTATTTTGGTAAAGAAATTAATACTTTTATTCAGCAAGGATGCATTAGGTTGATCAAAAGTTACACTAATGACTTTTACATTATTAGATACAAATTCAAAATAAAATATTCATCAACGTAGCTTGAAAAGAATCAATTGTATCACAAATCTTACAGTTTTTCTCGATTGCTTAAACACTATAACCAGGCTTTTGAACTAAAATTTCAAAACCGTAATGCCATTTATCAAGAAGCACACCCATTTCACTAAACTATAAACACTATTCCCTGTTTTGACACACATGAGTCAGATTTGTTGAACTGTCACTGCAAAACTCTACAGACAAATCCCTTCATTCCTCATTGCCTAGACCATGTTGTCATTTAGAAAGCACTAGCACTCAATATTGTTTACTCAAGTCAGCACAGCTTCAGCTCAGTTAGCACACAATTACCCAGGTAGAAACACTAAGAGTCAAAATTTAACACACATCAATCAGAACCTTCAATAGATATATAAAAGGGCCCAAATCAGTTTATTGAGTTTTGGAACAATGGATCCAGAAAGACATGAAGGAAGAGATGGAGGAGGGATAAGGAGGAGGAGGAGGACGAAGGGCAAGGGCAGGAAGACAAGCAGTCTCAGATGAAATTCAAGCCACCCTAGTTGCCCATGTCTTTATCAATGGTATGACTATGAGGGAGGCTGGGCTACGAGTAAGGTCAAATTTGAGTCGCTTTACCGTCACCTCGAGAACCTTCAGGGAGGAGTGGTGGCAAACAAAATTCTATCACTGAATAAGAGACAAACATTTCCAATAGTCTTTGATGAGGTGTATTTTCTTGCAAGAAAAGGCCAGCAGTCGTACAGTCACACAGAGTGTGACAGTGAAGGGAGGGCTTCCTTTCTCCTTTATAGACTCGACTCCCAGAATGTTATCTTTCTTTATGATGGTATTTCAACCAGATGTGGAACATTCTTAGACGTGTTCATCATATTGTATCCTTGAGTGGAGGCCCTCCTGTCACGACCAACACTCTTTACCATTCCAATACAATTCCATATTAGAATAAGGTTTGTGTGTGCTCTTTTGCTGTCATATGATGGTCACACACATCTTACTGTAAGTAAATATAAAACATTTTTTTAGAGGAGAGAATATATATATATATATATATATATAAAAAGTAAAACAGGGAAAAAATGTTTGTTTTGTTGTGTGTGTGTTGTACTGTGTAGTACATTAATGAATAAAAATGTGCCAATGTATCCACTGGTTGTGTATTTTGTGTTCATCATGTGAAAAGGTTTGTGAGGGGGGGAACCACAAGCAACATAACTTACCAGTTTTGGAAATGTTGTCTTGAATTTATTGCACCAGTGTGTTAGACTATGTTGTAGTGTGTGTGATTTTGAGGGCTTGTGTGTCCTGTCTGAGGGCAAAGTTTGGTTTTTCAGCAAGAGTGAATGGTTTTGAGTGTAGAGTTTCATTTTGACCTGAAAATAGGATGTTTGGGGAACTGGGTGAGACGTTATGGATTTGTGTTTACAGTTTTGAGAATACGAGGCAGAGTTTCAAGAAATGTGTTTAAGCAATCGAGAAAAACTGTAAGCAGCACAACTGTTCTCAACACTGATTATAATAAGAAATGTTGGTAACAAGGGTCCAATTCTCCCTATAGTTTCTTATTAGCATGCATATTACTGATATTGTCTGTTTATTACTTATATAATACATATTAATGCCTTTTTCTGCATGACCATAATCTACATTCCTTAATCCCTAAATTTAACAACTACCTTACTAACTATTAATAAGCAGTAATTAGGAGTTAATTGAGGCAAAAATTAGTTAGTTAATATTGAGAATTGGACCCTAATCTAAAGTGTGAAAAATTAGCATATTAGAATGATTTCTGAGGGATCACATGACAATGAAGATCACATTTTAAAATGTTCATTTTTTTTTTTTTTACTGTATTTCTGATCAAATAAATGCAACCTTGGTGAGCATTCAGTAAAAGGGTTCTTTCAAAAACATTTTAAAAAGTTCAAGTTTAATGTGCAGAAAATGACTGGTAAGTTTGAACTTTAACTTTCACAGCTCTATTTAGATTATTAACAGTTAATGAGGTAGGAAGTGCCACACCCAACAGATGAGCTATTGCGTGACTGTGAAAGCAGGTGGTTATATAATTACATATACCCTGTATGTTCTCAGCTACTTTTCAACTCCCTAATGACCCAAAATATGTTGGGTGGGAGAACACTTGTCTCCTCGCCTCATTTGTGTTTATTGCCAAGTTCAGCAAATTTATTCACTGACCTTATTTCCTGCTACATTTGTTTATCCGATGATTTTCACTTCAAATAATTATGGCCTTACTCGCATCTTCTAATTTCAAATTTGTTAATACCGAAGAGCAGATGCTCCGGCAGGTAGCCACAAAGAACGGTTGCAATCTACCCGCTCGTTTGAAAATGGAGGACGTCTCGGTTCGCTTCAAATCATTTTAAATACACCATATTATCCCCTTTGAAAATCCAGCCACACACTGTGAAATGGCAGCGCCAGTGAATTGCAGCAGAGGATTTTCTATAATCATATGGTGTTCTAAAACAAACACAGATGAGATTGAAGAGTCCTAATGACATTTTAGACACATTTAACAAGAGGGCTGTGAATTGGAAAGGATCTCTCTAACCTGATTTGCAGAGATGAGCCTTCCTTGTTAAGAGGTAATGGTCCCATTTGTAATACAATAAAGGGAATATGAGATTGCTCTCCAAAAAGCTGGGGCTTAATTATATGTAATTAGGCACGTTGCTTTGGGTTGCTTGTATGAGGGGCCAACCCCTGGGTAAAAATGATGTTGTAATAACTCCGAACGTGACAATATTAACATCCAAAATAAAATGCAGCGTTGTCTATTCCTATGGGTTATGAATGCTTAATGAGGAAAGGAATGTTGTAGAAAGAGGCAGAATTGTGAAAATATGTTTTTGTCACTGTGAAAATGGATATTTCTGCATTAATTGAGGACAAATGCAGAACTTTTGGGCCCTGACTTTAGATTTAGAGTTTAGTTTCAACGATGATGTGGCAACTCCCTCATATCAACGAGTCTCTTGATGCATTTTACGCTGATAAACTGCAAATAGACTATAACGTTCATACACTAGAATATTCCACACGCAAAGCGTTGGAAAAGCATGTTAGAAGCAGTTTTTCTTTCATAAGGAGTTTTTCCTTTCCTCAGTTGCTTTTGGCTCACAGGGGGCTTTAAAAAAAAACACTATTTTAAAGCTGGAGCAATATGCATTATGTATTCATGTGTGTTCTCAGGAGATATTTAACATGCTTGACCTGAAGAGCACCACTATGTTCATGGCTGCTTTATTTTAATTGTCACTCGGCCTTATTGAAAACATACTTTAACCTACTTTTCGCTTGTCATGCATGCACTCACATGAATAAATATTTGCATCTCTGGAGAACAGAGCCTCAGGGATTATCCTAGCAAGTGCAGTACAGCATGTAAGGGTAGAAGTAACACTTGATGTTAAGTGCGTAATCCCTGATCACAGGTGCAATGTGCTTCATCAGGTCTCCGAAGAGAGAAACAGGAAAAGAAAGTGAAAGAGAGTAAATTAGAGAGAGATAGAGGCGGAAAGAAACAGGGATACAGTGAATGTGAATAAGCCAAACTGACAGCTGTTAGTTCCAGAAAGGCACAGCATGCAAATGTTTCCCTAGGCGGAGAGGTATGGAGTCATGGAGGACAGTCTATTGCTTTGACTTTAGCACTGCACTGTTCACTCAAAAATGAAATTCTGTCATCATTTACTCACCCTCATGTCGTTCCAAAGCCTATGAATTTCTTCCTTCTGTGGATCAACAAAGGAGAAAATTTGAACAGGTACTGGCTGTTCTCTGCCATGCAGTTACAATAAAATAAACTTTCTAGACTGTAAAAAAAAATAATGTAATTTTAAAGTTGGCATGAATTGAAAGTTGTGATAGTCTTTTCTTCCCTATCGTGACGTATATCCAGTTGAACCGGCTTCTTGAACAAAAACAAAAAACTGTTGAGTGTGACTTAATTTTGTCCATCAGGAATTGCTTGGATGTTTGTGGTTTGGCATGCTGTCATGTAAGTGACAATGACTATTGTTTTACGCGCTTGTTTTATGATGTTACTTTATAGTATAGCATCAATAAAGCTACTCTAAAGAAATAGGTGATGTAGAATTATAAAGGTAATCCATATGATTTTGTTGAAGCCATTCAGCAACATTGTTTAAGGCACAGTCCAAAAGTCAATCTTTATGGAAAATTGTGGCATTCAACCTATCTACTCTGCAAGAGAAGCAGCAATGCCCAATTCAAGAGCGAATCAGATCTGATTCACAAAACTGTTTGAAGGATTTATTCACAAACTGACAGATTCAGTTCTCGAGTTCAACTGATTCAGTGATCTTGTCACAGAGAGCCCGATCTCATGAAAGTGCGTATCTATTGCACAAATGATATTTCTCGTATCATTTATACGCCAAAATGAGTTTTTGCGTTCATATGATACGCAGTTTATGGCGTGTAATATGCACACCCTCCTCATCCCTAATCCTACCCAAGGGGTTTACAGTGCGTATCATTTGAACGCAAAAACTCGTTTTGACGTATAAATGATACGAGAAATATCATTCGTGCTATAGATACGCACTTTCATGAGATCGTGTTGTCACAGAGGTTATCAGCTCACTGATAGGAGACATTATAAGAGAATAACAACTTAAAAGCTGTCATAGGACAATAAGAAGACAATTTAGTTCACTTATTATATAGAAAACATTTTTGGTGCTTTTTTGTCTTTTTGAAACTATGATTATATATTAATGGATAGGTCTGGGTGAGTAAATGATGACAGGACTTTTACTTCATGGCTGAAGGTTTCCCAGGCCAAAAAGTCATTGGTTGGCTGTGAAACAGTGGACTTGAATTCTAAGCATTTATAGTAAAATTACTACATTTTGACTACATTGCTGCATCTGCACTTCACTGCAGAGTGAATGCTCCAATCTTCTAGCATGGGCACTGAAACAAATACATACCGCATACATAGTTGAATGCAGCTGCCATTGCGATGAATGTGAATGCTAACAGATAGCACTTTTCAGGTATTATAGATCTCCTTGTCATCAGTTCAGACAGTAATTAACTTTCATTGCCACCAGAGTGCTCACAATTACCCCTAGCAGCTAGCAGTTTATTTCATTAGACGCAGCTACATTTCACTTTGATACTATGCTACATCCTGCCTGGCTGATAATCCAGTAAAATATCTTATTTGAGATGTGATTTATCCATTAATAAATGTCCCAGGTGACTGTACATATCAACGAATTTAAGGGAATTTCCATCCTGGAGTAGCCATGATTGAATTGAATTCATTGAGAAAGAGAGATAAAAGTCCTGTGAGAAATGTATTCAGTGTTTTATATAGATACTTTATGCAAATGAGGCTGTGATTGACGTGAAATATAATGACAGGATGTTTTACATCAGAATGTGGACATATGGTGTTTAATTTGAAGTCATGGGCTGTTGATTGTAGAACAGCCTTCATATAAGCGTTGGCATAAGAGCTGTCAAAATCGATGTACTCCAAACCTTGTTAAAAAAGTTTCTGTGAGAAGTCCAGGCTCTTTCATCCAGATTCTTATTTTCGATGGTTACAGAATAAAAATCTTCGCAGCCTTCTGAAATACTTTTTCTAAGTAAAGAGGTTCCCTGCACAAAGTTTACAAAGAAAAGTCTCAAAACCGAAGCTTTGTGTGATTTTACTGCTAGATATCTCAGCATTGATTTTTCTATTGTGGGGAAGCAAATTAATAATGCATGCTGTTTACACATGATCAATATAATGTCACGGTGGAGGGAGAGGTAAAACCTTTCACTTAAACGAACTGATTGTTATAGATATTTGCTCGTTGCAAGCTTAAAACAGTGTTGGAAGAATTAGCTTGTAAAAAGATAGCCGGGACATCGGTTACACAAAGGAAGCGACAAGAATGAAAAGCAACAGAACACAGTCCTTTATCTAACATGATAACATGGTCTAGTATTTGTCTCAGTATGCCACTGCAGAACAGCGCTGTTTATGAACTGCTTAACCTCTTAGTGAACATAATCTAGTTGTTTGAGACAACAAAGAAATAGCTGAACAAATAAAGAAGAAGCATCATCATTTAAAAAAAGAGAAAACAACTACACATTTCCTCACATTTAGAAAAACAATGCAACGTAATGGATGGCACATGTGTCTTATTGGAGGTGATGTATGAGCCCAGCCCGGTCTCACCCCAAAACGTCACATACTGACGCGTCTTGACCAAACGGCAATATACGACGAAAAGGGTACCCCTAAAACGTCCATATGAGACGAAGACATAAGCGCACCAGCAGCGCCTCTTAGCGGTACCCTAACGCATACCTAAACCTACCCATAACCCGAATAGTCACATACGGACGTTTTAGGGGTACCCTTTTCGTCGAATATTGCCGTTTGGTCAAGACGCGTCAGTATGTGACGTTTGGGGGTGAGACTGTGTTGATGAGCCGCAGGATTTCTTTTATGAAGTTTTAAATGCAAAGGCCATCATAGAAAATAGACTGTTTGAATAGATGGTAAGTTTTAATTTAACCCTTGTGCTGTTGAAAATCCTTTACCTATTTTGGTGTTCACGGTCATAAATAACAGGCCTTTCAAATTGCTTATTTATCTCCAAATACTGGATCAACTCTTTTTCTTTCAGTTAGCACAGGTTTTGTATTTCTTTTTAGAACTGATAGATCATAGTTCTCATTGACCTAAGCTTATGCACCTCAGTTTAAGAAGTTCACTCAAGCTCATTCACTCATACTGTGTAAAGAACTGAAAACGCATTTGCAGTACCGCACATGGACTGCATACATACCGCAAACAGATGATATGTGAAACGGGCGTTATAATGTATTTGCGTATGATTTATAATAAAAAATGCAAAAACAAAACAAAATTTTGAAATCAGATTTTAAATAGCCACTAATGGAGAAAGATCATTTTTGCCCCCATAACGGTACCCTGGTAATCCAGAGTTCTCGTGAGAGCACAAGTTGAATTTTCTCAGCAAGTTACTCTGGTGTCGAGTAATGATGCTCATTAAATATGCCCCTCGATCTGAGCTGCACCAATCACATCGGGTTATCTGATATAGGCTGGCCAGAGGCGAGCTAAACGGATGACGACAGCGCTGTGACGTCGAAGTCATTAGTAAACATTGCAAGATGGCAATGGATGAACACCAGTTGTTTGAAACGGCCTTGGCCGCTACAATGAACGAGTTAGACTTGGCTTTTTATCTAAAACAGGAGCAGAAGACGCCGCTCGAATCGTTCCTTTGCAAGAAGGACGTTTTTGCTTTTTTGCCAACCGGATACGGTAAGAGTATAATCTACCAGTTAGCTCCGCTGGTAGCTGGGGTTTATTGTTGTGATTGGTCGTAGTGTTATCCAATTTCATTAGTTGACGCCAGACCATTAATCTTTTAGATTTAGGTCTGGAATTCCAGGCTACCATAAGGGTGATGTTGGGGGCAACTGCTGGCGAGGGCTAACTTTACCTTTCCAACCATCTAGATCTTGACCTTTGACTGAGGAGTGTGCATGTCATCATTAGTGTGGAATACTTGTGGAGATGTTGGACTGAGGGACAGCTCATTTCACTTTAAGAGGGAAAGGCTGACAGGAAAACAAGACATTAGCCTTGGTTATTAAAAAAGATTCTGCGGTTCAGATTTTCAGAGGAAGTTGAGTTGGCATTAGTGGTTACTTCATAATAATAATAACAACATTAAAAATACATTATGTAATGTTTCATAAATCTTAATGTACATTAATACAGATGGAAATGTCATAAAACTTTGAGACATATGTATGGCAATCTGGGGTAAATTCTAGAAATTTAGAATATGAATGACACTACTATATATTAATGTTTCTCATTTCCTGGCTGTACGATCCTTGGTGCTTAAAACCTAGCAAGTATTTCATTATTATTGTAATCGAATATATGCCATTGTGGATTATGAAATATCCATTTTATCTATATTTTAAAAAACTATGCAATGCCTTTCTGGGAGAAAGAAAATGACAACTACTGTATCTCATATAATGTTTTCCCCCAGTTCAACCTCAAAATCAATGAACTAAACTAATCAAAATTGATTTCAGACCAGGTAATTATCAAAGGACTGTCCAGATACTGTGATTTAAAATGTGATGAATTAAAGAAGCATCACACTTGTGGGTTTTGGTGAGTCGCAATCCAAAAATGGATCACAGATATGTTCTTATAGACTCGAAAAGCAATGTTAAATGCAACTAAGGATAGCAAAATAAACTTCCTATATCTTTTAGTGTGAAACATACAGTATCAGCAGAAGCTAACCAGCAAAACTTGATGTCTAATGTAAAATCTGGGACCCAAAGCAAAATTACAATTAAAGTGCCCCTATGCTATTTTAAATGTTACTAATTTTGTCTTGGAGGTCTCCTACAACAGGGTTACATGCATCAAAGCTCAAAATATACATTGCACATCACCACATTTGTCAATGATTCTCAAACAACTCGTCAGATACTGTGATTCAGAGGAGCAAGTTGGTCCAAAAATACTGGGTACTGTCCCATCTTTTAAGAGCAGGCATTTTGCGAATCCCGTGTTGAAGGGCGGAAACAACTTAACTATTAAGTTGTTTGTGACACGAGCGGACAACATAGAACATACGCGGGCATTATGCAAATGTGTTAGCTAGTGACGTGTAGCCGTGACTGATTTGAATTCCAGACGACTCGTTTAGGCGGTTCAGAGTCGATTCTTTCTTTGGGAAACAATAACTTTATCGTGCACTTTCGACTTTCGACTTACAACTTTGCGACTTGTTTTCGACTTACAACTTTGCAGACCATTTACATTCACGGACAGCTATATTTCACACTGCATGAAAGGGAATATTCTGGGGAAAAAAAACATAATAGGGGCCCTTTTATAATTAGTTAAAACCACTGCATTAGTACTTTCCAGTACTTTCTGTTTTTGTGCTTCTCCTCTCTGCTTATTCGAAGACCTACAAGGGTGTGCCTGATCACACAGTACAAATGAGTAACAACAGTACTAATTGGAAATATAAAATGGAATGCACGGCTCGAAAAGGTCGTTACAAGGCATTCTTACTATTACAGAGCATTCACAACACAAGCACACAAATAATGAGCCGAATCCTATTGAGGGTCTCCGTGCAGCTCTGTCATTATCAGATGAATGCACAACAGAAACATGGGCTAGAGACAGAAGGGAATGCAGGGGACCATGGAAAGACTTCATTAATAATCGGCGTCACCTTTTGCTATTTAATTGATTTGTTTAATTAATTCAGCTGCACATATCAAGAGAGCACACAACTGTCGCATTGCTCTTTAGGACTATTAAATGGCAAATGGTTTGTTTGCCGTCACGGAGGAAAATTGTGCCGTATGCTAATGCGGAAGGCAGATAATTTGTTTCGGGCTTTTAATGAAAAGAGCTCATCGAGAGGAGCCAAGGAGTCTGTTAATTATCCCCTGTCCATTTTTTATTCATGTTTGAGCATGCAAGTGCACAGAAAAAATGATCTACATCATTATGATTGGTATGGCTTGTTTATGATGTGCTAGCTGCTTCTTTTATATAAATGGTGTACAGTATTAGGAAGGGTTAAATTTTGAACGTGGGAGAACTAGGCTCTGTATATGAATAAATATACTGTCACTGAAGACTATAAACCATAGGCAGGTTAGCGCCATTCATTTCCGACAGGAAAGAAAACAAGGCTGTGAGGGACAGAAGATCAGTGTGTTCAATGGATCGTACTGTACAGCAGTTGTTCAGCTGACGAAACATCTTTCAAAAAAACTTTCAATAGACAAAAACATTCTGAAAGTGTGATTTTTGCAAATTGCATGTGATCTAGGACCTTTAAACAGCTCAGCTACTGTAAAGACTGTAAGTCTATCCCTCACAGCCTCGTTTTCACCTGTGTTAACAGAATGTTACAGACAGTTAACCTGTCATAACTTGATTTTTATTTATTTATTTTTAGTTATGTGATAGTTAACGCATATGTGATGAGTTTGATAGTTTTCATTTCACCGTTTGTAGAGAAACGCAATTATAAGAAAATAAAAAAAGTCTCAGCTTTCAAAGTGTCAATTTTATTACAAAAATCATACAGTAAATGTCATTTTAATGCGCTAAAACTAAAACTGTAAAACTAAACACACTTAATTTGTCAGAAAACAAGACCTAATATAAGACTTAAAAAGTCATTGTGCTTCTCAAGTAAATGTATCTTGATGTTTAGATATTTGTAATGGTAAACAAGACAAAAAAACACTGATTAAGAAAATAATTTATTGCAATGCGTGAACAAGTGTCACATCACATTTACCTCAAGAAAGTAAATAAATGACATTAGCACATTAGTTAGTAAGTTAGTTACTTTAGAGAAGTGCATGCCGCTACAACTGTAAATATATTGTTAAATATATACACAATTATGAATTAATTATAACAGCCACAATTTACAGTAAATGATATGGTGGTTTAAAGTAGAGTAGTAGCAGAGACTTTCTCTTATTATTCAGTCTATAAAATATGTCTTATGGGCCTAAATGACTCAGGTCATGAAAGGTCTGTGATGCTCATCTGGATCAATCCTGGCCAGTTTAACCCCTGTGTACCAGCTTGTTTTGATATTTAAAAAAAAAGAAGCTGAGAGTGGTTTGTTGGGAGGAAGACGGAGGGAGAGGAAAATGACGAGGTGGAGGAACAGATGGGTGTACTCACACTTCCCACAGAGAATCCAAATCAAAGGAAAATAACGCCGCCAACATCCTTTAGTGCTGAATCATCACACTTCAAACTGTGGACAGAAAAAGAGAACACAAAATCTGGAACTTCTCCTCCATCCAGATCAAAATGTCCTTGTTGGACAGCTCATTTTGTTCAGTTTGATTTTTTTTTGTTTGCCAGCTGACTATGAAATGACAGATCTACCATGTGACCCATTAATTCCCAGAAGCACTCTTAGCATGACTAGCTTTCCCTCACAAATCAATCATCGAAGTTTAATTATGCAGTACTGTCTCAAACCACCTCTCAGGCATATCAAACTTATTTTCTGACCTAATTGTCACTTTGATGACATGTTTAAGGCGAAGAATTTCATTGTTTGACATTTCATTAGCTGCGTAATTGGAGCGGTTGATTAGACTGACTTTGATACTCAGTGGATTTGCACTGATCTTGTTCTCCTAGTAACACTTTTAGACACCTTTTCACCAGCTCTCTAGCACTGGTGGGAACTTGTCATCTGGAGGAGCTGAAGTGTCAAAACACTGCCTTTTTTTATCAATGCTCTTTGTGCATTTTACGTAGTCATATCCTCCAGGCCTGTAGCTGGAAGTACATTATTCATGTTGCCCAAAAGCCCTCTCAGAACTCTGACAAGTTCTTTCTTAGCCTGCGAGGTGCATGACAGTGTTAAAATTCATTGTCCTTGTTAAAGCAGAGCTTTCGGCTAACAGGATTCGCTCATTACAAATTTCATTGGATACGTACAACCTTTTAGGAAAAACAGGGTTAAGTAGTTCCTGTCACCGCATGTACAATATACTATATCCTCATAACCTTTAGGCTCAAAGAGTCTTTGCTGCACATTATATATACTGTAACTTACTGTACAGTAGACAAATAATTATGGTGCAGTTATGAAAGATTGCGGTGGTCACATTTTCCTGAACTTTCCTTTCAAGGTAACAGAATTCAAAAGGATCTTAGATAGACTTCGGGTGGACAGCAAGCTATGTAGAGAGAATTGAAGAATATATATTGTGTAACCTTTCTTTGGTCCTCTAAAAATGGCAAGAGATCACAATGTACTGGATTGGAGTCATGAAACAATCAGCGCCGACTTCTCACTTCAATCGCAGCTGTTAAAAACAACCACAGAGCTTCTGAAATGAAACTGTTGTAAGGGATTCAGGTAGACCAGACATTTATATGGCTCTGCATGGTGCTATCCTTTGGACATGATGTACCAAGGCACAAGCCAAAATACCCATATGGTTAAAATAGCCTTGAGAGGACCACATGAGAAAATTGGTACATTAAAATGTGCTTTTTGCATATCAAAGTACATTTTTACATCAAGTAAAATGCCATGAGAAAATATTTTGAATGTTACCCTTTTTGAACACAAAGAGAATAAATTGCATACCCAAATTAAAATGGTTGCAGAATAACTTAAAGAAAACACTTGGGTGTTTGGAATCCAAAAGTAGGAATTAATTAAAGCCATAAAGAAAAGTAGATAGAAAAGCTAAAGAAAAAATGATAGATATTTGTATGAAAAAACAACAACAACAACAACACAGTGACATTATTCTGGTCAAGGCCTAGAGTCCATGTCAAAGCCTCTTTGTTCTGACCGCTTTATACTGTAGATATATTGTGTATTGTGTTTATTTATTTATTATAACAAAGATACTGACTTCGTTTTTTTTGACTGCATTCAGCTAGTACTTTTTTTGGGATATTTTATGTAAAATGAGCAGATGTGGACTTTGCATTGAGAATAGATTTTTGCTCTGTTGTGCTGCTGGCACAGATTTCCTTCTGCTTCTGTGTGGTTTGAAGGTGATCAATTCACACTGCAATAGGAAAGAGAAATCTGACAGGAAGAATCCTGTCTGCTCAGCTGAGACTCTGACAGTCATTGAGTGGACACTGACAAATACATCTGACAGATCTGATATAAAACATATCTGCCTCTAGTTGCTCTATATTATGTGTAGCCTATATTTTACATGGGAATGTGTATTTTATATTGAAAAAAAATTCAGCCCTGAAGGACACGTGCATCCGAAACCATGATAATTTCATCATTCTGTTGTCTGAAAACATTACCTCAGTGTCTCTGGCTGAACATGCTTTTAAATAAAGTATGAATATCAAAGGGTCGGCACAGGTAAACACGTGTGTGTAACAGGGCGAAGGAAACTACATGTAGTTGTGGCTGACTCACTGTGTATAATTGGATATGACAAAGTTCAGCGTTCCTGGAGGGGGAGATTAAAAACACATCAGCGAATGTAGCCCCCCTTGGAAATGAATTGATTATGACAGAGAGCCTTGATGAATAATAAATTTGGACATTATCCTGGGAAATACGCCTATGGTGCCCAATGCACTGGTGAGAGGTCCTGGACAGTGAGAAAAGAGAAATCAAAACACAAGGCCGAAGCTGTTTTTTTGTGGGTTTTTTTTTTTTGGCAAGAAGCACAAATACATACTGTATGATTATTTATGTCCTACTAAAACGGAATACACATTTTATCCTGTATTTCTACTGAGGAGCAAAGGTTGATTCTGGAGAATGTAACACTTTACAATAAGGTGCCATTAGTTAACATTAACTAACAATGAGCAATACATATGTTACAGTACTTAAAAATACAAGTGTCATGTTAGCTCATGTGCTTTAAATAATATTAAAAGATACAAGTTTTTATTTTAATAATGTATTAGTGAATGATAAGTATAAGATTAATAAATGCTTTAAAAGTATTTTTCACTGTTAGTTCATGTTAACTAATGTAGTTATCCAATGTTAACAAATGGGGCCTTATTGTTAAATGTTACCGAAAAAATATTTAAGGTCCAGTTGAAAAAAAATACAAAAAATCCTTCAAATATTAAAAAATTTAAATAACTGCTTGACTTAATTAGTCAAAATATGTTACAGATAAAGTGTGAAAAAAGATAGTCAGGTATAGTTCAATTAGGACATTTAAGTAGCTTAAGTCTTTGAGTGAGTCATTGAATCATTTTAACAGCTTCAAAAAAAAAAAAACTGCTTCATTCACCCAACAAAACAAGTGACTCTTGCTGCGTCCCAATTCGCCTATACTTCGCCCTAAAAGTACTGTTTTTGTGATGAAAAAGTGTGTAGCAAAAGAGTACACAAGCTTTTGGACAGACTAACACGTCGTACAATTGCATCTTTAACGGTTGTTCTCTGTCGCATCTTTGCACCATAAACTGGCCTGTCAATCATCTTATCTCAGTTACAATCCTCCAAATTTCATTTCATTTCATTTCCTACTGTATCGGAGAGAAATGCAGTATCACGTTGATCTGCATTCGCAGGTCTTTCATGCGGAGAAGTCTCCTCATATTAATACATAATGATGCATTTAAAAGTTAATGGCCAAACAAATCTTTATAAAAGTTCACATTGTTATTGCAGATTAAATATAACACGGATAACATTAAATAATTAAACTTTGATATTAGTCACTCAAACCTTTATTTAAACCTCTTAACCGTCGGTCGCGCATATCTGCCATGTTTTGTAGTTTTTTTTAACACTTTTTACTCTTGTTTGTAGTTCTGAACTGAATCCTCCTCCAAAGCGCAATGGGTTGTAAGCAATATTAGCCACACTTCGAAAATATACCAGAAATAGTAGACCATCCGGGGACTTTTGACATATACTTTTCTCAACGTATATGCTTTGGGACACACTTATTCTAATCTCGCGTACTATTTAGGATGGATAGTATTGACATTGGAACGCAGGGTGACTGTACGGGTGGGTCACAGGGTCATTCGCTCAACTGATTCGTTCAAAACACTGATTCATTCAGGACCAAAACAAGAGAATACCTTTATGACCGAGTCACTGAATCGTTCACTCAAATGTTTCGTTCAAAAACACAGAATCGTTGCTCAGAGACATGGTGCAACTATAAATATTGTCTAAAATGAAAGTCACTTAATTTTGCCTTCTTGTTTATTTAACAGTAAACAATGTCAGACTAGCAATCATGCTTTAGGGAAAATCATCCAGTGAATTGCTTACTCATAATTTTCTCTTCATAGTAACCTGGAATGTAAAAACTGTTAACATCGAAATACCAAACTTCTGTTTAAACAGAGGTTAAACTTACTGTTCTGAAATTGATGCTGCCAGGTAAAAGCTTAAAAATAGCCTAAGATAGGACAAAGTACTTCATTAGAATGACAACAACTTACAGCATTTCTTGAGCAATGTATGAAGATGAAAGACCTAGGCTTGTCATCTCAATGACCCAACAACTTGCTTTTCAATTTGCCTTTCTGTGCCAAATGGAGTTGATTCCAGCTCAGATTCTAGATGAATAGCCCCAGTCGTCTCTCTCTCTCTTTGGTGTTTTTTCTGCTCCTCCCTGACCCTGAAGATTCATGAGTGATGTGAGTGAGCTGGATCACTCCATTTATAACAGAGACACAGCCTGACTTACTGATTTATGAAGAGTCATGTTCTCACAGGAATCCATTAACTGCAAGGGTCATGGTGGCTTTGAGACAGATAAATACGTAAATGAAGAGAAGGCCTGTCGCAGCCCAATGCAAGGTGGGAGAGAGGTAATGTATAAACTAGTATAAATGAGATCAACACATGATGTTGAATCATTTCACATCTCACAAACCATGAGTTGATTAGCAAATGTACAGGGCATGTATTAGGGGGCTGGGGGCCCCTGGGTTTGAGATTATGCTTGCAAATAACCTCAACTAACATCATTATGGAGAAGCACAAAATACACAACAGTAATACTTTTAATACTAAACACTAAAAATCGAAAATGAGTACTTTTTTAAAATAAAAATATTTAACTGTAGTTTTACTCAAGTACCAAAATACCAAAAGTTTTACTTGTTACCAAAATAAATGAAGAAATACCTAGCATATTCATAGAATTACCAATTTACAGGGTGTAAAAATCTGCTCAAACCAGAATTTAAAATGATGAAATTATGTAAATTTGATCACATTTTCTCTTAATTGCGATATTGTTATAAAAGAAAACAAATGTGATTGGGACATCTTTTTCCATTGAGATGACTTGTGTCCCAATCAACCTGAATTCACTATAATTATTATTTTTTTAATATTGGGAGTTAATTGGGAGACTATTTTATTCAACATAATAAGTCACGTGTGATGCAGATGTTAAAATGTACTTCATAGTAGAAATGACCTCCTTACCTGATGACTCAAATGTGTTTGTAAGTTGCATTACTATGCAACACTATGCAATCAAACTGCCTGTGCACAGCATATTTAACTCTGGGCATCATGGAAGAATAGCATTTGTATGCTATTCTAATATAGAATATGGCTCCATTAGATCCCACCATTGCTGCTAATCCTTAATTATATGTTCTTTATTTCAACAGGGATATGAGATTCGTGTTTTTAAATAAACTGCAACACGGCACGGCAGGGCCTGTAACACAACTCCCCTCTGAAATGTGTTGCAATTTAAATGCTTTGACAGATACAAGCGCTCTGTGACAGAGGAAGGCTATTACAATAAGTCTGTGATTCATTTTGCAGCTAAGAGGAGACAGCTTTGCGGGTTACCCTCACAGATGATCCTTTTCAGTCAAGATCAACCCCCCTCTGAAAATACACTGGGAACCTCACCGGTCTCATTGCATCTGCTCAAGCAAACTCAGTTAGATGGTTACAACTCTATCTTCTGTCTTTAAGGTGGACCTGTGCGACTGGTGTTAGTGTCTGGTTGGGAATAGTACAGACTGAAGACACAGGATGGTACAGAAATCAAAAAGATAAAACACTGCTTATTATTCACCCAGCGAGAGGTAATTAAGCCTGGTAGCGTTAATATCCAGCAATGAGAGAAGTAATGTATCTCTAAATGATCAGATGTCAAGCAAGTCCTGACAGGAGAGTGATGACAAACATTTCTCATGCTGTTTTACTCGTGTTTCAACTATTATCAGAGATAATCAAACCAATTATCCTAACTTAATGTCTTGGCATAAGCAGTTCATTACCTTTAAAAACACTGAAATTAAAATTCTAAACTAATTACCACCAGCTAAATACATGATTTCTGTATTTACTTCAACAGTTTGATGTCTTGTCATTATTGATGCTTTCCCCTCCTCTATTATAATGCATTTCTAGGCCAGGCTGCTGAAGAAAATGTTTTCACACTTAATTTCCTTCCAGATAATACCACTTTTCATGAGGTCTCTGGGGCCAAAGTCATGCTCGTTTTTATTTAACAGCAAAGATATTCACTTGTCCAATAGGATAACCCTTCCCCCCCTGAGGGGTTGTGTTTACTCTTCTAAATGACCTGCGAAAAGAAAAGAGTTGTTTTTTTTGTCGATAAAAAGGCGAAGAGCACAATAGGCGTGAGAGAATAATACATTATGTTTTAAATATTCCATTTCTTCACATCTGCAATACATAGCCAGGGATAAAAGCAGATCAAAATGCAAAAGAACTGTGATTCATTAAAACAGTTTACTTACTTTTTAAGCAGTCCTGTGTGAAAGGGGCAAAGGGCAGAGCTGAATGCATTTCATCCATTCCGCTTTCACCGCCCTCCTTTTCTCATCAAGCATTTGCTGCGAACGCCTAATGAATACTTCAGATCAAATAAAACCTCTGGAAATCTCTGGCTGATGGGGTGTATTATACATTCTCATTCTGCTCATTAGGTTAAGGTTTACAATGTATTGTAAGGCCATCAATACAGGGTTTAAAATCCACTCTCGATCCATTCATAACTGCATTTACAATATCAAAAAAAGTCTTCATTACAGCTCAATAGTAATATAATGGCATCAAATTAGATTCCACTGTCTCCGGTAGCACTATCCATATCTGACTGGCGGCTAAATATGCAGCCACAAATGATTCATAACAGCTCTTTATGCGTCATGGCACTGACAGAGAAAATGTAAGACAGATAAAAGGAGACAATGGGATTATTTGATTAGACGGACAACTGAACTTAGTGGTTCACTCCAAGTTTCAGCTTTAGTTGAGAAGTGAAATCAACAGAAATGTTTTGTGCTCGATTTCAATTCCATTATCTGTTTCCTAAAAATTTAAATGACTTGAAGAAGGCTTTGAAGAGGACATCTGGTCCCTTGGCGAGCCCAGTTTTCATAGCTGTGATATAGGCCGCCACATTAGTCCTTGACAGGAAAGGGTTGTTTTTGATGAACTGCGGTGCTTCGGTGACAGCGTCTACTCTCATGAAGAATATTTACACTAGCACAAGTAGAGGGCTGTAAATAAATGGCTTTGTGGTACAACGCCAGACCACACCACACCACAGAACAGCTCTTCCCTTGCAAGACTGATGGAAAGAAAGAGAGTGATACAGAGAGAGTATCTACGGAATACTGTACATACATTGTAGTAGTTCATAGGAGTAAAGCCTTTATTGATATATTTTGCAATGACTAAATTATCTGCTACTGTATCTGTATTGAGATAGAATAGGGTATGGGCAGGGCTTAAGTGTCAATTCTAAATTAAAATATTTTTTTATTTGTAGTTTCACTATAAGCATATAGGCCTTGTATAGTTCATAAAACTATTTATATGTATTACAAATGTAACGGACATAGGCCATTAAGAGCTGTGCATGTAAACCTCACTTCCCTGGCCTCGAGAGGCACGACAGATGCTATAGGCTGCAGTATTTGGCGTCATTGCTAGCGCGCCAGCCTCCCATTCCAGAGACCTTGGTTCAAATCTTGCTCTGAGCACATTTCCCACTCTGTTACATTTGGTGCCGTGACCCGGATGGGAGTGAGGTTTAGGGGTGTGTGTAATGAACAGTAAGAGCTGTGGCATGTAAACCTCACTCCCTTGGCCTCAAGAGGTGCACTTGCAGCTGCGGTCTTTAGAATCCTTGTCAGCACGCCCACCTCCCACACCAGAGACCCCGGTTCGAATTCTGCTCGGAGCTGTGGTAGATTTTTCCCTAAACCTAACTATCTGGGGCGTCTCCAATTCGACACCCAATTGATCTTATTACTTGAGGCGTCTCCAAATCGACACCAATACCTTTATCTGGGGCGTCTACAAATCGACACCCAATTCCTTAAACTCTAGCTCTTGCGTCTTCAGTCGACAACTGGCCGATTTTCTAACTAACTTGCTTCCCTAAACTTCCTAAACTAGCTTCCTTCCTAAACTAGCTTCCTGCGCAGGAATAAATCGACAAACAGACCTGCAACTGTCCTTTAAATGCTTTAATCACGGCCAGGTGATCTTCCCGAGCAGTTCTCAGGGAATCTCTCCCAAGAAGCAAGGCCGGAGGATCTCAGGCAAATTCCATTGAGAATCCCACCGTAAAACACGGATACAACAGTTTTTATAGAATCGAGAAAACAAATAAGACTAACATGTCACCTTCAATATGATTGGTTCAATTGGTTCAAAAGCCCCAACCTTTTTCCTCTGTCACTGGCACAAGCAAACTCTGATTTTGTGATTACTTATCACAAGGTTTTGAAAACTAGTCATCTGTCTAGTTTCACTTCCCCTTTCTGTTATTTATACACACACACACACACACACACACACACACACACACACACACACACACACACACACACACACACACACACACACACACACACACACACACACACACACACACACACACACACACACACACACACACACACACTCAAAGTCACAAGGTTTTCCCCAAAGAGTTTGGACACATTTAAAAGCATATGAATGTCATTCCTGCAAGAAAAACAAATGTTAGTTGATTAATTAAAGTTGATTAATTAAAATCCATCAAAGAGCGAATCGAGTTAGACCGGTTACATTTCGTGCCGTGACCTGGATGGAAGTGAGATTAATGGGGTGAGTGTAATGGATGTAAACCTCACTCCCCTGACCTCAAGAGACACGCTAGTGGGGCGAGTTGAGTAGGACCGGTTACACAAACTATATGTAAAATGTCAAGAAACGTTCCTTGAACTGATTCTTTTAAATATGTTAGCCAAAAAATCTTGCATTCACCCCCCAAAACCTCACTCCCACCCGGGTCACGCCATCAAATGTAACCGGTCCTACTCGACCCGCTCTGAGCGGGATTCGAACCGGGATGTCTGGCGTGGGAAGCGGGCACACTAACAACGATGCTAAAGACCACAGTTGCAAGTGCGCCTCTTGAGGCCAAGGGAGTGTGGTTTACATACACAGCTCTTACTACATTATGTCCTTTACACACGGAAACAATAGACAGCACGTTACAGGTTTGGGACGAGATGTGGGTGAGTAAATGAATTTTCGTTTTTGGGTGAACTATTCCTTTAGGGCCTCTAACATTGGTCTTTTGGTTTTTCAATTCACTGTGAGAGACACCATAATCGGCCACAGGCTAGCTCCAGTCACCTAGAAAAGTAACACGTCTAATAAGAATGCAGATAGTGTATTGAATTTCTGACTGGTTCACCGTAAGAGAGAACAATTGCCAGCCCCTGACAGCAATGGCTGGGGAGTCTGCTCCTTCAGGGGAGGACACTCTTCCCTTTCATTACTGTTTGTTCAATGAGATGTTGCCCTTGGCTGTCAGATGTGTGTTAAGGACTTTGTGCGCTAAGGACTTTGAGTGGTCACCCTGAAAACACGGCAGTAACTGAAGCGCCCTCTAATCTGCATGCTGACTGTCACAATGATTTAGGCGGATTCTTTAACTGTCTGGCTTGTACCATTATTTAATTAAACAAAAAGTAACTTCTAGTGGGTTGTCAATCCAAAGTAGGAGTTCACTTGTGTTATCCAGCCTGAGGTAATTTAGGACTTTCAAACTGTGGTGTGTGAGAAAGTCTACATTGAGTTCACACTTTTATCATTTTTCTATGATGTCTTTTTTCCTCATTGCTGTCATGGATAAATATAGAATACATTATTTGGTGTTTGCACTTCTTTCTGGCCAATTATGAGAAAAAAAAAGAAAGAAAGTGAAGACAGAAGAGAAAAAGATTACAGAATATAAACAAGTGCAATATATCTGTAATGGAACATAGAATGCTTCTTAATATCGTATATATTTATGGCAGGTTTTAGTTTCCACAGCACCTCAAAGTATGCATTTTTGATAACATTCTGTTGTGGAAATTAAACTTTACACATTTTTAGAATAAAATGGCCAACTCCTTACTTAGCATTTTATGGATACTAAATACACACGATTAAGTAATATTTTCAAATTATTTGGACAATTTCACAAAACGCCGCTTAATTGGAAATTACACAATAAACGCATTATGTTTCATTGTTTTCTTCACACATCACATACTATTTCACTTCACTGACCATGTTGTCTCCTTGGTTTCCACACTCGTGTTGTTGGGGCAAACTTGTTTGTTGTGGTAGAAATGAGGCCATAACTGTAAAATATTATATAATATATGTAATGTAATATTTCCATAGTTTAAGATAGAAAGTCTGAGTCTGGAACAAGGGTAAAACAAAATCTAATAGACATTAAAAATGTATTAGCAGTAAAAACAAATGCTCAAATTAAGTGTGATTAGGTGATCCATCTCATTATGGTTATTTTATACAAGACCCAGTATAGCTATAAAGTTTGTGAGGATTGCTCATTTCATAATGCAAGATAAGTCCCTTGTGTATCCATGTCTCCACGGCCAATCTAACATGCTGGCTATGTCCTCTTTTCTATTTGCATCTCTCTGAGTCATGTATTTAATGTGGTTCTTTCCTTCTCGCTTTTATCTCTCATCTAGTTGGAGATAGCATCGGTAAGTGTCAAGCAAAATAACGATGAACAGTGAATCTCTCCATGCATGATTACACACGCACAAACCCTGATGAACATCGACACACACACACACACACACACACACACACACACACACACGTGTGGGAACTACACAAGTACGCACAATGCCGATCCAGACATCTCATTAAAAACACTCCAGTTATCAAAGGTCTGCTTTTGTTTTCCATTTCCCAGAGTGTGGTCACTGAACACTGACGCTTGTGATCTTTCAGTTGGAATTTGTTTATTCGTTCTTGGTGTAATCTTGTTTGTTAAACCTGATCAAACCTTTAAGATGACTTCTTGGACTATAATTCATGCTTTCTGAGGGCATACTTCAGGCCGCCTGTGTTAAATGAAGCGTTTCTCTACTATACACACGGGTCCAGGAACACAATCCAGGCCAAGCACTGTTTCGCACTGTTTGGCTGTAGGTCATGCATCACTGCTGTGCCTACATTGTGAGCTCTTCTTCACAAGATGCTCCAGTCCTCAGCATGGGCCCATCTTCCTGTCTCTATACGGGCCGCAGTTATCATACGGCCCAGAAAATGAGCTTGGCCTCCGATTCAGCCCATCACCGCTGCCCTCCTGGGGCTTCCCAGCATTCTTTTGAGAAACAGATGGGCAGGTTAATACCTGGGCTGTTTTTCGATGCTTCATACTATCTTATCGCAGACTGGCAATACCCAGGGCAAAGGGATTTTACTGTCCAGCCATACCGCAAAAGCCTTAAATGTGTCATGGTGGAGGGCTTATCATGGTCTCAGCAGCCACACTCTCTACCTGGCCCTGTGAAGCTCAGGGAGGTCTGCTTCTGATTTACAAATGCTTCGTACTGCTGGCACCATCTTGGCTCCAATGAATAGGCATCATTACCATCATTATTACTGGTTATGTTGTTGATGGAGGAAGACAATCGCTGTTGTGGGTTGTTTTACCAGGGTGTAAGTGGAAGGTTCACGAGGTTCCAAGGGAGAGAATAATCTATTCAGCACCCTGTCGGGATGCAGAGCCTTCCTTTGTAGTTTGTTTTTTTGGATGGGCACAAGAGAGAATGGTGAATAATGGTTTCAGATGAGCTTGATTCTTGCCAACCACTGTCTGTTTAGTTTTGAATGATGCCAAATTCAATATAAAGCCACTATAATTTATTTATTTCAAAGGCTATTTGCCTGAACCAAATCACTAAGTGCCAGACTGGCATGGTTATTATTAAAAATGATGAACATCCTGTCATGTTTTTGTATCAAAACTTGGACAAAAGAAATTTTGATGTCAAACTGAATTTTCTGTTTCAAGAGCTTGACATTTTCTATCGCAAACTCTTTTAGACCAAATAAGTGAGAATTTGAGATGTAATTTTGGCCTGAGGGTAGTGGTTTCTTAGACATTTATTTTGCACAATATTCCCTACCTGCAATACGCATTACAAAGGAGTGTTCACATAAAAATGAAACAATCTAAATTCTAAGCACACCTCATGCATCGGTAAAAATATATGAGAAAAAAACCAACAGGCATCTTTACTGAATTTGCTTGTATTTAAAGGCATAATTTGAACTATTCCCATGTTAACTTGAGAATGTTTTTGGACCACATTCTAGTTGAAACTCAAGCCACTCTGAAGGATGAAAATCATTTAATTAAGTCCCCATAGTTCATTAACATTCATACAAGGCCCCAGCCACAGATTATGTACAGAACACTGAAAAGCTGACAAGTGCTTTAATTCATAAGTTATTAACTTTTTAAGCACCCAATTACACCAACCGCATAACTTAAACTATTCCAAATCCACTGGGCTTTGTCAATAAATGTGTGTGGTCAATTCTAAGCTTCTTAAGCTGACAGTATAGATGAGAGAATGTGTTGGTTCAAATAACATTTTATTCAATACAAATTGACACAACTGCCGTACTGTTGCAAACTGGCAGAAATATGCTTATGCTGAGCAAAAACAAAATGCATTTTTTTGATGCAGATGATTTCTGAGACACTGTGGAATATATCCAGAAGCTGAAACATGGAAATTCGCTTTACAGACATTCTGTCTGGCTGTGTTTGGTGCATATTGCTGATATTGTTTGTCCCACACAACTCATCATGGGCCAGTGAAAATGCTGGACAGCATTTGTTTTTCATGCTCACGTGGAGATCTATGACAGTGAAGAGAAAATTGGGAATGTTAAGCTGCGCCTGCTTTGACGGATATGACAAACGGCGAAAAAGAGGTTTAGATTAAGTGCAGGTTTTATATTGATCTCTGCATCAATTTAAAATTATATCTAAACAACAGAGCACTGAAATGATCTGAGAGTCTTAGGGGCCATTTACACGACATTGACAACTAAAAATGGAAAACTTTGTATGTGTTTTTGTCATTCATTTACATGACAAAGGCGTTTTGGCAGCCTGAAAATGCAAGCTTTTGAAATAGGGTTTCAAAGTGCACGTTTCTGAAAAACGTTACCATTATATTCTCCATGTAAATAACAAAAAGGTGGTGCATAATGGGTGCATAATGTTTCTTTACAAAATTACATTGCCGACTACTGGCCTGGCAGGCATAACAGTGTTTTTTTGTAATTTTTTGAATGAGGATAGTTTTGACAACACTGTCATCTGTACGCGAAAAAAATCATCAGGCATATTTTTATAGAGGAGGAAAGAGAGGCAATGCCTCCTCAAAAAATTGGATGGGAAAATATTCCATATTAGACCAATTAAACAATGCAAAAAAATAGACCCCTAAAGCATGTGGTGGGTTAGGGTAAAAAAAAAAAAAAAAAAAAAAAAAAAACCTGGTGGGGAAAGAGTTAATGAAGATTAATTAAAAAGCAAGTAAACAACTCAGCAATTTAGATTTCACCACTTTATGTCACGTCAAAATCAAAGTTGAAATGGACTGAAAACATGATGACTGTGGGGGGTATTTAGTGAGCAATCAGCATGGTAAAATTAAAGGTACATCTTTGCCTGTGATCAGTGTTTACCGAGCATGAAAACTGATGAAAATAAGTTGACTAATAAAAAGAACAGCTGAACATCATTATGTAATGTTTATTTAACCAGGAAGATGTGACAACATTAAGTGTGACCGGGACATGAATCTACATTTGAGATATAAATAACTCACAATTTTGTGAACTGCATCAACTGATTTATTGAAAAGTTCTGACTCTGAAGAATGATTCATTCACCAATTGGACATCACTTCCTTTAAGAGGTCTCCAAGGAAAGGGTGAATGTTTCCTTTACCACCCCATCGTACATAGCATTTACAAAATGTATTCTACCATACTCCACTCACATCATGTTGATTCCACACGCAGTGTTACAAGAGATGAAAATGAGTCTAAAAACTTCACCTGCCTTTCTCCTTTGATCTGCTAATTCTTACCAAACTTGCCTGATGTGTCTTAATTTCCTCTCTTTCATGTTTGCTGGTTCTGTCACTAACGCACAACCCCCAGCATTCCCGAAACGTATGAGCAGCACAGACACTTTGTTTGTTATTCCCAACCCTTTCTCTGTTCGCCCACAGTTAGTAATGTGCAGTAGTGTGATAAAAGACAGCGAGGCACGTTGGCATTTCAAATGCAACGCATACGCTCACACTCTGCAGCAGAGCATTTGAAGAAGTGTTTCCTTTTAACAATATCTCCCGAAGAGAGGGGTGGATAGTTAAAACGCAGCTTTACAAAATTTTCTCCATGGGGTCTTCTGTACCATCTGAAAACCTTCTAAATGTGCTAAGTTGGTGTATTTATTGATCCATGTGAATGGAACCAAATGGCACATTTCTCATACAGTATGGCAGAAAATCATTCAATACTTTGACCTTTTCAGAACGAGGACCCTCTAGCCTGTGGCCCTTTGAGGCCACTCTGAGGTTACCAGTCTTTATTAAGGGTTTAATCACATTTAATCTAAAACGAGTTATGTAAAATCTTATAAATAATTTATTAGAGACAAAATGGGTGTGGAATGAATTTTGTGTGCAACACATAATGTGACATAATCCCTAAGCAATGTGATCATCTACAGGAAACTTGTCATAAAGTGACATTACACAATATAAACACACACACACATACACACACCGGTTTAGTCACCCGAATGAGTGGTTTAAAAGAATGGAAATATCTGAATGCCACGACTGACCAATATGAAATGAAGTATCCCAAAGCACTGTGTAATAAAGTGTTATATATTATAGAACACTTAATGTAAGATCAAAATAAGAACAGAAAATTTAAGAGAAACTCTTTGTAACAAACATTCAATATACTTGAAATTGTCATGAATTCCTAAATACAGTAGATATCATTAGAGGCATAATCATTGCTTTACTTCCATACTTCCATACTTATGACTTGATTTTTAAGCAAAGCAGGAACTGAAAAAAATAGGAAACTGAAGTAATGGAGTGGTTAATTGCAACATGAAAAAGATAAAGATATAAAAAATAAAGATATATAACATTATACAGTGCTTACAGTGATATTAGGTGTATTAGTCTGCAATGTAATATATATCTGCACTGAAGTGCTATTCAGTCCTAAACAGCCTGCATGTGTTTTCTTCCACAGTTCTCACATAATGTCAGATTTAAAGTGATTCTTTAGGACAGTGGTAAGTTGCAGCAAAAGAGACTTAAATCCCACTCTAAGCCTGCGCCCAGCCCCGACAAGAGTCCAGAGCCCTAGACTTAAATCTGACGTGCAAGTGAATGGCCATCAGCCGAGCTCCTACTTTGACACAAATTTATTTGCTTTTAATCCTCTTAGGGAGTCCGAAAACTAGCCATTTCAAAGACAGGCCGAAAAGAATTTAAATTGCATACAAATGAGGCCTAATTCAGATTTCTCAGTCTGCTTGTCCCTCAGTGACCACATCCAATTTTCACCGTAATTTTATCAACTTGGGTGAAGCAAGTCATAGACGGAAAGAGCTAATATCTAGAAGACTAGCCACTCAGTCGAGCCAATAGGAGGACATTATTATACATTTACTTTTACAGATATAGAATACATTATGTTTCATTCATGGCAAATGATTATATTTACAGATTATATTTAGTCATTGGCCATATATAAAGCTCCCTGAAGGGCTCTACCTTTATACAGCATGTGTCGATTCAAAATACTTAAAAAAAAAAAAAAAAAATGCTAGTTGGTACAATTTTATGTTGTTAATGAGGGATAAAGGTCTCAAATCCCAAAGGGATTTTTTTTTTTTTTTGTATTATGAAGCTAAGTACAGAGACTGACTCGCCTTTACAGAAACAGCCTTGACCTGTACTGTACAGCACTATTATTATACCCGCCCATGTTTACTGTAGCAGATGAAGACATTTGTTTATGAGCAGAATGCTTAGACTATTTCTATGGAAAGCGGACAGACAGCAGCCAAAGTGAGACTGGGTGGAAAATTAAAAAATAACAGTGAGATTCATAATTCCTTTTTAGCGAGAGGGCTGAGTGAAACAAAGAGCGGGCACAATCCGATAAAAGCCCCAAATATGAGGTGTGGGTCTGAGAGCTGTCTCCATTCTCAAAGGAAGCTGCTTCCCTAAAGGCCTTTTTCACCTATGCTCAAATTATTGTTTCCCTATTAATTTGAACATTTATTCATTTTATAATGCAGTCCCATATCATAGCTATTAAAAAGAGAAAAACACAAAAATATAGTTTGGGCAAATGTGCATTTTTGTGCATGATGCTAGGCTTGCTCGGCCTTCGGAACTAAATAAAGAATGACTTTCAAATCTCAGTTCAACTCCTGAATTTCAGTTAAATAGAATTAATATTCAAATTTGGATATAAGGGAAGGGATTTAAATTGAATTTATATTCAAACTATAAAAAGCAAAGTTCATCCAGACAATCTTTGAAAGTTGACTTGACAAGTTTTGAAAAAAAAAAAGCTTTTAAAAGCCTTTATGTCTGAAGGTTTATAGGCCTTACTCTAACTCTATAACCCTATGAACACCCCATTTGCACTCCATCTCATTCAGTGGCTTCAAAGCTTGTGAATTTTGAATAAAATAATTGGCAGACCTTTCCATCACGCCACATTTTCACAGAAAGCACCCTCCCACTTAGACACAGCCATGGAAATTAAATTATAAATTATTAGAGATGAATAACCCCATAACTTCATGAACAAAATTTCTATTTCGGGGCAACTCATTGAAAGGACTGACTCTTTTTGTAATCACAGGCTTTTCTTACTTGAGATAGTTATTTGGTAACTTGCCACTGAAGAATTGTAATTGGTAACTGATAAATGCCCTATTGAATTCAAAGAGCAAACTTAAAGCCATCAATAAAAAAAGAAGTACAAGCTTGCCTTGACATTTTTTCTTCTCTGATTTATACACACTTTTATACCAAGGGGAGGTTACAGTACATTTTGTTCCGTAAGTCTTGACAGTGGATTGAACTACAGATACCCTTCACAGAGCCACGATGACGTAATAAATAGCCTTTATAAGAAAAGTGAAAAAAAACCGCCTGCTCATTCTCATAAGCACATGCCCCGAACATGATTGAGGCGCACAGATTAATGTCAAGACGAGTGCGGCGGAGATATTTAGAGATGAAAGTGCCCCGACTTAAATGTTGGCCGTGATTTCTAAGCACTTATTCAAGGCTAATGGAGGAGTGAAAAAAGAAGAAATACAGTGCACTACATTCTTTATGATTACAAGAATAGCGATGATTGGTGGAATAGTCAGTTTGACAGGCCTGCGCTCTCGATCTTCGCATCGGCGGTTCGAATCCAAAGATCACCAATCCCGGAAAAAGGCATCTTGTCAGCTATTATCACAAACAGCATTATCTCAGCTGGGTGGCACTTGTAGAGAAATCCTAGCAGCCATTTTCACATCTAAATGACCTGCCATTCCCTTGTCATATTTAAGTTAAACTGATTCTCCATTAATCAGCTTAGCCCCACATCCCAAAGGACAGGGAGATAAAGGGAATCTTCTGGAATCCTTGTCATTACTCATAATGATTTTGGAATCCATAACATTTGTTAGAGGTTGTTTGACTTGCTGTACGTGTTAATAAAAAGGTGCTGACTCTTGAGTGATGGCTTATTCCTTGTAATATGTTTTCCAGGAAGGGACAGAGTCTGTGTTGCATCCATCAGCATATCCAATATGCATGGGGGGCGAATGGAGAGTCTGATGGGCCTAATGTATTATTTTGGTGGAAGCCTTCAGGCAGTAACGATTGACGGCTCTGAGGAAAGTTTAAATATGTAATTACACAGATGGATGGGTATTCTAACTTGCACAAGCTAATCTTAAGTCCTAGTAATTAAGGGCTTCTTTTCCATCTCATGCTTTTTTAATGTGACATTCTGATGTAAACAAGTGTTCTGCATTTAGTGGATTTTGCACCATGTACATCTGCTTCTTTTCGGAGAAAACTAATGTTAACAATTTGAACCTTATTGTAAAATGTTACCACGTGACATTAATATAGGACAATTTAACAACAAGCATGGGAATCATGCATTAAAAAGCAACCGTGCATGTAGAGGGCGCTCTTAGGAGTGATGGTTCATCGGGAAACATGGCCCTGGACATGAAGCAACTGCTAAACTTCTTCAAATACAGGCCAGAAAAGCTAGTGACATTTTTTTTTTTCAATGTAGAAACACAGAGAAGCCTGAATAGATCTAGAAATGGATGACAATATATCTTCAGAAGTATCACTTTATCTTCTGAACTGGGATGTCAGAATAATTCAAGGCATGCTAAGAAAATGTTCTTGCTCAGGATCTTACAGGCAGGGGCATGCAAGTGTTTCATCAATTTTACCCTTGTTATTTTTAGCCTCACAGCCTACTAGAGAGCCCTTTGTCACAGCATTTATCTATTCCAATGTGACTGATGTCCATGTTTGATGACAGCCTGAAAAATACGTCCATCAAAAGCCGTACGCCACAGTTTCGCTCTGTCACTTGTTGATGGTTTGCTTGCCCAGGCAGCCTCCTTCTGTCTTTCTGTCACTGAGTCGCCAGCATGCCACGATGGCTTAGTAATTCACATTTCTGCATGCAAGGACACAGAAGCAGTCTCAACCTTCCATTCTACATGACATCTTTTCACTGCAGTAGTAACCAATAGTAACCATTCATTCATTAGGTTTGTCATATCTGCTAACATTCAATGTTACATGACTCTTCTCTTCTCTTCTCGAATTTATTGTGATGGGAAAAGTAGTAAAATTAGTAAATATAAGAATGATCTATATCAGCTTGATGCATGTTCCACATGTACTGAAAGACATTTATTCAGATGATGTAGGCATATACTGTACACTTGGGTTTGGTTAACATTCCATAAAGATTAATTAACAATTGGATGTACATGGTTTCTATTCATTTTCAAACACACTGACTCACTGATTTCTCTTCAGAACATCCAGCTCAGATGTAAAAAAAGAACAAATAAACATATTTCTGATGCATGCTTGGTTAAATCAGTGCAATCAGATTTTATGTCTTAGTTTAAATGACATTTAGTTCTCAGGTTTGGAGTTCGATGTAATTTGCTGGATAAAAAGATTTCTTCTTTATTTGGAGTCATGATCCTTGGCCTCATACAGTTGAGCTTGAAGTATTTCATCTTTGTGTCCCTATTATTCTAGAGCAAACACTGGGAGAAATTCAATCTGGCAGTTCAAACACTATACTTCTAAAAGTCTGATTTCTTGGAAGAATGTTTACATTGGGCCTATTCTGGATTGATTGCAAACTGTGAAGGGCTGTAATTTTAAAATGAAGTCAGATTTTGTCCTCATGACAAATTGTTCTATTGTTTGTTTGATTCCCGTTCCCGTCACTGTCAACAAATACTTACTATGATTGTTTTGAATAAAAAACGTCATTATTGAAAGATACGTATAATACTACGAGGAAACATTTTGAGAACGTTTAAAGTGATTCAGCTGTATTTGTATCCTTTAATATAAAAGCAGTGAGGAAGGTTCTGTGTATGTCACTGATCTAATTTTGTGTAAAACATAAGCTGTTTGATCATAAGAGCCATAATTATCAAATTCCTTTTATACATTAGACTCTCATTAATTAGTACATTGTGTCTTCAGTGAATCGACAGACACAGCGAGAAGTCCATTTGCATAAACTACATTAATTTCAAAGGGGCTCACAAAAAACTCAACAACAACTAATTTAATGAGAGAAAGTTTGTGAATCCTTTGATTAATTAATTAATTAGCCTGAAATGGGAGCTGATCCTCATTTATGTTGTAATATTTGCTTAAATAACTAAAAGAAAATATTTTCCAAGCATTCTTAATTTTGCTGGGAAAACTGTATGTGAACTTTTTGGAAAATTAGCTGCAATTATTCCTCCACAGGCTGTAAACCCATCTAGATTCATTAGGGTTCATATCTGCTCACTTTATTTTCCAAGCTCTTATGCAGCTGAAGCATGCATCATCGGAAGCATCTGGACATTTAAAGGGCTTGAAAGGAAAATCATCCAACAAGGTTAGCAAGAAAGAAAACTTTGTCCACATCTGTTTTATCTAATATAATAAAGTTCTCAGCCTCCTCATTTCACTTTTTAACAGCCATCTCCTTCCTCTCTTTCTTGTAAAAATTTTCCTTCCTCATATATTTTAGATGTCAAATAATTTTTTTGTGAACATTTCAATGTTTGCACACTCAATTCAAATGTATTAGTTTTGCCATTTTAACATGGAAAACCCTTTATAAAACTACTGACAGTCTTCTCAAGTCATTCGATAGCTTTGTGTGTGAAACACACTGAAATTAAAGTCAAATCTTTATAATCACTTCAGTCAGTCCACAAAATCAGTCCACTCTAAATGATTTGTTCATGAATAAGATTGATCCAATTCTCAAGTTCTGACTCTGGGTGAGTAAATTATGACATAATTTACATTTTTGGATGAGCTATCCCTTGAATAATTCAGTATGAAGCAGATCATTTCAAGTAAACAAGATATCTCAGCATGTTCACCAAACAACCAAATTTTTTTTTTTTTTTTTTTTGCACAGCATGCTGGTCTGTTACCCCCCACTAAACATCACATAAAACATGACAGTCAGACTGCCTGAATGAACAGAATGTCAACTCTAAAAATAATTTCACAAATCTATAATAAGGTATCTGGGCAGTAAGCTTTAAAAAACATTACAAAACAAATAGGGTTTTATTTTTGAAAGTTCATAATTGAGTATATGTGGCTGGAACTGAGCCATAATGAATGAATTGGTTGAAATTCAAGTGACGTTATCCGTGCTCCCTGTGCCCTTGAGAAGTACAGTACGTAAACGTGCCAGTGTTATAATGCCGAAACGTCTTCCTCTGCGCCTCATTAGTTTACCATACAGAACTTGCTCTTTTAAACCTCTCACTAAACCCTGTTGATTAGTCTTTTACTCCCTGTAGGGTGAATGCAGAAACTCATTAAAATCCCCAGTCAGGACGGAATGCAGTGTCACATTACGTAACGCTTATCTATATCTGAACTGGACAGTGATGTGTTCGTGGATGTGGAGACTGTGACACTTCGATTCCAGCAGGTAGTGATTATTTTCCAGGCATCAGGATTTAATGGTGTTTGGCTTGCTCCAAGCGGGATGGGTTTCCGCACCCCTCTGACCTTTCCTGGTAAAAACAAATGGCACGCATCTGCTTCTGTGTCAGTTTACTGCTGATAGAGATGTTCTGTTAAGGGAACCTGAATCACCTATGAGCTTGTCCCCCAGGTCATACAGTTTAGATGCGACCTTCTCGTTGCCCCGAACCAATGGGTGCAGCTCCTCTCTTACATACAGACCTTGGGAACCAGAATAGATGCTGGCCATAATTGGGCAGCTGATGTTTCATGGCTTTCATTTTAAAAAGACTAAAGTAGATGTTTCTCTCAACTGTCCTTGAAATGAAATATAAAAGTGTGCAGGAGCTTGACACTATAATTAATATGCAGCCTGAAAACAAGATGAATTCAAGAGTGTTATGAATGAGAATATTTACAGATCTGTTCACTGACATATACCGAGGCCAGAGACAAATTCGTTCTTGCAACCCTTTAATATTTCCAAAGAACATGGCTCATGAATTTATATGTTGATGTTCGATAAATCAAATTAAACTGATTTGCTTCAAGACAGCCAAATGCACTTGGGGTAAAGTCAGCTATTTTTGAAACACATTTTGACTCCTGCATGGAACATTCATGAAACATTTGCATTGGACAAAAGGTTCTTTACAGTGGAAAAAAAAAGGTTCTTTAGATTATTAAAATGCATTTTTAAGATGCATAATAGGTTTGCGGATGTCGAAGGTTGTTTGCTTGAATGCATTTTGTGTACCACTGATGAACAATAGAGGTTGTGCAACTAAACTATATTTTCCATTATCTGTGGCAACACAGAATGATACAATGCATGAATCATCAATATCTCGCCTAATTACCATCTTTGGTTCTTCATTATGTCACAAATGATAAATCAGCCTGCTGTCTTTGGGAATTTAAAGTGAGAAATCCGAAATTGTGCAGCAATGACATCATGTCATAATTTTCCAAACTCGCAAGTACTGTAGGAATTCCCAGGAGAATTTAAATGCAGCAAAGTGCAGTGATATTTCAAACAAAAATTTCAATCATGTCATTATTCACTCTCCCTTATATTGTTGTTCCAAAACTCTCTGAAACACAAAATAGATTTGGAAAAATATCTCAGTATTACTAATACTAATACTTTTATAAAGTGAATTTCCAAAGCTCAAGGTTGTCAGTGTTTTTTTTTTTTTTTTAATTATTATTTTTTTTGGTCCATACAATTAAAGTCAATGGGTTCCACAGAAGAAAGACATACAGGTTTGAAATGAGGGCGAGTAAATGATGGCAGAATTTTCATTTTCACTTGAAGCAACTTAATTTTAAAACACACAATGTTTTTAAAACCATTTTTGTCATTTATATTGTACAACAAAAAGTAAAGATCGCTTTAAACAACTTTAACAAAAGACCTTATTTAATTCACAAATTGAAAACCAATATTTTAAAAACCCCAGAAGATATTCCAGAGTGTCTTCTGGATTTTAGCACTGCAAACTGAACAGCTCTATTCCCAGACTGCTGCTTCCTTTAACATATTCCCGTGTCTTGTTACTCAGCCCACATGGTGAGAATCTCATTTCAATTATGTAGTCACCCAGAGAATGATAATGTCCTACAATCTTCGTTCTGAGCACGACACCTCTACTTTGCGACCTTTCTGTCTACTAAGCGCCCAAGGGTATAGATAATTACTGTACTTGTAATTGCAGCAGGTGTCAGTGCAATGCTTTTACTGCTGAGGCAATACGCCTAAAAGGTCATTTGTCATAATGATGAACATTTAAATGTTTGGAAATACGCTGTGGCTTGAAAGCGCGTGTTGGAATTCCCTACAATTGCAGGCTTAATGGAGGTTATCCCTTTCACATTTATCTTTCGGAATTAATGTTAATTATGGAAACGATTGATTGGCACTGGTCCGTTATGGCTTATCATAATTGCTTTGCCATGTACATCTGACTGACAGCATTAGACAAATAGAAGGCAGTCCTGACGCAAAGTGCAACTGCAGCTGTATCTCGTAATTAATCACTAGACGTATCCAAAGAGTTAAGGCTTGCTGTATGAGGAGGGCACTGAAGGGTCTGCTGCAATTAAACACGCATTTACAGTTTTGTGAAAGCACCAATTTTTTTTATATAAACCAGAGTAATTGCACGCAAAGTGGCAGCAACTTTGTTTCAGAAGATCTTGCTTTAAATGGGAAATGAGAAGCCTCTGAAAGCCTAGCTTTTGACTTTCTCATTCTCTAATGACTCGGGCGCCCTTGCTGTTTATTGTATTTTACCACATGGGTCCTATTTGCTTCCCCTTTGAAAATTAAGACACTAATTAGTTCCCATTGCTTGTAATGCCAGAGGAAATGACATTAGAAGGATTATCAGATGGGGTAGAACATGCTTTGCCTCATGGAATCATAGCCACAGAACTTTCAAATGATTTGCATTCATTTAGATCCTCCATTCACCTAGAGCAAGTTTTCTGGAAGATTATCGTAGTTACAATGGTCTACTAATGAACAAACCTTGCCGTGGGATCTTATTTAAGAAGATGAGACATTTTTCTGATACTTGATTATCACAAATGGTCGCCTACCCAGAGCCAACATAATAAGCCAGTTCTTCAGAGATTTTATCAAAGAATGGTTTGCGCTAGGCGTACTGTGGCACATAGAGGTTAAAAAAAAGTGCCACTGGTTTGTCTTGTTACTTTAATTGGGTCACAAATTTGATGTGTGTAACATTTAAAATTTGTTAAAAAAGAAAATTGAAAATTGTTCACAAGAGCAAAATCCGATTCATTTGTTATCTGTCAGTAATCTTAGTCATCCATAAGCATCCAAAATAGTCTTCCCTATTCTCACTCCCAAGGCGTCAAACACTGAAGCATGGTCAAGCGCCCCCGGCGTCACAATGTCACTCTATGGACGAATTTGGAACTCCGTTGCTTTCAATGGGAAATCTGTGGCGTCAACAACAGACACAGTAAAACTAAGGTTACTGGGGTAAAAGCATGGTAAATGTTGTTTTTACTGTGCTCCTACTACAAATACAACTTTGGAACTATTTGTACTCTAGGCCTATAGCACGTCACGTGACAGACAGTGTTTAATCACCCTGTTTTGAATTAGAAAGCAATGAAACGCAAAGCCTCCGTGGAGATGATAGATATAATGCAGAGACTGAACGTGAGCTAATCTGATTAATATCGACAAACAGAAAATTCATTATATCAAACATTTTTAGGACAGCGTCTTTACGACTCCTTACCAACATCTGGCACACGTAAACTGATGCCAAATATCGCGATGTGTTCGGAATGAGACTTCTTCAGTGCGATTTCCTACTGATAAAATTTGCGTCTGTTGTTGACGCCACAGATTTCCCATTGAAAGCAACGGAGTTCCAAATTCGTCCATAGAGTGATGCCAAGGGGCGCCTTTGGCGTCTTCATTGTGACGCCAGGGGGCGCTTGACCATGCTTCAGTGTTTGAAACCTTGGGAGTGAGAATGGTTTGTCCCTAGAGTTGGTAAGGACAATTACTGCACCTGGATAAACAGTGTCTGTTTTCTCCACATCTGACACCAAGTCAGTAAGACTTGAAAAATGTACGTCTGCGACTAGGCTGCACCTGACAATAAACACTTCCCCTTTGCAGGCAGGGTTCATTTTCATCAGAAACGGCAGTCTGGGGACATACTGAGCTGCGTTTAATAGGCATCATTTTCCATATACATCCCTCTTCAATCAGTAGAGCACCACTGCAGGGTGGCTGAGCAGCCTTGTGTTTTTTAAGTAGCCATCAGCATTTGACACGATACTCAAAACTCAAGAAAGGCGCACAGCACAAAGTTTAAATGACTTTCGACAGACGTTACATAATTACGTGCTTGAAATCACAACTCAATGTTGTCTATCATTTAGTGATGCACCGTTTCAGTAATGCTAACTTTTTCCGTGTGGTTATGGACATGTTTTGGTGGACTCCAAACACAAGGCTTAAGGCATATTGGCAATTAAAGACCATTTAAATCAGAGGTCTTCAATCCTGCTCCTGGAGGGCCACTGTCCTGCAGAGTTTAGTTCCAATCTGCTTCAGCACACCTGCCTTTGAATATTCAAGCGATTCTGAAGAGATTGATGAGCTGATTCAGGTGTGTTTGATTAGGGTTGGAACTAAACTTTGCAGGACAGTGGCCCTCCAGGAGCAGGATTGAAGACCTCTGATTTAAATGGTCATAGTGGTTATTTTTGACTGACAAGGTCTTACAAAGTTGAACTTTAATGATTTTTGTAATAAACAGCAAAAACAAAGAAGCAAAAAGAAATGCGAGCGTGAAGCAAATTTCAGATCTCTCAAGATTAATCCCATAACTGACAGAGTCAGTGGAATACATGGATAAAACACATTTTAAAGCTCCACCCAAATGCCAGCAAATTCTTCAAACCCTAGTATTTCTGTTTTTTATCTAGCAAGCCTCAATGCATTTAAATAGGATGTTTAACTTTGCTGTATCAGGCTCCAGTCTCTGGTGTGGTGGGATGTGTAATTTACAGCCATCATGGTAACATTTTCACTTAGTCACTCAAATATTTCCAATTACTTTCCCCTGTATGCTGCCTACAAGGTAAAACACACAAATGATCCACTACATTACTGCATTTAGTCTAAATAATAATAATAATACAAATAATAATTGGATAAACATGAAGAATTGTTGCATGAACTCGGCCCTAAATTCATTTATTTGTTTACCAAAATTTGTCTGAGAGGAATAAAATATATTATGCGTGCAGACAGTCTTGAATGAATACAAAGTGGAATTTAAATGGTCAATTCTTTTTGCAGTGTTTATTATAAATGGTTTATATATAATACTAATTTGACAATAATAATAATAATAATAAATGGAGCAATTCCAAGAGGGTCCTCACACCATCGGTGCTCGGGCCCTAACAATATGTGACCTGGCTCTTTTTAATGATTCAGTCAAAAAGATTCACAAACTGCTTTGAACTATTGAGCGAGTTAAGGGTTTGAATCAGACTCACTCAGTCAGAGAATCATTTAAAGCCATTACAGAGATCACAACTAACTCCCTCACTGAAACAGAAAGCCACTTTCAGTTATGTCTGATGGTTGTTTACTGATTAAAGATATATACAGAATTAACAACAGAGTTTTGTTATTGTAATAAATGAATAATGGTATATCAAACATTTATTTCATGTTTCATTTTCAGTTAATCACACACTCATCATTGAACAGGAGCCGTGCACAGGCACTTCACTGTCAACACAAAATAAATTAATTGGGGAAAAGTAAATAAAAACAACTTCCTCTATCAATAAATGTTTTGCAAGGGAAATAAAGTCATAAATATTATTTCCCCTATTGTTATCATCAACAGTTTTGCTGTTCTCCAAACCCTGATTCATACCAACTGCCTTTCGCAGCACAGATATACTGTACCACCGTACAAAGACAAATGTGTCTTTTATATCAGTGCATACAGTATATCACCACATAAGTTTATATAACTAAAGTAATCTCTAAAGTCTGGAATCTACACACAATAAATATACCCTTCACATAATTTACTGAAAATGCCTATATAAATCTTAAAAAAAAAAATGTGCTACTCAATCATGTCTAATGAGAGGTGAATCTTGCAAACATTCTGAAAAAAAATAAAAAAAATAAATTCTGTTTGCAAGGCATGACAGGAAATTAAAATGTCAGCATCAGAGGACACTCCTCTTGACTCCTGTACTTTTGCATTGTGAATTTCATTTCCCAGTGTCCTTTGCCTGTGCTCATGATTGTTGTGATCATGTTCAACTGTGTCTTGTTATCTGGTTAATGTTTCTCAAGCCCTTGTGTTTCCTTTGTCTGGTCTTTTCCTTTGTATGATGTTGCATTGCTGTTTCTCAGTTCTGCTCCCTGGTTCTCTGGATTTTCTTGTATTTAGTTATTTTGTTTGTTTGATATAATTCTAATAATTTTCTCTGAGAGCTCGATGTGACAATATATAAAAAAGATAAGTAACTGGATGAGCCATATAAAATAATTAATTTGCGAGAAGTCAGAAAAGACTATAATCATCGTTTGGACAAATGATAGCCATTACTGAAAACTGGTTGTAAAATATATTGTGTCAAAGCATTATAACAACTAGAAATAATTTTAGAGATTTCTCCAGTGGCAGCTGTTTAAAATAATCTATTATAACAACGAAAGTCCAAAGTAAATTGTCTCCACACCCTCTTGTTTAGTGGCCATGGCGATAAAACGACCTCTAATAAGAAAACACTGACTGTGGGCTATTCGGGTAATAGGTTTTAAAGGACTTGTTACTGCAGGTGTATTACTGCTATACAGTATGAGAAGTAATTGCACCTGAATGTTTTTTTTTTCGTCTCGCAACGACACCACTAATTAAGACTTGAGCTCTTCACAGAATTCAAAGAAAAAAGGTTTGTAAAATAAAGTAAAACAAAATAGAAATAACATTTATAAAATGTATAAGCTTACAGCATGTTATATTAAACCTTAGATAAGTCAGAAAATATATGTATTTATACAAATTTACACACATCTAATTACTATCTTATATGTATTGTTTACTACTGTCAATCAGGATATACTGCATTACAAATTAAAAAGGGTTTGCTGGCTCTAGACGCTAGAAGTCATATGACCTAAAATATACAAGTCCAAAAGCAAGTTTTCATCTGTCACTGTCCACAACCCCCCTGTGACACTGACAAAAGAGACTAAACAGCTGAGCTAGGTGTTGCAGCCCCATTCGGCTCAGCTAACTTCAGCTTGTGATAGACCAACAGATAGAACCCCACTACCTCCCTCCCTGTTGTCAGCTAATGGCCTTACGGGGATGTAGCCATCTCACAGTGCCACGGACAATAATGTTCCCATTTCTTCTTTAGCCTCCAAAAGGGACTCGGCTAGTAAAGTTTCTAAACCTCCCTGGCCATCCACACAATAGTGTCATCCATCGCAAACAGTCCCTCTGATGCAACGCATTCTGTTGCACTGTAGTCATCCAGAGAGCTATTGTAGCGATAGAGTCTTTTAAATATTTCTTCTCGAAAATTGGAAGGCAAATACAAACCTGTATACTGTGAATACATCTGTAGGTTGGAGGAAAAAATGGCCAATGCCTTTTGCACAAAATGATTTAAAAGGATGTCCGTGAACTATCATCTTTATTTATGCTGAACAAATGTAACCATATACATGAAGAAAGATAGAAAGAAAGAAAGAAAGAAAGAAAGAAAGAAAGAAAGAAAGAAAGAAAGAAAGAAGTAGTAGTGTGCATCGCAGTCGCTCCTACCTGCCTTGAAACTAAGTGCAATGTAGTTTTGTCAAAAATATAGATTTTTCAATACATATCGACACTGAAATATCTGAAACTCTTCCAATACTCATTTTCCGCAGAATAGATACACAATTCCAGCTGCGCTTTCTCGCTCTCTTATCTCTCCAACAGCGAGTAGACACACAGACTCGCTTCCCCTCACTCACTTGTTGCATTTGCTCTGAATGAATATTGTTGGTGTTACAGGTCTTGCATTTTGGTGTGGGATTACGTGTATTACTCATAATTTGACTAATTTCCGCAGATTTTGTGCTCACAGACACCCAAAGTGCACTAACATATTGCCACCTCTCAATACTAAATTGAGTTCTTTTTCACTACTTATTGAGCTTAAACAGTCAAATACACACAAAATAATGTCACAGTCAGTTAGTCAGTTGTGTTTTAAGTGAGCATAAACAGTTAAGAAAAAATTGCACGTGTAACAGTATAATGGATCCGTGCATCAGGTCTTAAAGTGACAGCAGCCTAATGTACCTTCTGCCAAATAATGAGATAATATTAAAAAATTCTAAATGGCAGCTTTTCCCCATGGGACCAATGTCAAAATTGTGGCCAGTGAAAATGCTTGCTGAGTGGCTAGTAACTAGCCACAGTGGCTGGTGAGCACAAAAATTTAATGTCAATCCCTGAATACAATTCATATACTATCTACTCTGAGGTGAATATTTATTTTGTGTTAGTTGCAACAAGAAGCTATCGCATTCACATCTGTCATTTGTCATTCTGACTGTCATCTGACAACTGGAGTTCCGGTCCGGAGATATTTAACACGGCGAAGAAAGTGCACGGATACTTTTTGGGGATTTCTAAGAGTTGTATTACTTTTAATTAATCTTGATTTCTCACAACTTCTTCTGCAAGTCGGAGTGAACCGTAACGCTAATAGATTGTCATGAACGTGCGCCGTGCACAGAAGACCATTGGCTATGGTCAAGATTTTTGTTAAATAAAACATTACATTTTGGTTTATTTTTCACCAAACCCTATATACCCCCATAATACTTGTAATATACGACATGTGTCACATGGGACCTTTTGGATATTTTTGCATATATTTTTTAAAAACTTGATGTTGGTTGCTCTTTACTGCCATTAAATAGACTAACATGAGCAGGAGATTTTATTTTTATTTCTCTTTTTTGTGGTCTGAAAAATAAATAATTAAATGGTGCTCTATAAAAGTACACTTGTTGTCTTGGTAGCCAAGAAAGTGCGACACTTTGGAGCACACTGGAATTTTACATACTTGCAGAACTTTCCAGACCACAAGCAAGGCACAAATTCCGCAGGCGTTGACTTTAATTCCGACACTGGGAGTCATTTTAAGCGGATCTAAATGGAGTGAGGCATATTAACATTTGAAAGACATCTAAACGACTAACCCAGGGAATCAAATCCAATGAACTGTAGCGATGCTGTTAAATGTTACGTTACGAAACACAAACCCATCAGAATAACGATGAGTATATTGGTTAATATAGGTCGGTAATCATGCAATGGGTTCGTAATTGGAATGTATCTGACATTGATAAAGGACAAATAAAATGGTCATGCTTGACCTGTAGCTGCTGATAAAAAAGCAAATGTTCAAATAGCAGTTAAAGGTTATCTATTCTTCCCAGATCTTTTCATTTGGATAATCGTAAAGTTTCAGTCAAAATATAATTTTTTTTATTGTGTAAAAGCTGATTCCAAAACCTCAAATTCTCTTTCTTTCTTTCTTTCTTTCTTTCTTTCTTTCTTTCTTTCTTTCTTTCTTTCTTTCTTTCTTTCTTAAAATAAATCAATTTGATGTGGTCACTACAGTAATAGGGAACCATGTCAACTTATTTAGCTTGCAAAAATTCCATAACAAAACATTCAAATAATAACGGCAAGTTTAATGGCTGAGGTGTTTATTCCTGACTGCACAAAGATTCCAGCATTTAATGGGCAATTCCACTTATCATATTTGGTGATCAGATATCTGAATATTGCATCTGTTATGTTAATTGAGGTCATTTAACATACAATGACAAATGTGTGTTGATAATCTGGTTCTGAGGGCACTTTTGAGTGAAACAAACAGCTACAAAGTAGAGCTTTGAAACAACACAATTATAAGTATAATTCGTCAGGCAAAGGTAATTTATTGTACTAACTACAGCAGTACTGGGATATTTCATTATCTGTGTTTGCAGCATTCCTGGCCCGAACACATGCAACGTGGAGCAGAGTAAATTTACATGGGCGAGTCAGAGCAACTTTGCTTAGGCATCTTTTGATACTATCTGCATTAGAGGAGGAAAACAAATAGAAACTAACCAGCAAAATTGTGCGCTGCAGATTCTATAAAAACCTTGTTTGGTACTATGGGTTTACCTAATCAGTACATGCTGATAACAGACGAGACAGCACACTCCTTGCACAGCTGAAACCAAAATGGATCAATAAGCAGCACCAAGGAACAGGACAAAATGGAGCCATTGCAATTTTAAAATCTCATCAATGTTTAGTTTCCAAGGGCACATCTACCGAAGATGGGCACATCAGGCAAATGCTGTTTCTCTTAGTGATCAGCAATCACTGATGTGATATGGGAGAAATCTTCATCAGAAGGCTCAAATGAGTCTTTCCATAGACTGTTTAGCATGTTTCTCGATTTGAAATTGAAGGTTTTCAATCCCCCATGGTCTTATTCAGTAAGATCATGACACCAATTCATTCAATGACAAAAGTTTATCTAATGAGACCTTGTTTCATTCATCATATAGTGTTGACTGCATGAGCTTTATTTTTTGCTCAAGGCAATATCAGCAATGGGCTGAATCAGGTTTCAATACTTCTAATTATCTCCAATGTTTATTACATTCAATGCTATAGGGTACAACAGGGCTAAAGGACACCGGTATATAGACGCATTTGATTTTATTTTCTTCTAAACCATTATATGGCACAAAACTCACCTCACATGTTATAGATTTATGAAGCAAATGAGAATCATTCAAATTATAAAATTTTACAGACAATGGTCTTGTTAATGATTTTTTGTTTTGTTCAAGTTAATTAAATGATATTTTTTTTTCATAATTGAGGAATATGTGAAAGAATGGGAAAGTATTGCGGTAAAAAGCACCAGTATTGTTGGGGCTAAAGGTACAATAATTGATTTGATTATAAAAAGCTGTCTGAATTTTCCGTTTGTTGACATGACGTCATGATTAAATTCAAATGGTTAACACCAGTTTTTTAGTTTGATATCTAGATTGGAGATAAATCACCATCTTTACAATAAAACCATCAAATTTAAAAATATACAAAGTTCTGTCATGAAACTCTAGAAGGTTCTCAGCAACCCACCCCAGTTCCTTTCTTCCCGGAGGTGCATGAGGAGCTCACTGGGTCGTGGGTGGCACCTTTCACTGCCAGAAACCATCCCAGTGGCTCCTCCTCCCTCACCACCCTTTATGGCGGGCCGGCTAAGGGTTACAGTACGTCCACATCCCTCCAGTGGAGCAGGCTGTTGCTATGCAACTGTGCCCTAACTTCACCTGGCGCGGAGAGCCATGTCTCCCTTCCCGGGCCTGTAAGCACTCGTCGGACTTAAAGGGCCCCTATTATGCTATTTTAAAGTTTCCTAATGTTGTTGTGGAGTCTCCTGCAACATGTTTACATGCATCAAAGGTAAAAAAAAAACTGTTTAATTTCATCATAATATACATTTGCACATCATCACATTTTCAATGTGACTCGTCAAATGAATCAATCTCTCTAAATCCCTCCTTTCCGCAAGCTACTCTGCTCTGATTGGCCAGACAGCTCAGTCTCTTGTGATTGGCCTACCGTGTATAGCGCGTCGAAAACAAAACTGCCCATTGCCATAACAAAGTCAGCTCTGCTTGTCCTGAGGCTTCCTACACCGTAAACTAAACACAGTAACGAACAATGACGTCAATTTTACCATATCAATCCGAGCGCGAGTCCGATGATGAAACATTGGAAGAACTGTTATTCAACATGAACCTCCATTGCAAGGACGACTCGAGCAGGACGTTTCTCAGTGATACTCTACTCAGTTTGAGGAACATTATATGAGATGTTGCAACTGTAATTCCTCACCATCAGCATTAACAAGTGCATGTCCATCAACAAACCGATTATTTTACTTGTACTAATTTATTTACCGAGTATTTTTCTAATATATTGCGGTGAACACGTGGAAACTGTATCAATAACAGTGCATGTATACAATGTATACATTAGCCGAGCTCTAGAGTGAATGATCTGATGTAACATAAACGTTGGTGAAACAAATATTTCCTCAAAGTAGTGAGAACGACAGACAATCTGCATTTATAGACACAGTTATAGGTAATAGTGGTCCACAACTGATTAGCAGAAGTATTCAGTAAGACAGTAATAACGTGAGTTAGCAGGAGACCGACCTACACAATATAAAACTCAAAACTAAGTTTTTTTGAACACCATCTTTCAAGAGCAAGCGGTTTGTGAATCCTGCATTGAACTCTGAAATTTGAGAAGCAGTCTTAAGTAAAATAAAGGGAACACAGCAAAAGTTTAGGATTATACTGCTGTGATATCGTGGTAAAGATTAATTTTAACCACTGATTCTTCACATGCTCGTCCTTGGGCAGTGAAAAAAAAAACTGACTTTACCTTCACATTATAGAGCACAGCGCCGTCTTCTTAACTTGATGCTATCCAGTATCCACAGGAATCTGCTGCTGGTTTAAGGTTGAAGTTTTCCCTGGTGTGTGCGCATGCAATAAGTGGGCGGGCAGTATTCTAATGTTTCGTCTGGACGTCACAACGAAACGGCTTATGACTCGTTTGAAAAACAATTCATTTCATTGACTCAGAGTCGACTCTTACTTTTGAAAGACAATAACTTTATATACGGTGCACTTTCAGATTTAAAACTTTGCAGGATGTTTTCATTCACTTACAGCTATGTTACACACTGCATGAAAGGTCATTTTCAAAAATCCATAATAGGGGCCCTTTAAAGGAACACTCCACTGTTTTTTTGAAATAGGGCTTACTCACCGTCTTTCCTACATTTAGATAGGTGGGCAAATGCATTTTTGTCTCAGTGCATGCATTGTTTTAGTTTGGCAGCGCCGCCATTAGCTTAGATTAGCATAATGAATGGAATCCTTTGTTGCCATCTAGCATGTCGTGAGTAAAAGTGATAAAAAATAAATGTAAAAAAAATTACTTCTTGTGGCCTGCGCATTCACAACGAGTACAATAGCAATGCAGATTAAGACACGTTTAAGAGGGCGATTTCCTAGGAAGATATTGACTTGGGACTATACTGGGGTGAAGCACAGGCGAAGCACTGCTACTTGGGCGCAGAGATATCACGCAACACCTGAAATCTCCCCACGTTGAGCCTGGTCATCGATGGCAGTACCTTGTCCCACTCGCCACAGCACAGACACTCTATTTCAGTCGGCATAGGTTGGCATATGGAAGAGGGCCAGGTGGAAAATCTTTTGTTCCCTTTTATTTGTGTTCCGCCGCTGACCTTAAAACCAGCGGTACCCAAATTCTCAATAAAAGAGCAGTTTCTTCCATCTCTGGGGCCAAAGAGGGCCCGGAGGTCAGTGGGAGGAGAGAATCCTCACCACTCTCATCCGCCTCTTCTATCGCCAGCGGGCAGCAGCATACAGTTCGAGAACGCATCCAAGCCGTCCCTGTCCCTGTCTCCCCGTATATTCACGAAAGTTACGGAGGGGGCCCTTTTTCCCATGAGAGAACAGGGTGTTCGCATCCTCAACTATCTCGATGACTGGCTCATACTAGCACACTCTCGAGATCAGTTATGTGAACACAGGGACCTCATGCTCAGGCACCTCAGCCAGTTGAGTCTTCAGGTCAACTGGGAAAAGAGCAAACTATCCCCCGTGCATAGGATCTCTTTTCTCGGTATATGGAGTTGGACACAGCTCTTTGTCTGTTATGGAGGCCAGCAGAAGGGAAAGGCTATCTGGATAGTGGATGCCATTGCTTACCAAGCACAAGGCCTGCCCTGCCCACTCAGGTTGCATGCTCACTCCACGAGAGGCGTTGCATCCTCCTGGGCACTGACATGTGGCTCCTCGCTAACAGATATCTATAGAGCCTGGGGCTCGGCGACACCTGACACGTTCGCTAGATATTATAGCCTACGTGTAGAGCCGGTCTCCTCCCGTGTTCTCACCCTAAACGGGTAGAAGCACTGAGAGGCCTGGCTCTGTCGGCTTGCTGCACCCTACTACTTATTAATCCAGTGTGAAAAACCTGTTGAGTCCTCCAACTCCCCCTGAGCCGGACGTGGCGGAGTGTCCGGCGCCAGGCCTTTATCCATTGAATCCTTGAGAACCGGGTCTATGCTGGGTTCCATATGTGCGACCCTGTGGGGGATTCCATATGTGTATCTTTTCCACGGCTGCTCCTAAACGGAAGCCCGTGTCTTTCCCTTGGGCTAAGTCACCCAGTATTCATATGCAGTTCAACGTTCGGGCTAGTCCATATGTATATTTCCACATAACTCCTTCGGGAAAGAATGTGGATTCCGCAGCGTTCTCCTTCCTAACAGAATCTCACTGTATGGGTTATCACAGAACAACAGTGACAGATATACTCTGTGTAAGCCCTCTCCTATCATCCTTCCAAGCAAGAAGCGGCAAGAGGCTTGCACAGGGCACTGGATGGGGTCAGCAGTTGTGGCCCTTTGTTAGGGATTCCTATTCGTCGATCCCCGACATGGCGTTGAGAGACCAACTGAAGAGGAACGTCTTGATTACATATGGTAACCCTCATTCCCTGAAGGAGGGAACGGAGATGCCACGTCCTGTCGCCACATCTGCTGGGGCCCACTGGGGCAGCCAGCTCATCGACTCGGTTCCTCAGCAAAAAACTGAAGTGCATTCGCACCTGCTGCTCATTATATACCCGCGCTGCGTGACTGAACAGCTGATGCAAATGATTGCACGACAATGTGCATTGACTCGTTTAGTTTCACTTGAAGTAGATTGTCCTCTCTGGCGAGATTCCTATTCCAAAGGAGTCCCCGACGTGGCATCTCCGTTCCCTCCTTCAGGGAGACGTTATACAAAATGTATATATATATATATATATATATATTCTGCAATCGTACAATATAGTAGTGAAAGACACATTTTCCTAAGCCTGTCATTTTTTCCATTGATGTGCATACTCCTAAGTAAAACAGAAGGCACATTAATATATTTCTGTATTTGATTTTGTATTTCTTCTTTTTTAAAATGAATACTCAGCATGGTAGAGCCTGCTATAGTGACAAAACCGCCTGATACACTGGGAAGATATTACCCAACACCTCAGATTATGATAATTTGCGTGGTATCAACCCATCATGTTCATTCATGCTAAATTTAGATTAAATTATGCAGATACAATGCAAGGGGATAGGACTGACTTACGCTTTATGCATCTTTAATTTTCTCATTTGATAACTAATTACTGAAACCTATGCTGGCGATCAACCTGTCAGTCATTAGGGCCCGAGCACCGATGGTGTGAGGACCCTCTTGGAATTGCTCTGTTTATTATTATTATTATTATTCTTCTCCTCATTGAATTGCATTTTTGAGGGCCTAAACATGCGCGAAAACTCACGAAACTTTGCACACGCGTCAGAACTGGCGAAAATTTACATCTGATATAGGTTTCAGAATTGGACGGGGCAAAACGGCTCGATAGCGCCACCTATAAAAGTTCAACGGAGTGCGCCTCCCGCAACGTTCCACGTACGTGCACGAAATTCGGTACATACATGTAATGACCTAATACCTACAAAAAAGTCTCTTGGAGCATAGCCCTAAACCCAACAGGAAGTCAGCCATTTTGAACTTCCTCCCAGATTTTTGTGCAGTTTTTGACATTTTCAGGCCTCATACTTTAACAAACTCCTCCTACAGTTTTAATCTGATCATCTTCAAATTTGGTGAGTGTAATCTTAAGGCCTTTGCGACGTTAAATTGCGAAGATCTTGAGTTTTCGTCGAAGGGCGGGTCCTCGGCGGCCTGACAAATTTTGATGTTTCGCCATGAAACAGGAAGTTGCTGTAACTCAGGCATGGAATGTCCAATCTGCCCCAAACTTCATACGTTTGATAAGAGTTCTGTCCTGAACACATGACCATGCTCATATTCAGTTATAGTCATAGCGCCACCTGCTGGCAACAGGAAGTGACATGTTTAACACTGTTATGGACTCCTAATAACATATAAAAAAGTGCCAGCAAGTGCTAAACATGCTAACAACATACTAGAAGCATGCTAAAACATGCTAGCAAACTCTTAGCTAAGTGCTAAAGCATGCTATTATTGCAATTAAATAGGAATTTGCTGTAACTCAGGCATGGAATGTCCAATCTGCCCCAAACTTCACACTTTTGATAAGCGTTCTGTCCTGAACATATCTACATGAGAATATTCAGTTATAGTAATAGCGCCACCTACTGGTAACAGGAAGTGTCATGTTTAACACGTTGATGCCATTCTAGCAACATGTTAAAAATGCCATTGACTTCTAAACATGCTAGAAACATGTTAAAACATACTAGCAATACTTAGCTAAGTGCTAAAGCATGCTAATTCAATGAAACAGGATGTTGTTGTTACTCAAGAAGGCAATGTCCAATCTGCGCCAAACTTCACACTTTTAATAAACGTTCTGTCCTGAACACATGACCATGCTCATATTCAGTTATAGTCATAGCGCCACCTGCTGGCAACAGGAAGTGACATGTTTAACACTGTTATGGACTCCTAATAACATATAAAAAAGTGCCAGCAAGTGCTAAACATGCTAACAACATACTAGAAGCATGCTAAAACATGCTAGCAAACTCTTAGCTAAGTGCTAAAGCATGCTATTATTGCAATTAAATAGGAATTTGCTGTAACTCAGGCATGGAATGTCCAATCTGCCCCAAACTTCACACTTTTGATAAGCGTTCTGTCCTGAACATATCTACATGAGAATATTCAGTTATAGTAATAGCGCCACCTACTGGTAACAGGAAGTGTCATGTTTAACACGTTGATGCCATTCTAGCAACATGTTAAAAATGCCATTGACTTCTAAACATGCTAGAAACATGTTAAAACATACTAGCAATACTTAGCTAAGTGCTAAAGCATGCTAATTCAATGAAACAGGACTTTGTTGTTACTCAAGAAGGCAATGTACAATCTACCCCAAACGTCACACGTTTGATAAGAGTTATCTCTTGAACACATGTCCATGCTCATATTTAGTTATAGTCATAGCGCCACCTGCTGGCAACAGGAAGTGACGTTTAACACTGTTCTTGACTCCTAATAACATATAAAAAAATGCCAGTAGGTGCTAAACATCCTACCAACATACTATAGACATGCTAAAACATACTAGCAAACACTTAGCTAAGTGCTAAAGAATGATATTACTGCAATTAAATATGAATTTGCTGTAACTCAGGCATGGAATGTCCAATCTGCCCCAAACTTCACACTTTTGATAAGCGTTCTGTCCGGAACACATGACCATGCTTATATTCAGTTACAGTCATAGCGCCACCTGCTGGCAACAGGAAGTGACATGTTTAACACTGTTATGGACTCCTAATAACATATAAAAAAGTGCCAGCAAGTGTTAAACATGCTAACAACATACTAGAAACATGCTAAAACATGCTAGCAAACTCTTAGCCAAGTGCTAAAGCATGCTATTATTGCAATTAAATAGGAATTTGCTGTAACTCAGGCATGGAATGTCCAATCTGCCCCAAACTTCACACTTTTGATAAGAGTCATGGCCTGAACACATCTACATGAGAATGTTCAATTATAGTAATAGCGCCACCAACTGGCAACAGGAAGTGACATGTTTAACACGTTGATGCCGTTCTAGCAACATGTTAAAAATGCCATTGAGTTCTAAACATGCTAGAAACATGTTAAAACATGCTAACAATGCTTAGCTAAGTGCTAAAGCATGCTAATTCAATGAAACATGACTTTGTTGTTACTCAAGAAGGCAATGTCCAATTTGCACCAAACTTCACACGTTTGATAAGAGTTCTGTCCTGAACACACATCCAAGCTCATATTCAGTTATAGTCATAACGCCACCTACTGGCAACAGAAACTGACATGGTTAACACAGTAATGCAGTACTAACCACATAATTATTGTGTACTAAGCATGCTAGAAACACACTAAACATGCTAGCAACACTTAGCTGAGTCATGAAGCATGCTATTATCACCATTATACAAAACATTTTGTAACTGACTTTGACATACTCTTACTATATATACCTCCTTAAATGTACATTTCCCAACCATGCTCTGTCTTCCTAAAGCCACCGAGTGTTGATGGCACGGGTGCGAGGGCCCTTTCATCGCTGCTTGCAGCTTTAATTTACTTTTAGCTTTGTATGTTACATAATACGTCAATGAATTTCACTCATGAGTTGATAATGGTTGGTTTATCAATCTTTTGTCCTATTCATCTCATGAAAACACATCTCATTATAGTGAGCAATTAGGATGACAATTCCTGCAGAAAGTTAACAGTTGGCATTCCCATTCATCTCAATAGTCGGTTACTTGACTGGGGAAGAAATCTGCCATCTTTTCCAATTCCACAGGGAAATGACTCCTGTCAATGGAGAAAGACTTTAGAATTCAGGGGCTGCAGTGATTACGACATTCTTTTTAAGAAAGAAGTTTATTTTCTTAATTTTCTTAATATATTTTTCTTAAGAAAATAATGACCCAAGACAAACCTAACTTGAATATGTTATTTACAATGATTTTTAAAAATAATATTTTCAAGAATTTAAAATCTACTTAAGTTTTGTCTCAAGAACAATCTTAAGAAAAAAAGATAACATTCTTTGTAATAAAAATATGGTAACACTTTACAATAAGACCTGATTAGTTTACGTTAGTGAATGCATTAAGTTAATGCAAAAACTAACCATGTACAACACATACTATTTATTAATCTTTAATAATGATGGTTAATACAAATATAACTGTTCATTGTTAGGTCATGTGAATTCAGGTCAATTAAATAATATTAACAGATATAACTTTTGATTTTAATAATATATTAGTAAATGTTGAAATTAACATTAACTGAGATTAATGCTTTACAAGAATTTTTCATTGTTAGTTCATGTTAACTAATGTAATTAACTAATGTTCTGTCATGACAACTCTCTGAGTGTTTGGCATGGTAATGAATATGAAAATGTTCATGTGTTTAGTCATGGTGGAATAGATCTGCTATGCTGCTGCTGCTGTAGGTTATTGCTGCTGCAGAGCAAGTATGGAACTTGCCACTGCCAATACACACACGACACGCTGCTGTGAGCAAGTAAGACATGCTGCTGCTGTACAAGCATATATTAATCACCCCTGAAGCAGATCTATAAAGGTGGAGCTGGGGAGGGAAGAGGGTTTCTGAAAGCGCTGCAAAATGCCACAGCAAACAATAGGCAAGTATTTGAAAGTTGAGCAGCAAACTCATCAGGAACCAATCAGCTGTGCCCTACAGAATGATGTGATTGCAAGCAGATTGGGCTATGGACTTATCAGCCTGTGCTATCTGTTTCATTACAGAATTTTGTATTAACTAATGGAACCCTATTGTAAAGTGTTACCAAAAATGTTTTGTATTCCCAAAAATACTTCTTAAGAAAGAAAATAGCAGTTATTTTGTGAATCTAGGCCCAGATAATGTAGTTACAACATCTACCAACAGGGGCCAACTGGGCTAATGCTAACAAACAAAACATTAAGCCCTTTTATATAAAAATTCTGGCAAATATTAATAAGTTGATAATTATATATATATATATATATATATATATATATAGCCTATATATAACTTATTTAATACACACACACACACACACACACATATATATATATATATATATATATATATATATATATATATATATATAATTATCAACTTATTAATATTTGATGATTTATTATTATTAATAAATTATCAACTTATTAATAGGCTATTACTAATAAATGGACATTAAAATTCAATTATATTTAGTTTAAAAAAGAAAGTAATAAACAAAAAAAACCCTGAAATCAGTCATTTTAAATGCTACAAGTGGATTTAGGCATCACAAAATTACAATGTACAGTAAGAAAAATATAGATTCATTTTGAGATTTGCTAAAGATTGCATTTATGTTATTCAACAATTAGTGTTTTAAAAATTAACTTTGAGTGAGATTTAGATGACAGTAAGTGTAATCTAAATGTAAATACATTACTTAAATGTAAAAAAATACAGTACAATGTCAGCCAATATTGAAAAAATGTAATCTTCATTACTACATAGTATAATTTATTGTTGTGTATCTCTAAATGTATTTTAATAACATCTATGTATAATGTATCCATTCAATGCAAGAAAAATACTCTCATATTCAGGGGAAAACAAGCCAAATGATTTGGCACCAGATGTGTTGCGTGTGAACGAAGCTTTCCTCTCATTGGACTGATGGACGGGGTCGGTTTCTTGGCAGCGGACTGCCGCACACACTCTGTTCATGCAGTGGAACACAAGCCCCCGCTGAGCACAGATCAATAACACCGACTGAGATTATTGCTAAAGTGGGTCTCCTGTCAAGTGTAACAAACACTTTGCAATTATACTTCACACAGACGTATTGACTGGAGAGGTGCTGTTGCGTATCACTTGTTAGCAGAAATCAGAAGCTGATGATCATTAGACAGTTTAATGAGCTCTATTAAAACAGCATAATATGATGGCCTGGTTCATGGGTAAATGATGAACATAGATGCTGCATCTGAAATGGAATCCTTCAAAAGAGTAGTATGTCCGTGTGTGCAAAGCATTAAAAAAAAAAAACAGTAGGCGGAAATAACCCGGATTACTTACTACTTCCGCTGAGATTCTGAAGCATGTGGAATCGATGGACACTCTACTATCCCATGAGGCCACGGGAAAGGATTTGGGAATGGCGGTGAAGGAACACAAATGATGCTGGCCACGTGACAGTAGCAACATGGTGGACGTAGTACATCCGAATATTATTCATACTAAAGTCATACTATATAGAATGTACATTTTTAACTGTTGAAAAGTAAATTCAAATTCAAATGTAATACCTACTAAGAAAGTATGTGATTTCAGACGCAGCAAGAGTCTTTACCACATCAATGAGATGTGAGTCATCAAGAGTCTTACCTTGATCACAAGCGGCTTGTCATCAAGGTCAACGCACACTTTCTCAAACGCCTTAAAGCTGAATGTTAACTCACCTCATCTTTCTCCAGACCATATTTCCTCTGTTTGTTCCAAGTGATTTACATGTCACTGCAAATTTCTGGACATCCAAATAATTTATCCGTAAGTCATTGTGGCACTGTGAGGGGAAATAAACAGAACTCTATATGTAAAACTGTCACAAGAATCTGCTGAAATGTTGACAGAAATGGATACGACACACTCATTATCGTGTTAGGACAATGTGCCTTTAGCGTGGGGACTTGGAAGACAGAAAATCCCACAATTCGCTCTTTGCACATAAGAATCAAATCTTCATTTCCAGGTTTTCATGCTCTGTGCTTATGGATTCCATCATTTTGGCAGCTCAGCTGTACTTGCAGTGATTGCAATAGTCCACATATATTCCCCTCATGCCTGTACTATTTAGAAATTCCATTTGATTGACAGCCAATAGTTTCTTGTGAGTCTGCATGCTAGCAGGGGATGAGGAGGCAGCTGTCATGCTGCTCAGTGGCCAATCTGTCAAGACTGCCTTATATGCCATTTCAGTCTCTGCAAAAGTTCCTTTTCCTGTAAGTACAAGTAATATCATTCATTTATTTGAATTTCAACGGTTTCCAAAATTTGTTCCAGCATGAAAGCACATCATTATTTGTAAATGCAAACCCTGACTTCAGTGCACATATAACTTATTCTTTGGTCGAACTGCCCAGTGACCTAGAAGAGTTTTTTTTTGTTGTTGTTGTTTTTTTATAAAATGTGCACTCAACAGTTTTGTCTATAGACCCTTTTACAGTTGGTAAACATGGTGACGTATTTGTGTGGGCGGGGCTTAGCTGGAGGCAGAAAGATCCCTCTGGCCGTTTTGTCTTAATGTGCAAGGTCACTCACTGTCCAGGACCGCGATTGTTATTTTCAAAAGTTAATTTTAACGGACGGAACCAGATGACCGTACACGCTCAGTCAATGGATGGACGATCTGACAGGATTAACGTTAACGCTACCTCCGGTTGAGTGGCCTGACTTCTACACCTACCCGATAGAGAAACCGAGGGTAAAGAGAAACTGAGGGCATATATATTTAGATGCCTATAACTATGTGCTGAATGGTCATGTAAAGACTTGTGTGGTACTATCTGCAGTTCTGCCTAGCCAGCGCCAAGACGGCAATGTAAAGAGTGACACTACGGTGCAATTTTAATGATATGAATATTTTCTAGAAATAAAAATTCCAGATACAGCATACTCATTTTTCATCGATTCTTGCACCCAACAACACAACAAGATGACATTTAATAATAAAAATAATAATTTAAGCTCCTTATTATGTAGCCGAATCTGTACTGGTTTGTATTGGCCGCCTCCAGGTTTCCGTTTGTTTTGCCTCCAGCTAGCGCCGTGACGTCGGCGCAAAAGGGGTCTATATATCACTGTTAATATTTGCTGTTCACCTCCATTTCAAAGATAATATACACACATATTTTACATTGATGTTTTTCACAATATCAAAAACAGTAAAATAAAAAAAGTACCAAGACGGTACATATAAGACTATTCAAAAGTTTGCGGCCAGTAATTTATATATATGTATTAATTTACTTTTATACAACAAGGAATGCATTAAATTGTTTAAAAGTGACTAGAGAAAAAAATTGCAAGTTTATATCACACAATTCTGACTTTTTTTCCGTAATTGCGAGATATAATCTTTGACTTTATAACTCATTAGAATTGTGAGATGTATACTTGCAGTTGTGAGAAAAAAAGTCAGAATTTCAAGATTTAAAGTCGCAACTACCTTATTTTACTTATTTTGGGTCTTCAGTCTTCTGTCATCATCTGCCAGTCTCAAGTCCTTCAGTCACTTCTCTTCACTACCTGCAATAAGATAAGACTTTCATTCACATGCCAGTATCACCAGAACGATCTGCAATCAAGAGACTCACCTGCTAATCACCTGTGTCATTCAATAAACTCCATTCATTTTTTACCTGTGTTTGCTATCTTCTGTTCCATGATAGTGATATTATTTCACACTGTATTTTTCGAAAAATAAATGCACCCTTAGTGAGTAGAAGCAACTTGTAACCAGTATTTGTACAATATGTGAGAAGGCCACTTTTCTTACAGTTTTTCTCGATTGCTTAAACACTATAACCAGGCTTTTGAACTAAAATTTCAAAACCATAACGCCATTTATCAAAAAGCACACCCATTTCACTAAACTATAAACACTATTCCCTGTTTTGACACATGAGTCAGATTTGTTGAACTGTCACTGCAAAACTCTACACACAAATCCCTTCATTTCTCATTGCCTAGACCATGTTGTCATTTAGAAAGCACTAGCACTCAATATTGTTCACTGAAGTCAGCACAGCTTCAGCTCAGTTAGCACACAATTACCCAAGTGGAAACACTAAGAGTCAAAATTTAACACACATCAATCAGAACCTTCAATAGATATATAAAAGGGCCCAAATCAGTTTATTGAGTTTTGGAACAATGGATCCAGAAAGACATGAAGGAAGAGGGATAAGGAGGAAGGGCAAGGACAAGAAGACAAGCAGTCTCAGATGAAATTCAAGCCACTCTAGTTGCCCATGTCTTTATCAATGGTATGACTATGAGGGAGGCTGGGCTACGAGTAAGGCCAAATTTGAGTCGCTTTACCGTCGCCTCGAGAACCTTCAGGGAGGAGTGGTGGCAAACAAAATTCTATCACTAAATAAGAGACAAACATTTCCAATAGTCTTTGATGAGGTTTATTTTCTTGCAAGAAAAGGCCAGCAGTCGTACAGTCAGACAGTGTGGCTGCAGAGTGTGACAGTGAAGGGAGGGCTTCCTTTCTCCTTTATAGTCTTGACTCCCAGAATGTTATCTTTCTAGGTATTTCAACCATATGTGGAACATTCTTAGACGTGTCCATCATATTGTATCCTTGAATGGAGGCCCTCCTGTTACGTCCCAACACTCTTTACCATTCCAATACAATTCGAATTCCATATTAGAATATGGTTTGTGTGTGCTCTTTTACTGTCATATGTTGGTCACACACATCTTACTGTAAGTAAATATAAAAAAAAATTTAGAGGAGAGAGTAAAAAAAAAAAAAAAGTAAAACAGGAAAAAAAATATGTTTTTGTGTGTGTGTGTTTTCTGTGTATGAATAAAAATGTGCCAATGTATCCACTGGTTGTGTCTTTTGTGTTCATCATGTGAAAAGGTTTGTGATGGGGGAACCACAAGCAACATAACTGACCAGTTTTAGAAATGTTGTTTTGAATTTATTGCACCAGTGTGTAAGACTATGTTGTAGTGTGTGTGATTTTGAGGGCTTGTGTGTCCTGTCTGAGGGCAAAGTTTGGTTTTTCAGCAAGAGTGAATGGTTTTGAGTGTAGAGCTTCATTTTGACCTGAAAATAGGATGTTTGAGGAATTGTGTGAGACGTTATGGATTTGTGTTTATAGTTTTGAGAATACGAGGCATAGTTTCAAGAAATGTGTTTAAGCAATCGAGAAAAACTGTAATTAATCTAATTATTATTTAACACCTGCATTTCATTCACTGAGCCTCTGATGCATATTGCACACAAAAATGACCAGCGCTGACTGAAACGGCTTTATTCAGCTTCAGTGATTAAGGGCACATGAATATTTTTATTAGTCCATCTGTAAGGTAATTTGTGTTAATAAAGTACTGGTTGTAGTACATTGGTTTGAGACAATTTGTATATCTTTATATTCCTTTATGTATTATAAAGATTATATGAAAAAACATTTTGGTACTTTTTTGGTTTGGACAGGTATAAAAGTCTATTACTATTTGAACACAATAATTAGATTCATCCACGCTGCTCTGTTATTGGGGCATGATGTTTTTCAGATATAACCTTTTCCCTAAACATTACGTAAAAAAACTAAATGAATGGTCGCTTGACGTTCAATTTATACAAAAGCTCAAAAAAGAGTGAGACTTTACTCAAAGTAACTCAAAGCTCATCCACAAGTTTCTGACTTATACATCGTGCACTCTAACTTTACACTCAGAGAAAACCTTGACCACAATTGATTTTCTCCTGATGGACATTTGATCCCTCCCGGTCAGCGTCAAGTTACGACTGATAAGACAATGATGAGGAGACAGTGTCTTCACATTCAGACACAGCATAAAGCAGAACCTGGCTCAATTGTAAAAGAGCACAAATTAATTTAGTGTATAAGTAAGAGAGATAGTTGGTTAATGTATTTCAGCTCTTTTTTGCTTCAGCTTGTTAAAAAAAAAAAAACCTAGTGTAAGTTTGGAAAAGAGTTTCAACAGTGATCATCAAAAAGTATATCTGATAAAAGATGGTCATGAAAGTTATTGTTTAGTTGGCCAACCAAAACAGAAAAGCCTAACTGAAAAAAAAAAAAGAATTAAAAAATAAATAAATAAATAAATAAAGACTGGACAGCTGATTGAATGGGTTGAATTAAACACCTTATCAGTTTTTTATTATTATTATTTTTTTTTCAGAACTAAACATATGGAATTTTAAACACGATCTCAATTAAGATGTAATTATTGTCAGACATTTAAATTTAAAATAACAATAATGCCATTTATGTCAGTGTATCATCACACATTTTTTTTTTTTCAGATCCACCGCTATAAACCAGTCCCCAATGTGCGTGAGGATCTTTTTTATCGTGATCATTTTGAACGCGCGCTTAGCAAGTCTTATGCCACTCGGTACCAATCGAAGATGCTCTTTACCGTTATGGAGGTATTGTGTCATGTCTAATGTATTAATAATGCCATCAGAATGCAACCAAAGCACAGGATAGCAATTAGTAGATGGCTATAAGTAATTGCAAATCACACAAAATAAATGCCATGATCACTAGATTTTATACAGGTGTTAATATGATGATTTTGTTAATGGTGATCAGCAAACAAATATTGAAAATGTGGAAGTTACTGCCTTTTGCCTTGGCATGACTTCTCACTTTTTGCTGACAATACAAAGGCAGATACAGTAACTTTAAAATAGCGGTCAAAAGTCAAGTTTGAGCTCAAGATTTTTTTATGTAGATAATTGTCATTACTAAAATATCTGATTGCCAGATTTCCAGTGTCCTACCTATATTGGCGGGACCGTTTTTCTCAGTTCCACAAGTGAGTTAAGGTTTTTTGCCTTTGTAGGGCAGTATGTCAGTGTCATTATTCTACCGTTATTTTCGTAATTAATAAATAAAAAAGTTTCTCACCTCAGAAAAATAAACGTTCCTGTCTTGACATACTTTATAGGCTACTGTTCATTTATACTTTTCAATTTCACATGCAAATGTGGAGGCATGCCTTGTATATCACATAGAGCAAGGCTGGGTTTCCGGATAACATTGTCTCTTAGCGCGCTACGAAGACTCTTAAGGTATAACTTAACGCTAACGCGTGCACCGTTGACTCGCGCTAGCCTAGCATAGGCGAACTATCCAAAAGTAAGGACTGGATGAATTTTTTTGAAAACTGTCTCCACTGATGAATAACAACCAGGCTCACTTGAAAATGAGGTCCGATGTCGAAAATCCTGAACCACCCCTTTAAGAACGACGTAGCGTTAAGAAGGTTTCGGGAAACCCGACCCAGGTGAAATCACGAGCATGCAACATCGTAGTTACGTTTATTAAGTCTAAATAAAGTTACAGTAAATGGTGTAATACGTTGTGTGTTAGCTGGGAAAGATTTGCATGCAGGTATGATTTACTATACTTCTGATGACTGTGGTGGCTCATTCTAACTTTATTGTATTTATACTAGTTTGGGACTGCTACTTAATAGTCTTACCTTAAAATTCATCAGTGTTAGTGATAGTCTTACAATTTATGTGTATGTTAAGTAAAGAGGGACAGTACCTGTGTGTTTGTCAACCATTGTTAAGACATAAATTTGGTTGGGTCAGATTCCTAAAAATTTGGGTCACAGCTGACCATGGGGAAATGTGGGTCTCACGGCCAAACCAGTTGAGAACCACTGGTATAGAATAATGTGTAATAAGAATGAAACAGCATATAGTATAGACAGATATATAGTCTAAAACAGCATATAATCTAGACCTTATGTGGCCCCGCCCCTTTTCAGCACTGTGCTGGTTGTGTTCTGTCTTCCGGTTTGTATTTCCACAGAATGAAGGTAAGATCTTAAGGATTTATAAATGAACCGCTTACATTAAAAGCTTATCTTGAGTGCTGTGATGACACTGAGCTCAACAGAGGGATATGTTGCGTATGCATGTCAGTGGTGAAAGTAACAATAACACAGAAAGCAAGCATACGTCAGGAACAGACAGTTTAACTACTGCTAACGTTTGACCTTTAAAAAACACAAGAGTGATTGTCACTTTGTGTGTATTTATCAAATCCCAGTGACATACGTATACTTGATGAATGCCGTTCAGAATCTGCGACTATGAAACAAGCCACCCAAATTTCAAAGACCGGGGCATGTGACAGTCCAGTAAACATGAGATAATGCTTGACTGAACTACAGGCCACAGAGAACAAATCAGAATAGCATGTCTGTGACAGGCTATGGGAACAGTGGTTTTTAAAACCCACAGAGGAATGTCTGCTGTGTGCTGCTAGATCAAGAGTGGAATGTGGATAGGTTTTAGATTTTCTGTTCAAATTACTCATACATCATGGTATGTTTTCCTCTGGGCTCTCTGACAGCCAGAGTGCAGTGTCCATTTCACAACCTTATAGGTCACGTCTGTTGTTGTTTGGACGCCGTGTAGAATTCAAATGGATTTTTGAAAACTGTGAGGAAAAACAAAGTGGAAGTTGAGGTGGTCGAAGTATTTTTTTTTTTCAATCCCAACAAAGCACTATCATTATGTTGCTAATCTTTGATTGTTACGCTGATTGCATTTCCACATCTTTTTTCTGGTCTATTGTAGTCTATTCAATGACGGTTAACATGAAAAGAGATGAAGAGCTCTCAAATGTATTTTGTGGATTAATTTTCTGTACCTATGAAGCAACAGTTGAGGTGTTACTTTTTCTCATAACGTTTAAATACATTTACTGTATTAAAAGGCAGACATTTTTATGACTATTTAGCATAAGTGCACAGATACTTAGATACAATGAAGTGAAGGTCTCAATCGCTCAATAAAAAAAAAATGCAATCGAGTCACACTGAACCAAAGCGTATTTCTAGTGTTGTAGTCAAGACCAAGTCAAGACCAAACCAAGACCAAGACCAAGTCAAGACCAAGACCAGTGTGTGTTGAGATCAAGATAACACCAATACTTTAAGGGATTGAGATCAAGACAAGACCAGTATGTGTTAAAACCAAGACAAGACCTAGACTTTGAGGGGTTGAGACCAAGACCATGACCAGTGTGTTTTGAGTCCAAGACAAGACCAAGACTTTGAGGGGTTGAGACCAAGACAAAACCAAGGCAGGGCAAGACAGAGTCAAGACGAAGTTGAGACCAGCACTTTTTAAATTCATCTAAAAGATTCACATTTACTGCCTGAGAAAATTCTTATATTTAATCAATAAATACAATTAAAATAATAAGACACTATACAGAGCTGTTACCAATCAAATAAAATCATTAACAACAAAATGCATCTTTGTACTGCAGAGGTGGCACGGAAGCTGCATCTGAGTTGGTACAATTACACCTGGATAAATAATATTGAGAATAATGCTTTAAAAATAAAATTTAGCATAATTGAACGTTTGTATAAAATCAGTAATATGTTTGCAATTGTGCTCATATTTGTGAAAACAGCTCTCTTGTTCTTGTGATATTGCTTAATATAAAAAACAAGATCTCATACAAGATTTTTTTCCATTCATATTTTTAATTTTGTGGCTATTTGTATTAATGTTGGTGACATTTTTGACACAATCGTCTGTTAATTTCTGACACTGCACAACAGTAAAAAATAGAAATAAGTTATTGATTGCATTTGAAGCATGGAACATCTGATCACATTAATGATGTTAACAAATAAATCAGACAATTCAGTGATATCCCCACAGTAATAAAATCTTAGTCTGAGACAGAGACAAGACCAAAAAAATGGTCTCGAGACCAAGACTAGTCTCAAGTCTACAACACTACCTAAAAGTATTCTGTTTTAGTTTATATCTGAAAAATGTTTTTTTCTTTCTTATGCACTAGGATTGGAAAAAAACAAGACATTTGTGTTTCATAGTCATAGAGTCAATAAAGGTTTTGAATGACATGAGGGTGAGAAAATGATGACAAAACCTTGATTTTTGGATGAAATGAAAGCTTTAGCGTAAGTTCTGCCAGGAAGACTCAATTGTTACGTCACTTATTACTTTCTCATTTAACCAATCGTGTTATAAAACTCGTAGTATAAAAGATCGGCACTTACACGTCTGAGTTCGCAGATGCTGACGCCAACATTCACCTCCATCCTCCCCACCACCACCAGGACGGTCCCTTCCCGTACCTCCCGGGGTTCGGCTGCGCCCCTGCCTTCATCTTCAGGCAGGATATGCAGAATCTGTTACCCTCGGATTGCGAGTTACGGACGTGGCCTACGCCAAAGAACTTTAGATCACAATACTTGCTTGCTGGGCTGTTAATAAATGTATGCTTTGTTACGTCAGTTTGCCTCCCGAGTCTTTCAGGTAGAACTGTTCCTTTAAGAGTTCAGAGAGTTTTGTTTAATGAACAAAATGCTGGTCAGCCAGTCTCTAAATAGTCTGACTTCCTCGATGACCTCTATTTCAATATTTCTCTGTGTTTGCTAAAAGCACTGAATCGTGAAATGCTTTTGAGGACATTAAGCAATGAGGTATGAAAATACAGAAGTGTGTGAAAAACTGTTTTTTGAACTTTATTAACACCTTTTCCTTTGATGAAAATTGGTTTGCCAAATTTGTCAGTGGAGAATGTGGAAAGCATTGGGGGGGGGGGAAACACTACACTTTCTGCACAGTGATTTATAATCTGAAGCTTTGTGACCAAGTCAAACACTTTGTGTTATTAGCATAATAATGCTAGCCTGGTTACCAAGTTTTAAGGCTCCAACTAGAGGGATACTATTTGGAAAATCAAATTAAATTTTTCATAGTTTAACAAAATGCCCCTCATTTGTGAATCTCTGTCGGCTTCTGCTAATGGCAGACAGATGTGTGGAGAATAATTTTCATCAATTATAGATGAACAGCACGAGTTCTTATATTAAGATTTCTGTCTATGTAAACTTACATTAAAACATGTTAAATAAACTAAATTTCACATTTCAGATGAGTGTGCAGTATAAAATCAAGGCGATTATGATCAATATTTTTAAAACATCACACTAAATGAATATGGTTTTATTGTACACAAGTATCTTTCTGAGCATAGTCAGACAGGCTTGTAATACTACAATGACACATTGATGCAGCAAAAAAGGACAAAGGTTGTGGATTAAAGTTCCTCTCCAACTTTTAGACCACATGTGTCTTCCTCTAAAATATAAGACATTTTGTGCCAAAAAAAAAATAAAAAAAAATCTTCTGGCCTTGGTCCATGAAACCTGGCAGCTCACCACATTGTCAAATACAACCACAATTTTATCTTGAAAAAGGGCACTTGAAATAATTCCTGAGTGGGTGTAATAGGTTTATATAACTGTGTTTAATATGTCATGATGCACAATAAAAAGTCTGATGGGTTGAGAAAAAAAGTTTTATTAAATTACATAACCTCAGCAAAATTTCAGTGGTTAATTCACAAACATGCACTGTTGTTCTGATCCTAAACCTGAGCTATACCTAGCATTTTTATGGCATTCAAACCAGAATGCAACCTCATCATAAGTGGCTGATTTTGAATGCTCTGCATAGTCAGGAATTCCAAACACCAAGTGCACTCAAGACACCGACTCAAAATAGTTCTACCAGAAAGACTCGGGAGATAAAATGATGTAACAAAAGCATACATTTATTGACAGCCCAGCAAGCAAATATTTATAAAGTTCTTTGGCATAGCGCGCAATCCGAGGGTAACGGAATTTGCATATCCTGCCTGAAGATGAAGGCAGGGGCGCAGCCGACCCCCTGGGAGCTATGGGAGGGGACCATCCTGGTGGTGGTGGGGAGGATGGATGTGAATGTTGGCATCAGCATCTGCAAACTCATACATGTGTAAGTGCCGATCTTTTATACTGCAAGTATTAGAACATGACTGGTTAGATGTGAAGGTAATAAGTGACGTAACAATTGAGTCTTCCTGGCAGAACTTATGCTAAAGCATTCATTTTTCAGCAAGCAAGAGGAACAGCACAATGTTATAAACATACATAACACAAACATTAGGAGTAAAATAGTCAGTTTTAAACAGGTTTCATTATTTTCATATTGACATTCAAATTTTAAAATGATATTAAAATATATATATTTTAAATATTTTATTAATTAAGTTTGGGTTAGCATAGGATTTTAATACTTTTATTCAACAAAGACTTGTGAAATTGATTAAAAGTGATATTAAAGACATTAAAGTAAAATTTGACATTTAAAAATGCTGTTCTTTTGAACTTCTATTCATCAAGGAATCCTGAATAAGTGTATCACAGTTTCCACACACACAAAAAAAAAAAACTATTAAGGAATGCAAAGGTTTTCTACACTGACTGTTTCTTGAACTCCAAATAAGCATATTAGAATGATTTCTGAAGGATCATGAACACTGAAGACTGAATTAATGGCTGCTGAAAATTCAGATAAGCCATCACATTATAAATTATATTTTAAAATATAATTAATTGTGTTTTTGATCAAATAAACCCAGCCTTGGTGATCACTTGGTGATTTTTATTTTATTTTATTTAAATCTTACCAAGCCTAAACTTTTGAAAGGTCGTGTATAATTAACATTTTTCTCACTTTCCATCTGGGATTTTCCTCCTGATCTTGTTGCTGTGTATTTTGAGATTGCCTTCTCCACAACAAACACATGCATGAGGTATCGTAAGAGACAGCTTAAATAGTATAAAGGCCTATTAAATATACCTTAAATAGATACAAATTTTAACTGTAGACTGTACAGCGTGTAAACACACAGCCTATTCAGCAGGATGAACAAGGTGCTAGAAGGTAATAACTAATATATTTAAAATTATAAGTGCAACAGTATAAGCAGTTAGCAGAGGTGCTCTTCTGTTGATAATGAAAGTCACTGCCAATGAGTGTGTATTTACAAGCTCAAATGTTGTTGGACACACTGAAAAGGTGAGTTTATGGCATAAACCAAAAGTAACCCTTTTTCCACCCACGCTTTTCAAAACCATGCCGAAGATGCTCTCTAAACATATAAGTTGACATTTCCAAAGGTCATTTTGACACCAGAGTAAATATTAGTTTTTGGTGTCATGCTCAGCAGAGGTTATAGCAATTTATCCAGTTGATGTGTGCATAACGGCAGGTTTAGGAATGTGGAATGGTAGTGACATCCTATCTGTTAGTCAGGGATGTTTCTCCTTTTTCATGGTTTTTGAGATCTAATAATGACTCCAATTACATGTGGAGGCAGACAGGCTTTCAAAAGTCCACCACTGGAGTGCCTTTTCACAGCCTTGGTGCAAGACTGCTTTTACTGCCAAGCAGTAATATCCACTCCTGTCATAGTGATGTCTCTCAAGTATGTGTGCTTTCATCTATCCACACTGGGGAGTTAGAAGCATAAAATCTCAATTCAAAGTAGGTATAAAGCCATAATTTTCTCTCTATCTCTTTATTTTCCAAGCCATTCTGAAAGCCTTTATCTGATAAATATATTATATTTCAAGCTATGCCTTTTCTGGCCTTTGCCTTGTTTCATGGTAATAATATCTGATCAAATGTAATTTATGAGGCGCACTAGTAACAGCTGTTGGCACCCCGTTGTTTTTGGCAGTATCATCATTTTTATCATTGCTGATGTTACAATTTGAGCTCTAAATTGGCTGTAACAAAGAATTATGGCATATATGTTGCACACTTGCGGAAAACTATAGGTTATATAGGCTATAGGTTATGTCACTACCATTACACATATTATAGAAATTATATATATTATTTAAATATTATGTATGGGTATTTCATATTATGTTTAATACTGCATTATATTTGTATATATTAATGTGTAAATATGGTGACAACCTATCTGTTGGTGAGTGATTTATATATAAATTTGGTAAATAATGTGGTTTTCGGCAAGTGTGCAATTCTTTGTTACAGTAGTTAAGGTAATGATACACAGGGCAACTTTTTGAGCAATGTTGCTGGGCAATGTTGCCATCAACGGGCAACCAGATGAGACACAGGGCCCACGACCAATCTAAATTATCCAGATATGTATTGCCCATTTTCAATGGGAAAGTGCACAAGCAACAATTGCTCGGCAAGATTGCCCAGCAACATTGCTCAAAAAGTTGCCCTGTGTATCATCACCTTTAGAGCTGAAATTGTAACAACATCAGCAATTTATATATCTCAAATTTGAAAAACCTGTATAATAGTATTAGTATTGATCAAATCCTGTTATTTGTCATTTAGAAAGAGCGTTGCTTAGGGTTTTTTTTTTTTTTTTTTTTTTTAATTGTTGTTTCATCAGCCCACCTCCACCTTCAAGCTCCATGTTTTGATGTGCTCGCCTTGTGAACTGCATTGTTTTGAGCTGACAGAGCCTCTGTTGTGTTGGCTGGGGATGTCTCATGAATTATTTAGAATGAGGTATTATGCTAAATGAATTTACACACAGAACCTAATACAGATTTGTATGTCCATCATCAGAACCTACATTAGAATATCTTATTATAGCCATTCATTTTGTCATTGTGTGTCATTGTTTTCTATTCTCTTAGGACCATAACACCTGTAACCATGATCCACTGCAAAATATAGACAGGGTCAAATGCTTTATGACCAGACATGATGTGACATAATGGCATATAAAAAGATTTGATCAATGATGATATATGTTTTCCTGCATTTATGCCAGACTTCAATAAGCTAAGCCCAGGTTATTGCTAATAAAGCATGCATTCTCATTACAGTTTTTACTGTATTTTTGCTTAAAATAAATGCAGTCTGGGTGAGCATAAGAGCCTCCTTTCAAAAGCATACAAAAATATCAGCAAAAATAGCTCTTCGTCCACAAGGAAAAGCATGCCATCTATTGAAGCATTACTGAAATCCTTATTCTCTTCAGATTGGTTGTGATTGCATTCCATTATGCAGAATTTTTTCTTTTTCATTGTAGACGAAATCGAAAACCTCGACTGGTTGCAACAAACTACTGCTTAACCGTTAATAACCAATAATAAACGGTAGACGTTGTCTGAATGAGTGTAATGTTAGCACCGCAAGCTAGCACCCAAAAACTACATTCTCTGATTGAGAGAAACTGACAGTTACCTTCATTGGTGCACAGTTTCTGTCAATTTAAGTAGACCATCAGAGTTACTGCTAAGGTTTTACATTACCCACACAACAATGAAGGCTCAATTTAAACAACAAAACTCCCTTGGCCAAAAGGGAGATTTTTCCTTTAGTCAAAAGTTTGAAGTAAACTTGTGGACCTCTGAGGAGACAATCTTTCACACAATTGCCTCTCCGTTTGAATGTTCAATATTTGTCCTTGCATGGCTCCAATTAAGGTTAAATGACTGTGAAATTGCGGCTGGGTTGAAAAAAAGCTCACAATGGCAACAATGATATCTGGGGACTTGACTGGAAAGGTACAAGAAAGGAATTATACTGGCTGTCTGCAATCAAAATACCTGTCAAAAACAGTATTGCAATTGTGAAGGCTATGCTCTCAGCTGAAGCTGTAATTTAAGCAAAGACTTCCAAATTAGACACTGTACTTTGATTGTCATTTTAATGTCTTTTTAAACGTAATCTGCTTCAGCAAATGCAGGACAATGAGATTTTCGCCTAAAGCATTCAACTACTTCTTCATAACACTAGAAGCCATGATTCAATAAACCTCTCAGAAGAAACCCATGGAACCATGCGATTATTGCATAGCATTCCTTCATAGACTTAACACCTTACAGACTTTTTGTGAGTGTTAAGTCTAAGTATAGACCCTCTCTAAAACATTGCACTGAAAATCCCATATACAATAAGGTCTAGTTCAAAAGGGTGGTCAATAAACTGTCCCTGTTGTGTTCTCCTATTTTCTAGCTTCACACCTTCAAATTGTCAGCACACCTACTGTGGAATATATGAAACAAAGAGAATTCAGAGTGAATTCACAATGAGCTGCAGTTAAAACTATACCAGGGCAGACATTAAGGAAATACCCAATGCTCTGCACCTATTCTCTCTCCTACTTTTTTTGAGGGCAGTTGTCTGAAGTTGTCTGAACTACTTGAAATACAAAAGTGTAAACTACTTGATGTACAAAACTTAATCAAAAGTACTTAACCTGTGCTGACATTTAGTCCTGCATGACTTAGAGTTAAAAGATAAGTTGGTTTTGTACTGTTGGGTATTCTTCTGCAGTATTTGCCTTCTTTATATTCTCTTTACAGTAACTGAGGATAACTCAGAGGAGAAAAACAGGCTTTCATAGAGATGAGCATTCAACAGCAGTCCCAGGCAAAAGTAAAAGACCTTTCCTCTGAATCTTAAAAAAAAATATTTATGTTGCAAAAAAGATTCAGTACAAAATTCCCAGCAGAAAACCTTTTGTCATTATATGCAAACATAACTTTCCACAGACGTTGGGTAAAAACATAATCAAAGTGCATTACAGTGCTAATTTCATGCATCAGTAAAGAATGGGCGTGGGACCAATAAAAACATGGCTCTTGATTAAAGAAGGCCACATTCACTGCACATGAGCACACTGACCGACCTCACACACTTTCTCTGATACAAAATCATTTTTACTTCCACAGAAAAATTTCCCTTAGGTTCTTGACTAGATCTCGTGGGATGAATAGCCCCTGTGAGTTAGGCAGGGTTATCAGGACTGAAAATGAACTGTTCACTGCCGTATATATGAGCTGAATAGAATGGAAGAAGATAATAATTTGAAGAAGAAGAAGCATTGAATTTACAGGAACTGTCGAGTTGTAGAAGCAGCAGCTTCTGACTTGAAAAGCACATCCCTGCTGAAAAGACCAGTTTATATCAGCATCATTTTCATCAATAAAACCATACATTTAAATTTGAACCCAGTTAACCAAGGTAGTCTGGTTTGTTAAAGAATCAAAACACCAGATATCCTGGTCTTTTTAGCAGGGCAATATATTTTCTTTTAAATGATGATGAAAATTTGCAATAAACAGTACTGTTAAGCGTGTAAGCTATTAGTCTAATTTTTGTCACCACAATAAATCCACGTCTCCTCAGAAGTGTGTTGATAGTGCCCTTGAATTATCGCCTCATTTATTTTGATTCATCAGCGTGCTTGAGCCCACTGTTCCAATCAAGGGTGGGGCGCATTAGTTTCAAGGGAATTATTAGACTTCAAAAGTTTGCCTTGAAACCACTTTGGCACTTTTTTGATCTCATGGAGTCCTGATAAGACAAGAAATCTAATAGTTTTTGAAGACTGATAAGAAGAGCTTGTCACTGCTAGTTGCCGGAGTGGAGCGAACCACTGCTTCAAAAACAGCTCATCTCCACCCTCTTTTATAAAGAAATGAACAGGCAGCCAAGCGTTTGATGTACATGGTCATCAGGGACATCAACTGTTTGTAACTTTACACTGACTGAACTAATTTTGACTTTAGTTCAGAACAAGAAAAAAAAAACTAAACTGTTTAGTAGGGCTGCTCGATTTTGGGAAAAAAATCAAATTTTTCTGATAAAAAAAAAAAATGCTATTTAAAATGTGACGTCCATGTTTGATGTGCTCATTTGTAGGCTGCACAATTTGGCCAAATTTTGTTAATATATATCAATATGGCTACAAAAAATAAATAATAATAACACTATATTATTTGACTTATTTTAGTAAATATTAGATTATTTCACAGTAAGATGTTACAAGTTTGTATTTAATATTTTGAATATTTTTATTTAGTAATAATAATGACAACAATAATTATAATATAATAATAATGTAAAAAAATTATAATAATGTCAATTGCTTTTGTGTTATATTATTATATTATCACTAAATAAAAATATAAAATAATTACTAAATAAAAACTATTATAATAAAATTAAATATTATAAAGAAAAATAATACAATAATTTTATTATACAGTACAACTGTACAATTATAATACTAATATTAATGGCTTAAATTATTCATTTTCTAAAAATTAACCAAACTTTGACGCTCTGAGACGCTGCAAACATCGGCAGATAATGAGCTACTCACATGTGAGAACCCATTGTCATGCTTCAATCTGAAACACACAGCGCATATATTTATTTGCGATAACTGCACCAAGCCATATTGCATTTTCTTTTTATTTTGATTACTAAAATAAAGAAAGACACTTTTAGCAAAGATACTAATAAAAGAAAAGAAAAACAGTATATAACACACAAAAGAGGTTCGGTTGATTACATTTTGTCCCTTAGGTATGAATGTCTGATTCATTTGCTCACTGCCACATGGTGAAAAGCACACGCATCATCTTAGACACTAATTAGAAGCCACAAGCTACTCATGATTCAGAGGTTTGAAATGATTGCATGATTCCAAAGGGAACAACAACATGACACAACGACTGACTCACTGGTGCCGACTCTCAAGATCAGCTCTACTTGCCTACTTTCACTAGGGGTAACGTAACGTATCCATTTATATGTACATTTATATGTACATTTATTCATTTAGCAGACGCTTTTATCCAAAGCGACTTACAAATGAGAACAATAGAAGCAGTTAAACTAACAATAGGACAAGATATGCAAGTGCTATGACCCAGTATAATCTAACGCAGTACATGTACATTTCTTTTTTTTTAATTTCTTTTTTTTTTTATTACTGGATCAAATGCTGCCGAAAAAGATGCGTCCTAAGCCGTTTCTTGAAAATGGCTACGGACTCAGCAGCTCTGGTTGAGTTAGGCAGATCATTCCACCAGCAGGGAACAGACCAGAAAAAGAAAGACGGCGTTCACTTGCAGAGCGCAAGTTTCTGGATGGCACATAAGTCTGAAATAATGAGTTTAGGTAGGAGGGAGCAGAACCAGTGGTTGTTCTATAGGCAAAAGTCAGTGACTTGAATTTGATGCGAGTGGCAACTGGCAACCAGTGCAATTTTGTGAGGAGAGGAGTGACGTGTGCCCTCTTCGGCTCGTTAAAGACCACTCTAGCTGCAGCATTCTGGATCAGTTGCAGAGGTTTGACAGTACAAGCTGGAAGACCAGCCAGGAGAGCATTACAATAGTCCAGCCTGGATAGAACAAGTGCCTGGATAGAACAAGTGCATTTGGGGATGTTGAAAGAAATTGCATGATTAGTATGTTTCTGCTTGTTTAGTCTTTGACGAGGTTGTTTCTTATCGAGACTGTTTGCATTTTTTGGGCCATGACAAACAGTGTGCACATTTAAGATTTTTTATTTATTTAATTTTTTTTGGATGGCTTTATCTTGGAATTCAAGGAAGTAATTAAGTTGGGTCTTACTCAGGGAACTGGCATTGAGGCATCTTACATCCATCAAATCTGCTTGTTGTTTTGACGTCCATCAAAAATGTTGTTCTTTCTGTACAATATCCAAGTTCACTTATACACTACCTGTGGGAAAGCAAAACCCGTAAAAACATTATTTTCTTCATTTATCGCGGACAGCCAGTGAACAATTTTATTGTTCAGGGATTGCTCTAGCACATATTTTTAAGCATCAAATTTGTCTTAACATTCTGTAATAACATTTCCTGAGGAGCAATAAAAATAGAAACAAATGATATCTACAAAGAGTAACTAAATATGAATCTGGATAGCATTGTCATTTTGTCTTGAATTTAATGAGGAAGGCTTCAGATCGTTTTGAAATTAAGGTTTCACCAATAATAAAATTCTGGCTGATGTGGTTGAGCAGATAACTTTTTATTATTATTTTCATGTTATGGACAATAACATGATAACTGGTAAATGGCCAATATTACAATTTTGTACTGTTTTTGTCAAAACATTGTTAAATGCAATTTTTAGTTAATCTAAAAATGAATATGAATATTTCATCCTGTACATATAAAAAAACTAGAGATTTTAAATATTGACATAAAATGGGTGCTTATGACAGCAAGAAAATCATAGACCAATACATTGTTCCTTTAGTTATTTATTTATTTATTTTTGTCGATAACAATAGCATCTCTAGTTGAAATAGACAACTAGGAGACAGAAGTTTACATTTGCTTTCCATTTAACTTTTCCGCTGTCTGTCAGAAACTATCGAACTATTAAAGAGACCAAATTTGTGATTCTTCATTCTCAAATGACGTGAATTTTGAAGTGAAATGAATTTTCTCCTTTTGTGGTTGTCACTTCCTTTTAAAACTTTTAAAACTAAAAAAACAAAGAGAATTGACACAGTTATTTGCAGTGGACAGATTACAGCCAGGAGGCTTGTCAGTCAGAGCGTTTCATTAACTTCTCCAGTGCAGCTTGTTTATAACAGCATTGTAAGTATTTACAGTCAGGCACCCCGGAGACTAGAGAGTCCCCAGTCAAGGCCTTTATGTCTCTTATCTGTCCTTCAAATACACATTTGGTGGAAAGGGTAAATTGGATTACACTGCATACCAATCACACTAGAGATCCACCAGCAGGGCAGATGCCAATAATGCAACCTTAAAATAAAATTCATGATGCTATACATGTACATCCATAGATGCAGAAACTTCTGTGGTATTAGAAAAGTTACCTTTTAGTATTTGTAAAGAATTACAGAGATAACAAGCTCATTAGAGGTGTACACATTCATCAGTATACTGTTTACTGCACAAAGTACATTACAGAAAATGCCAACATGTGAGGCCTTGAGCTCATGGACTTGAAGACAGGGTCTGTTTTATTTCAATGGCTGGCTATGAATGATATCTGATGAGGTTAGAAGCAGATAATGGATTCATGTGGAGCTGGATTTGAACACTGCTCTCCCTTGCATGTGCTCTGGAGTCCCGGCCAAGGTTCTTGGTGAGGTAAAATTTACATCTGAATGGCCACTTTCATTGTGTTCACCACATGTAATCCTCTGTTTGCATGGTTAAGCATCATTCATTCCCTACAGCATTTGAATGTCACTGACATGTACTGACAGTGCTGCAGCTTATTATTTATCATAATGCAACAATCACAACAATGACCATGATAAACACTGTCTGTATGCTCCTTTGAAATATGACTTCAAATGCATATCCAAACAAGTATTCATTCAGTTTCTGACCTTTCTTAATTAAAATCTCTTAAGAATAGCCTATATCACCATCTGCACAAACTACCTGAATTTTTGTTTCGGTATTATGCACGTGGCATAATTAAACAGAAATACGTTCGCCGGAGCAGATGTTCAAATGACTGTATTCAAAGAAGAGAGCAAAAGACAAGGAGAAAAATAAGACAGCCATCTGTTACAGAAGGTTGTCATTTTCTGTGCCATTTACATCCGCCGTTCAGCATTCATTTTGGCAGGCTGTGTTTTGAACAAGCAATTTGAGAATGTTTGCACACAGACCATCTTAAGAACTGGAATTCACAGTTGATCATTGTTTACATGCAGAAAACATTTTATGGCCTCATTCAAGTTTACCAATAAAATAATGATAATAATACAAAATTGCATTCTGCAGATCTACTCAAGCCACTTAATTGCCCTGTCCATCTGAAATTAAATTATTCTTTATTTTACATTAATTTCTTTATATATATATATATATATATATATATATATACTCTGAATATTTTAAAAATCTAAATAAAATGAGGTGACAAGCAGCTTCACGGCTTCCAGTGCAGTGAAGCCTCATTGGTCACTGCGTGCATAGACACAATATAACAGTACAGAACAGAGTGACTTTGATCAACTCGGTGTGAACAGATGGAAGTTCTCACTGCAAACTTCACAGGTAAAAATAATCTAGTCAATCATTCCAATTCATGAGCACTAGAGAAAACAGTAGATTAAGAATGTACTTCTATGTAGCTGTGATTAATGCTTATGCTGTCACTTTAATTCCAACAACCAAACTATTTCGAGCAGTTCTGTTGATTACGCATTTAAAATAAGCAAAGGTTGCGCCAGTGATGACAAAACGCCTACAAAATGTTCCTTCATGACATTTTTTATTGACATTATTATTAACAAATATGAAGTTGAGGTTTATTCTGGCTATAAAGATTTCAAATCGATGTAGCGTTGTCATTGACGAAACTCACAGGGGTCATAAAATGATGTTGTGCAATGTCACGGAAGAGAATTCAATATTATGGTAATATAGAGGGGGGAAAACACTGTAAAGGTCATCACAGTGAATAGAGGCATTCTTATGACACTGTTGACAGTCAGACTTACTTTGCTGTCAGCAGGCAAATGCCACTAAACCGCAGGGTGTTTCACATCGCCCTGCTCCTTCAAATCTTCCCCTCACGAAAGCCTACCAGGCAGGTACATTACTGGCATGTGGTGTGTAAAAAGCAAAAGTCAGCACTGGAAAAAACAGCATACAATTTCCATCCATTCAATTGATTCTAATGACTAATTTGTACCTCAAAACCATTTCGGGAAACTATGTATTGTATTTTTTTTTCGTGTCATCCGGAAATACTCTGACTTTCACCATTATCGCTTCAACTGTAATTGCTTCTTCATTAATTAAGTACTTACTCGAGCACAAAAATAGTTGACCATTAAGTGGTGCGGTTTTTTAAATATATTCTGCACTACTGTGCCAGATTTTTTTTAATGCACTCTCTCACAGCCTCAACAATGGGCTGAAAAGAGAAGAATTTTTGGAAAAGAAAGTGGGGTGATCCATAATGTGGCCTACAACACTGCTGTGGACGGGAAGAATGAAGACCAACTTCACAAGCTTTGATTCAATATAGAGGATGACACACAGGTGCTAACACATAGACCAACGTCTGCTCCGCTCAGACAAACATGCATGTCCGCTAAAGTGGTTTTCTTGAGTGAACGACGAGAGCCATCTTTTTCCGTGAGGCATGCAATTACTGACTTGTGCCTCCTAGCTAAGATTAGCATATAATTGACAATAATGTCAGTGCTTTCACGGCATGAAACTGGTACAAGATTCCTGCTTTTAGTATTAATGAGGTGGATGAAGTCTTTTTATATATTCAATTAGGACTGTATGGGAGGGGAAGCTGTTGTAACCTGGTCAACCAACCTCTGTTCGGTTTTTAGGTACACAGTAAAAAATTATCGTGATTTTAACGGTCAAAGACTATAATAATGCTGCAGTGAAAAACTGTTAATTTAACAGAAAGTTTCCATACTATATACTGTAAATTATTGTGATAGATCTAACGGTACATTTAATTACACCGTTAAATTTACAGTTTTTGGAAGTGAAAAATCATAAATTGATATTCCCACAATTCCCACCTGACACTTCACATTTTATGTATTTTTGTTGAAATAACTGTTTCTTCATAGTTTTCTTAGTTTTTTTTCCTAATCAGTTATATACATTAGGGTTTTATGTTACATTTAATGTTGTTAAATTAATGTTTATTGCATTTTTAAAATTTCATGTGTGTTACCATGATGGTGTTTAGTGTTTGTGTGAATGACACTGTGCAGCTTCTAATAAAGACACACTATGCAGTTTCTGTTTTTCTCAAACAGCGACCCCTAGAGTCGCTGTGGAGTACTTGTATTTAACGTTACTGTCGTAAATACCACTCACGCAGAGCCATCTCTGCACTCTTTCAACCGCGTTTTTTCCGTCAACTCTACCTTGATTCACGTCTGAAATGCGTGCAAGTGTCTTCCATAGAGGCTGCTTCATATGTTGTTGATGTAAGTGACGGTGTGCCGTAAAGCAAGTCATGATTCTCGCAAGATTTGTCGGGCGCCACCTCTCAAACTTGCATTGCTGTTTTTTTACAAGTTTGTTTACCATCGAAATGATTTCGAAGCTGTTATATTAAGGTACCAATCTTGCATAGTGTGCCTTTAACTTTCTTGTGGAAGAGCTGCCAGTGATGAGCTTTGATTCATCATGTGACTCTCTTCACCACTGTGATTGGTGGTTGTCAGTGTATTACTATGGTACAAAACAGATATTAATACTTCAATATGTCGATACATTAACATTATATCAGATAATTATATACGGTTTATTACTGTACATTTAAGTAAAATCTGTAAAACCTAAAATTTTGCTACCCTATTTTTTACGGTAAATTTCTGGCAACCACAGCTACCAGTTTTTTACCGTAAATTTAATGGAATTTTTTTTTACAGTGTAGGCTACTGTATGGCTACATTCACACTGTCAGTTTTTGGGGATTGACAACCACATTTTCTTACAAGTTTAAGTCTCGAAATGTCCCGTTCAAACAGTAACTTACAGTAGCATTTCAAATACGGTCTGTATGAACATGCAACGGGAATCAAGTATTCTCTTACCAATAACCATAGTGAAAATGACCAAAGTAATATCAAAGATGGTGACGTCCATAAAACTGAAGTATTATCACTTTTGATATGACAAGAGTCCAATAGTTAAAGTTAATCCGTCAAACCGACAGCAGCTTTTATGGGTGGAGAGCGGAGCATTTGAGTTGCACGTTGAACACGAAACTGACGGGAGCAGCTCCGGTGGAGAACAGTGACTGGATCTAAAAAAAACCTTCAGATGACACAGCTCATTTCTCTGTCGCTGTAAGTTACTGAAACCAGACATGAAAACCCACAACACACGACACTCTCTCGCACTATGACGTGACAGACAACTAGCTGTCCAGTCCGGTTGCGTTCACACAGCACAGGTTTTCAGAGAATGCTGTTGTGAGTCCTGAAAATGAACAGGTGCGAGTTCAGTTACAGAATGTGTTTGTCACTCCCGTAAAATGACTGAATTGTGTGTGCGAATGTAACCGTATTAAGGACTCGAATACATGACTGACAACCGGATTTGTATATATTATGGAATACATATATCTCACCTCTGCTTTATTTTCTTCTCTGAAAACAGAAATGAAAAGACATTCACTGATTACTTATTTCAAGGTCTCGCTGAGTAACAAAGAGTCAGAGTTTTTACTAATAATAAAGAAAGGCAAAAAAGTTGAATCAGCAACAGCAAATTCGTGAGCTCCTTTCTCAGACTTATATAGTGTATATGTTTTAGCATACAGTCATAGTATTGTACTGTAATGCATAATGACAACAGTATTGTTGAAATTGCTGTTGTAGAATGATTCTCTGTATCAGTATTGTTCATGTTCCATTTAATCATATAAATAGTTTTCTGTTTGGCCTTGAAGTCAAGCTTGTTGAGGAATTTAATAATGTAAAGATGGTCAGAAACATTTCACTTTCACCTGGTTGCAACAGATTATTAATCTAACACTGTCATAAAGCACATAAAACAATACATAGGCCATAAGCTGTGTGTTTCTTAAATTGTATACAAGCCGAACACTGGCATTATTTGCCAAGATATCATGACTGATACAAATATTTACAGCTCTCTCTACAAATCTATCATGGATCATTTTACTGAAACGCATGTATTTTCCTGTTTATAAAAAAAAAACATTATACAGCTGAATAACCTGCCCTAGATTACAGATATTTCATATCTAAAACTGGATATTACTAAACTGTCTTCCAAAGTGCACTGTTAGAGGAGTTGTACTGTTCTGTAAAGTGGGCAAATTTTTGAACGAATTATGAACTCAAACAAAAGCTGGTACTGTATGCAGTCTAGCTCTGACTGGCTGAGTTGCCATTATACAGTAAAATAATATGATCGATTGCAAAAATAGTTAGACTCCTCAGCTGGCTCATTTTCAGACTGATTTTTACAATATATAAGCCTATGTTTTCTTTTGTGAGGTAGCAACTCACAATTCATAACAATTCATGTTTTGCTGTTGCAGTTTCTCAATAAAAAATGCCAGTGCAAGGGGTCTAAAATTCAGATTTGTCAAATGTCTGGTAAACTAAGCTGTTCAGAGACATCCAGGTCTCCTCACTTATGAATCTTCTCAGTGGTATTGGTTTTGCTACAGTTTGTGCGGTCCCATGATTCAATAGCAGTCTCTTTGCAAGGCTGGCATTACATTGTGACAGCCTCACGAAACAATCCACCCTGAAAAGTGCCACACAAACAGTTCTTTTTGGGAAAATCATGGATAAAATGTCCCAACTACCTGACAGATCTCAGTGAAATGGGTGTCCAGAGGATAGGTGTCTCTTTGACAGTCAGAGGAGCAGCCCACACTTTTACAGCCAGTCAAAAACACACAAAGCATTTCTGATCAGCTAGTTTTCAGATGATCCAAATAGGTAAAATCAAACCTTCCACTTTAGTTCTAAGGCAAAAAGTGTGAGGCATTCGGTTACAAGACACACAAGATGCCAAAAGGAGGAACGGCTTATCTGTGGAAGACAACAAATCCTGGTTATCATAGTTAACAATTCATTTCTAAGAAAAAAAAAAAAAGAAGAGATTTTGGTTATTTATAGACCGGTAAACACACATGCGGATGTCATTTATGACCTGATCTCATTCAGTTGCAGATGTTAATAATGAGATGTCTTTGCTGTTAAATTAAAGAAAAAAAAAAAAGAATTATAATAATATTATTAAAAAAAATATATAAAAATTCAATTTAGTATCTACTCAATATTATTGACTAATATTTACTTATCTAATTTGTAGTCAAAATATAAAATCAGTGATCCTGTTGTTTGATAAGCCTCATATTTCTAAAAAGAAAATCTTCATGGTCAGTACCAGTTGATCTATTGGCCAGAGGCACAGCTGATATGACAGGGTGAAAGTCGGCCTTTATATTACAGCAGACCTTTTATGAAGCTTATATGCTTGCAGAAGTGAGAAAAATCGATCAACAGTCTGACCCTATGGCACAAGGGCAGCTTTTCTTTTCCTTGACTGTGTAAACAGATAAAATGTTACTGAGTGAGAAGAGCCAAAAATAAACTAGAACAACCAGTTTTAAATGTACACAACAGTATAGCAACCATAAATTCAGCACAACTAAAGTTTAAACTTCTTAAACAAGCACTTGGAGCAATACCAAGAGCCATACCGTCTGTACTTTCACGGGTCCTCTCAACCAATGAGGACGCAGCAGGAGCATCTTCACCGAGGGACAAACTCTTGTTCCTGAGATTTATTACGCAATGCTTCCAAACTTAAAATTAATTCCTCATACTTTCCTTGCATATCGGTAACATCTGTTTAGCTGCCTCATTGACTACACACACCTAAGGATTACTAAACTATGAGCTTGAGCCAAAAGTGATTTTTCTTTCCAAGCTTGATTTGAAGAGACCGGGGATATTTCTGCCGAGGAATCTCTGGAGACATGAGCCTGTTCATTAATAAAATGTGTCATTGGCCAACACCCTAATGAGTGCTAGCGCATTACATTCCAAAGCCCCTCATTGTTTTAATTACAGGCCCAAAAGCATTTTCATTTTCAAGTCATCAAAAAATCTTTTCCAATGTCCTCGTTTCTCTGCTACCTTCTGACATGTCCAGAGAGTGTGCTTACCCTATAAAGTACTGGGTGACATAAGGTTAACAACATGGGTTAAGGTTAGGTTTAGGGGTAGGTTCAGGGTTATTACCTAGTTATTACCCAGTTATTGCAATTACTATAGACCTTATGTAGCCCCGCCCCTTTTCAGCGCTGCGCTCATTGTCTTTTGACTTCCGGTCTGTATTTTCACAGCGATTCTGCGTGTTTATTAATGAACGGCTCGTTTTAAAATATTCCCGGTCGACTGACATTTGTAAAGACATCTGCTTTGAACATTACAGTCCTCATGATAGCTTTTGTTAACTTTACATTAAGTAAATCCACTTCAAAAGCTAATTACTCCTGGACAGCAGCACCATAGAAATATACAGAGCGACCGCAAAAACGGAAGTTAAAAGACAATATTCTAAAGATGGCGGCGCCCTTGTTTCTCTGGCGCATAAGTACATAGTATGTACAGGTACATGGGTAACAAGACCGTATAATAAACTAACGATAATTTAATTTTATTAAATAAAAAATACAGTAAAACAATAATATTGTGAAATATTATTTCAATTTAAAACTGTTTTCTATTTGAATATATTTTAAAATATATTTTATTCCTGTCATGGCAAAGCTGAATTTCAGAAATCATTCTAATATGCTAATTTGGTGCTCAAGTAAAATGTCTTATTTTTATTGTTATGTTCATTTTTGAATAAGTATGTTTTTAATAAGTAGATAACTAGATAAGACCAAGCGTGCCGCACAAGCCCTGAAAAGTGAAGCCAAAACGTCTCGATCGCCCCCCCGGTGACTGATCCTAGTATAGGTCATAAGCCCCGCCTCCCCGTGCTATTCAACGGGACGCGAGACCAACTAAACAATTAAATTACACTTCAAATATCTTTATTCCAAAGGTGGTTTCTTTCATTTGCTGTCGTTTTTATCACGCTGATGTAAGTTCAAGTGTCTGTTTCAAAAATAAGTTGGTTTTTAGTTAGTTACGTGATGCGGTGATGTAACGTCATGATTGACAGCTGTGATTGACAGCTGTGATTGACAGGTTCTCTGAGCGAAGTAGTCACTGAAGAACCAACAGACATTTTTTTCGGGATCTTCGGAGGACTAAGGAGATTATATTCACTTTATTTTAACAAGGCTCTTGTCGTACTGCAATCAATTTTTAAAAAAGTGTGCAGAATCCACTCTCCCTGAGTGCATTCTGCGAGAGTGAGGGCGGAGCGTTGATTTCGCGGCTTTACTTCCTGCTCACTACTGCGCAGGTCTGGTCCCGAAAATCGCTACTGCGCAGACTCAAGTTCCAATATGTCAGCGCCATATCGGGACACTGGCGGCTTCAGTTCTCATCAATGGAAGAGAGCGAAGGGGCGTCGTCCATCTTTTTTTACAGTCTATGGATAAGACAGCTTAGGGTTTGAGTGTGTGGGTTTTACATTGTAGAACAAGACGTTAAAGTATAGTCAAGTTATGTTTACCACAAGCTTTATTTTATACATGAATAGAAAAACCTCATTATCTTGAAGGAACCAGCAGTGAATTAGACTGCCGGGTTCTGACGTCATACCTGCACCACTCTAGAGTGAGTTATCAGCATTTTGACCTTGGGTCCTATTCACACATTAACTTTAAATGGAAAAATGTTACAAAGTTTACATAAAATGGCTGTACATGCTGAATGTGAAAGTACCTACTGATAAGCATGACACATAATCTAAAACCACAATACCACGCTTTTACTTCTTTTGAAGATGCATTTTTTTGTATGTATGTATATATATATATATATATATATATATTATATAATTTTTTTTTTTTTTTTAATACATTAGTAGCTAGCAAGTTTCTCTATAGAATGGCTTTCATTTTGGCTATATATTAGGACATAGTAATTCTGCCACTTTAATAGGTCTTGTTTGTGAACAGTACAAATATATCCTATACAGCAATAAAAAATTTAGTGTAAGTTCTGTTAGGAAGACTTAATCGTTGCGTCACTTATTACCTTCACATCTAACCAATCATGTGCTAATACTTGCCGTATAAAAGATCGGTACTTACACGTCTGAGGTTGCAGATGCTGACGCAAACAATTACCTCCATCCTCCCCACCACCACCAGGATGGTCCCTTCCCATACCTCCCGGGGGTCGGCTGCGCCCCTGCCTTCGTCTTCAGGCAGGAAATGCAGTTTGCTTGCTTGTCTGTTAATAAATATATGCTTTGTTATATCATTCTATCTCCCGAGTCTTTCTGGTTGAACTATAGTTTATACTTTCCAGTTCTGTTTTAATCCTCAAAGGCAATTCTGTCTGAACACTCTTTTATTGTGTAATAATATTTTCAAATCTGCCATCGTAGGTGAGACAGTCTGTTATTCAGCACGTCTGTCAAGAGGACAGCGCAATGCCAAACAACAAGGCTCTCAGGGCCGGTTTCAATCAAAGAGACAATGACGCGTCTACACGGCACATCTGCTGAAACTTCGCCGAACAGGCGAGCTTTCACAAATAATAATGAGGTAAGTTTTCAAAAAAGACATGAAGGAGAGAAAAGTCAAAGCAAAACACGACAGGCCTACTGCGCATGCAGTTTGTACCACTAATAGCTTATTTTCCTAAGGAAACCCATAACTAATCCGTTTCTACTCAATCACAAATATGTGGATTATTGGAGACTAGCTCGAGCTGGGTTAGCTGAGATGGGAGTCATTTTTTCTGGTGATGCATTCCACCGCCGCACCACTTGTCTTTGGCCCAGGCATCAGGATATCAGTCTCTTTTGCCAACATTTAATGGAATTTCACTGCCATCCAGAGCAATCTGTCTGGATCCAGATGGATTTGCTCATTTCATTAACGTTCAACTTGTTCGGAGACCACCTTGAGCAACCCAAAAATTAGCACATGAACGATTGGGTGGCAGAAATTACCAGCCGCCCTGAGATTTGATAATAGAGATTGACTGACCGACCACAAATTTTCATACATAAACATAAATTGAAAGGAGCAAGCTATATAGCATTAAAATGAAAGACTCAAGTGTACTGTTCTTTTCGTAACCAAACTGCACACAGTAACAAAATGTCAGTGTCACAAGTCTGTTTTGTTGTTAGACTGAACAGTCTCTTAATTTGGTCGTGAAAAAGGGACGTGAAGTGTAAATGAAGTAATTAAGTATTGCTATGTGCAGCGACAGAAAAAAGGAACCTGATATCGATTTTATATTCTTGTAGTGTAAAGTAGTTGGATGCTCTGCATGCAAAACACAACTTAAAATGTTACTCATATTCAGAATTAATATTAAAGATGAAATGCTGTTTTGCCAGGATGACAGACAACAGATTTAGATGACATTTATTGATTTACTGTAGCTATATTCATAGACTTATCAAACAATGCACGCATGCAAAGTAATACTTCTGTAGAATTGAAAATAATCCAAGATATTTGAAATGAACCAAGACATTTGCTTTACTGTTTCCACTCCCTCTTTCTACCACAAGGGCCACTTGGAGTTCCTAAAGGCACAGAGGGGCTGATAGTGATCAAGGCCTGTAGGCCAAGATGTGTGTACTTTGGGGGTCGATGAATTGTTACACCTTTAGTACGGTGGGGGAAGTTGTAATTATCTGATTGGTCAATTTGAATGTATCACATTTGGGTTTTAGTCACATGGTCAGGAAAGGATAAACGAATATTGAAACTGTTGCTCTGCCTCTTTGCTGCTCTGGCTCTCTTATCTCTGGGTCCCTTTCTTGGGGTCCATTTCTTCCCTTCTCTCTCTTGGTATAAGTTATCATCATCTCATACATCTATTTTGTAACTAGTTTAAGTGTAACCATAACCATATTTTGTAATTAAACCTTTTCAATTACAACTAATGTGCTAAATAGTCTTGATATGAAATTGACTTTGAAGTGCTACCTATTGCAATACAATACTGTCACTCTCTAAAGCAACGCTCTCCCACATATTTAGCTATTGTAATTGCGCTTATTTCTGTCATTGGTATAAGTGGCAGTGGGTGGAATAGACAAGAAATGTACAGTTTTCTAACATCTTGCTAATAACATTTCTTTAATCATTCAGCAATCTTGCAGCTTGAACCCCTGCAGGAAATCCACCTTTACACTTCAGAGCCAGAGGTGAACATATATCTAAAACAGCATTTGGCTATCAAAATGAATTTGCATGCAGTTTTATGACCTCATTTTAATTGAGAAACTACATTGAATAGTTTTACTTTTAAAAACAGATTTGCCACACTGCAGAAATAATTAAAGGAGGAAAAGGGTGCTTAAACCTAACTAAGACTTCAAACACATTTTCCCTTATACATTCACATATATTTTAATCCAAAATCTTGATTTTAAAAAAGTCCAGTTAATTACCCATCTCCAGAAAACTAGAAGAATATTCCCTACTCATTTTAGTACAATTCTTGCCATTTCCAAGGTGATTTCTGTTTATTAAAAGTTCAATATCTGACAGAGTAAAATCATACATATCCAAGAATACTAAACAAATAACAGAAAATCCTCACATCAAAACCATCTGTCAGATTGATTTTGAAAAAGACATTAAGGATTTACATGAGGATAAATTATTTGTGACCAGTAAGCTTAAGGAATATATTTTGTCAAAGGACAACATTAAAGGTGGAATAGGTCCTCTGGAAAATGCTAACTTTAGCCTGCTAGCATTGAAAGCATATGATCCCACCCTCCCTGCAAATCGCCATCCAAAGCCACGCATCCTCCAAAACATATGAACGCACAGACCAGAAGCTAGACGACCAGAGACAACTTTATTGGATTACATCATGTCATTCGCTTGCTTGCATAGATAAGTAAGTGATTGTGAAATGACTCCAGTTCAGAAGATGATCAGTTGACAAAGGAAAGAATGCACTGTATTTCAGCTTTATTCATATGCGATTTCAGGACAAAGCGGCAACACAGTCGAATCTCATTTATCTGCATAGGGCAAAGTCAGCGGTACATAGAACTGTACCGTCAAACACACGTTTACTGACAGGGAACACATGGTACATCGGTCCGAATGAAATGATTGAACAAACATTTTATGGTCCTACGCCTTCCACAGACGATATATATTTTTTTAAAAATACCTTTTATACAGCTTAACTGTAATGATGCAGGCTGAATCAAAGGAGGAAGCAGGATCCACGTGCAACAGCTTTAATAAATGGACTCGGGAACAGGACTCGGGAACAGGACTCGGGAACAGGACTCGGGAACAGGACTCGGGAACAGGACTCGGGAACAGGACTCGGGAACAGGACTCGGGAACAGGACTCGGGAACAGGACTCGGGAACAGGACTCGGGAACAGGACTCGGGAACAGGACTCGGGAACAGGACTCGGGAACAGGACTCGGGAACAGGACTCGGGAACAGGACTCGGGAACAGGACTCGGGAACAGGACTCGGGAACAGGACTCGGGAACAGGACTCGGGAACAGGACTCGGGAACAGGACAAAGTCAAGAACCCACAAACACTGACACAAGACACAGGGTTTAAATACAGAGGCAAACAAGCTAAACAAGATAACAAGGGGGCGTGGCTAATCAGAAACACCTGAGGAAACTAATCAAGAACTGCTAAACATGGGACAAGACAGGGGAACACAGACATGAATCATGACATTAACATAGTGATTGCTATGCAGGATATGAGGACAATTTCAACCAGCATAACAAAACATTTTTCTGTAATCACCTATTGCACCTTTGACGACAGATTTTTTTTTTATCATCATTGCAGTCCAAAATGACCAAATTTGTCGTTTCGTTGCTCAGAATGCTATAATTTATTTGCTGCATTTTTTGATATTTTGCTGTTAGAACACACTATCATTATGTAAGTGTGTAATTAGTGTCAGTGACTGTAGGAGAATAACTGCCTGTAAATATTTTAGAGCATCGACCAAATATGCAGTACGCAAGCAAATACATGGCTATTTTTCAGTCAATGACATGTTATGAGGGCGATTACGGTTGCTGCATTTTGAACTCGACACAACCAGCTACATGATCTACACAAACTTACTAAAGGAAAATTGTTTAGTCGATAAATGAGAATATTAAGAAAGCAATGCTTTTTCTGTATTATTTTAACATAAAGATCAAGAGCTGAATTCCAGATAGCACTTTCCAAAACAAAAACTGCACATCCAGTCTTATCCTAGCTGCAGCTAACTCAGTGGCTGTGATTAAATGTCAACTCAGTGCAACATTGAGGAGTGTCCAGGTTAACCTCAGGCCACCTAACAAGTGAACACATAATAAGAGGATTCTTTAGGGACCTGTCTTCCATGATGCCCTGATTCTGAAGACTTGGTCTGTAACAACTAAATTGTTTAAAGCTCTGCTGGTTTATACTATATTTCTTCATCAACACTGGCCAGAGGGCATAGAAAAGGATCGAACCGCTTTGTTTGCCTGTGAAAACCTGTGCCCTCTTTACTTGCTTGAAATAGGAAGCACTTTATATTACCTGTACAGAAGGTTTTTTTTTACTATTTTTCCATTTTTAGATCTTCTGTGAAGGGTTTTTACTCGTGCTATTAAGAATATGTAACCTAAACAGTAAGTTAAACTGCACTATGTATCTCTATTACGGCTTAAATTCGCTTAGGTTGGGGAAGAAATTCTCATGTGCAATGAGACATAACTAAAGGACATATTTACATGCTTCTTACAAGAGCACCATCTGCTCAACAGCTCTTATGTTTTGATCATAATGTATTTACCCTGAAGTGTGTAGGACTGTGCCAGTGAGATCAGGTGGGCTTTAACTCAGGTGGTGATGGAGCAAAAGGTCAATATGCCAGGCTATGGATCACACCATATGGTACTGAACGGCGGGGGAAGATGATCTTCTGACTGAGCCTTTTTTATCGGGCCAATAAAAGCATGTTTAACAGAGCCGTTGTACCTTGGCTTGTTTTACTTTTTGGAGAGATGACAGATCTTCCTAAGCTATCTTCTCAATCTTCAGTGAAAATGTTCCTCGCTGGTTTTTCTGCCTGAGAAAAATAAATGAATAAATAAATGTTTGGTTTTCATCAACAACAAAAAAAAAAAAAAAAAAATTATCCTTTATAGATCCATGACAGAAGAATTCTGACATTTTACCCATCTAAACAAATATCCACCACATAATCTATGGTTGATTCTATGGTTGAAATTGCAGTTCGTGTTTAAAAAAAAAAAAAAAGGCTTACTTGTTTGTTTTGCTAAATCTACCTTCATAGTTAACATTTTATGTATACTAAATACACACAATTAAATAATTGTAATCTTTTTGCATAATTTGACAAAATTACAGCTTGATTTCTAATGATGCATGATAATGCTTTGATTTTTTTTTTTTTTCTCATACAACACATATTTATTTCAGTATGCTCTTCATTTAGTTATCCTTGGTAAACAAGTATGGGAAAAGCAAACAAAGAAAACATTAGTGGCTGGTTATGATGTAAATGTTGAAACACACATATAATGCTATAAAGAAGGTTTATGCTATCTACACTACCATTCATATTATATATTTTTATATTAATTAATTAATTAATTAATTAATTAAAAATATGAATTCATATTTTTGAAATAAATTTAGAAATGTATTCAGCAAGAATGCATTAGATTGATTAACATTAAAGACTTACATTGTTACAAAAATTCTATTTCAAATAAATCCTGTTCATTTGGAATTTCTATTCATCGAACAAAAAATCATCATGATTTCTACAAAAAATAAATTTAAGCAGCACAATTGATAATTTGTGATAATCATTGATGATAATAAAAAAAGAGCACTAAATCTGCATATTAGAATGATTTCTGAAGGATCATGTGAGACTGAAATAATAGAAAGGTTATTTTAAATTATAGTAATATTTCACAACATTACTGTTTTATTGTTTGATCAAATAATTGCAACCTTGGTGAGCATAAGAGACTTCTTTCAAAAACATTTAAAAAAATACTGAGCATAAACTTGAACCGTATAGTGTACTTTTTTGGAAAAACCTTCATGTTGTGCTTGAAGTTCTACTCCACTTTTAGAGCAATCAGCCCACTCTGACTGTTTAACATACTATTTTGCATGATCATCCATCCATCCTTGTGCCACTGGCCTCTGAATATCCCATGGAACAGGTCACAGACTGTCAGGACAGCTAATCAATCATCCCTCAGACTGGCCATGGGCACTGGGAGCCTCAGGGTTTTGTCCTCTACTCCCTGCTCCTCTCACTTTTCACATATGATACAACCTTCTCAAAATTCCTGATGCATGGCTGTCTCATTCCACTCCTTAGTTAACTATCACACAAATCAGTATACCATGAAAACTGCTAGCAAGGGCAATGACTAAGAGGTTGTGCATTAAAACAGACCTGGCATTTTTCAACATCACTGACTGATATCTGACTTCTTCAAACTACTTGGCATACAGTACACTTAAAATGGGATATAAACTCTTTTTTACACTAAAGGTTCTGATATACTCATGTTCTTTTTCGCGCTTCGCTTAGGGGTAAAAAGAAGTTCGAAACATGTGACCAGCGATATACTGTTAGTGAACATCCTGTTTAGATGAATATGTGCTTTCCTCTCAATAACAAAATAGATAAACAAAAAAAATGACATCAGTGAGAAAACAGCAGTTAAGAAAGCATCTGATCATAGCACATTGGACATGTTTGCACATGCTCTGCAATTCGGCTCTCCAGTCAAGTCACGTCACGTCACATTTATTTATAGCATTTTATAAAATGGATTGAAGATTAAAATAGATTAAAATATTAGATTAGAAAATAGATTAGAATAAATCGATTAGATTAAAATAGATTTTTAAAAAAAATAACAGTGACACTTTCAATTAACTTCATTTTGTACTATAAAGCATTTTTTCAGTGTGTTCATGTTTTTACACTTGTGGACGTCCGACCTTGACAGACTGAACAGAAGAAATTAACCGGAGAAGATTTCCATGTCAAAGAAGGCGGAGCCTTAGCACACACCAACCTATTATATTAACACTATGGATAAATGGTGTGCGAAGGTGTTTACCAGCGAAGTGTACTTTGAGAGGCTGCTCACTGCAGAGCCAATGGGTGAAGCCTGATGTCTAGCTCCCCCTCGCTGGACGTAATGGGTGGAGCTAGATGGCCCAACCACCTTTTAACCCTACCCATAAATCTTTTGTCTAGTGAAGGGCAGCTGGATGTAATTTGGCTCTGCAATAAGAATCATTTTAACTTTTTCCAGAAAGTTTGCTTTGGAATGCGGTTTTAAACTCCCGAAACAATCTCCAAACAAACTTATTTTGCCTGATTTTGATAGAAATTGTTCAAGTTTTTTTTCTGAAAGAAGTCTCTTACACTCATCGAGGCTCCATTTAAATGATAAAAAAAAAACATTCAAAACAATATGAATGAAAAGTTTAAAAGATCAGCTTTTATTTGAAATAGAAATGTTATGTAACATTATAAATGTCTTTACTGTCACTTTTTACTAGTGTGTTCTTTGTGAATAAAGGCATTATTATTTTTTACAAGAAATTACTGTACTTTCTCAGAGAAGTTAGGGAACAGAAGCCTTCGATCTGACCATCATTAGATAGTTTCTTGACAACATCCATAACTGTCTGGTCTAGTATCTCTGGCATGAGTCTAGCGGTACTGGAACAGAGTATTCAGCAGAAAATCCAAGATGCAGACTTTCAATACATTCGTTTTTCTCAAACTTTTGCCCAGGGTAAGCCAAACCCATCTCTCGGATGAATTCTTTACCCCAGCCCATTTGTTCTTCCAGCCTTTACCCTCTGGAAATTCCACAGGTCTCTCTCCTCAATGAGCTGCTGTGTAATAAACAGCATCTTTCCCACTGCAATCAGGGTCCTTAACTCACAATATTAATCGCTAATGACCTCCTCAGAGCTTCTGTTCATTGTTTTACACACTGACGTGTCATTTATCTACTGTATTTATTGGTGTACTTCCTTGCACTCTTGCCTCAGCGCTGTACGAGACTGTTTTCCTCCTTCCACGGCACACAATCATCCACAAATAAAAAAATCATGAATGCTGAATTTTAAATGTTGTTTGGGTGTGTGAGAAACACAGTCCTCAAATCAATGGGTTCCTGCCAGCTAGCTAGTTGTAATAGAAAGGATAGTATTAGCTTCTAATTCAAGACAATCAAAATATTGCAAAGTGAAATGCTCACTTATAATCTTCAACTGGATGAGTGTTATGCATTCTGATACTGAACATCAATTGAAATTTTACAGCTGTTCAAACTCTCAGTGTGGCTTCCCATCAAGAAAACAAACAGTGGTGATGCATGGGCTTATTAATGGTAGCTGTGCCATGGAAACAAACACGTTTTTCCTAATGCTCCTTTCTGATAGGGTTTAATGTACTGTGACTCATATGCATGAAAGAAAAACGTCAGGCTTAACCTCTCACCACAGATGCCAGAGATTGCTAAAATGTCATGTTAGATTAAAAAAAAAAAAACTTGTGTCCTTGTAACTACAAAAAGAACACCATGCGGTAGCATTCATGTGACACTGAATCGTGACAAAGTGAGACCCTTTGACCCCCCAAAATATTTGGACACTGAAGTCACAAACCTGAGCATTAGCAAACTTGTCAGAACTATTTGCACGAGTTTCAGATTCCTGCCACTCATCTGTCTCCTTGGTTACAGTCATTATTAGGTCATCCGTATCAGCTGTGGTCTATTAATTATCCTTGTTTGTGTTTGCTTTATAAGCTCAGTTTTGGTCTGCGTTACCTTTAGTGTGTGTTGCCCAGCCTGTCTTTGTGTTATTTGTATTATCCTCATTAAAGTTTGTATTGGAACTTTATTCGTAATCTTCGTCTGCCTTCCTGCAACCACCCATGACAGTATGAAGGTACATCCTAAGAAAACAGACAAATCTAGAAAAAAAATCAAGTAAGTTTTAGATCCAACCGAGTGAATACTAAGGACTACAATGATTATTTCTTGCTATAATAAGTTGAAAATATTTAATAATTAAATAAACTATTATCAGAAAATATTTTATTCCCTCAGGTTTGTGGTAATGGTATATCATATCAGTGAAGGACACATTTACGCTTATCTTAAGATGAAAGCATCTAATGCTATATGACAGAATATTATGAGGATATTGAATTTGGATGTACATTGATGTCTTTCTACCTCTGAAATTCCGACCCAGCTTAATCAGACAAATAAAAGTGTCCAAACTTGGTCTTTTTGGATAGTACATTGATTGTGTTCAATTTAAAGGGGTGTTATAATGCCCTTTTCACAAGATGTAAAATAAGTCTTTGATGTCCCCAGAGTGTGTATGTGAAGTTTAACTCAAAACACCCCACAGATATTTGTATGCGTGTTAAAATTGTCACTTTTTGAGGGTGAGCAAAAACGCACCGTTTTTGAGTCCCTTTAAATGCAAATGAGCTGCTGCTCCCGGCACAGAGGGCGGAGCTTCAAGAGATTGTTATTTTACACTGAAAATATCAAACTTTTAGCCTTTTATGTTCAAACCGGAGTCAGCCAAAGATGGAGAGATTCAAGAAGTGACATGTAGAATGCAACAGGACATTTCTGAATGGTTAGTTGATGAATTTATGTAGCTTATGTGTAGTTATCTTCTAATCATTGATTATCATATTCTGTCATACTATAACATTTGTCCCTCTATAAGTTAATAAACAAAACTGCATGCATTTAGCAGAAGAACATTGTTTTGGTTGTGCTTTGGCCCTGTGCTGATGAATATGGTTATCCTACTGCTCATAAAACATTCACTACTATGGCTTAAGAGATATAACCAGTTTAGATGGAAAGGATATCAAGCTGACTAGCTAAAGATGTTACTGTAGCTATACCCATTTATAGACATGGTACTTCCTTTAAAATAAATTCCAGCATAACTACAACCACCATATGTTCTAATGACCCTTCACAATAGTTAATGCTTTACAATGAGCTGTTTGGGAGCTTCATGTGGCAATTTATCTGTTAAATAAAATACCTTCCTCACCTGAGTAATGAAAATGCCATCTCCACATAATTTCTACAACTTTTCAAACCCCTCAGTTCTCGCCATCTCCGAACAGCCAAACCAATAGGCTTGTTTGAGATGCGCCTTGCCTCGCCTGAAATGTAGGCGAGAGTCGGCGGCTGCAGAGAGGGGAGGAGTGAAAAAAGTGCAGGCAAGACGGACAGTTCACTGACCTTCACTTCTCGCAGTGGATCAGACACCTGCGAGATCAAAGACAGATATCGCGGGATGAACAAGACCCCCAAAGTACTTATTTAATTGCATACCAAAGACGTGTTTATCAATCATTTTACTTTAATTAGCCTACAGACATGTTTTATATATATTCTTTTTTATAAATATGACAACAATCAAATAACCCATTACACTGTCAGAGAGTTTGGGAATACTTACACATAATTTATACACATAAAAACATATCAGAGTTTGAACATATAAAAATCTTAAACGAGAACTATACATCACAGTTGTTTAAACCAATGAGCATTAAGCTGTGTCGTCAGCAAGTCGTTTTCCATCATGCTTTTGATCAGCGCAGTCGGTGGAGAGCAACTGTGCCCGACTGCAGAATCCGACAGCACTCGGACACATTTCTAACCGGCATGCATCTCGCAGTGATCACCGGTGATCGGTTCTGTGCAGATTTTGCTAATCTCAAACAAGCCTAATGTTAACTCACTCGTTGTGACAACTAACCTATGCCACTAGTAGCTGGAGCAACTTTTCTCTATTTACATGTACAACGAGACAAGCACATATGTACACAATTTCCCCCCCAAAAAAACATTCCGCTAGGTCTAAAATATAGGCTTACCATAGTGAATCAGGGTAAGACAAAAACATGTTTTGGAAGAAGGATTGATAATGTATTGACTCATTATTTAAATTTTGTTCATTTTGAAGTTACATAGTGTACCTTTAAGTAAACATTAATTTGCTTCTTTCTTTAAAAGAAAATCCACCCAGTATTCTGTATCTATTGCAATGGCATTCATAATTTAGAAAGTTTAGAATAAGTTTCAAAATATTTTATGGGCCACTGTTACTAAAGAAAAGTTATTTAGAGATTTTTCATAAGCTTACAGTTTCTGTGCAAGTGGCAGATCCTTCACATATTGGAAAAACAATCTTGCAAATACTTTTCTCATCCTGCAGTCTTTCACTCGAGGGAGGAACATACAACAGTTTTCTCTCTCAGCACGCTGAACTGAACTTTGATTCCCAACCTTTGAATTAAACAAAGTGTAAGAAATCTCTGGACGATACGAGTTTTTTGTTTTAATTTATGTCAGCAATGTTTCTATTTGCAATATGCCCTAAAAAAAGGTTGGCAGTAAAACATTCAACGCATTCCAGTGCTAAGCACCATTACAATAGCAGTATTCGTGATTACCTTATCAGTCAATAGGCAACAACTTAAAGATTACTAAAAGAAGAAATTGGTTTGCTAACCCTGTCAGCTACATTGACACAGTCTGCACTTTTGGGTTTTCAGCAGTTTTTGTGTTTGACGGATAATGTTTATGCATTACTTTTTTAATGCAAAAGCTTTGTAGATACATTAAACAGGAGTTCTATATAAAACAATGTTGGTTTAATGATATTATATAAAAATAAAAATGATATCAAATAAAATGTCGAATAAAATCAAGATTATAAAATTATATGAATCATAATAAATTTAATTTAATCCTAATTTAATCCCTTCAGGTTTTTATTCAGTTTATGTTCAGGTCTTCGAGTTTCAGGAAACCAATAATTTTAAAGGAAATTCTGTGAAACTAAATGGTAATTTTCTGGGCGCAATATTTCTTTCATGCAATACAAATCCTAATTTGGCACTATTAGCACAGTTAGCTAAATGTTGATCATTCAAAAAACCAGAAAACATTATTTTTGTGACTTGTCCATTTATCATAAAGTAACACATAATCTGATCAATTATTTGCAATAAAGCATGCAAGTAGCATACTTTTGCTGTGTTTCCCTCCTCTAGTGAATGCCACTATGTTAGCTAATGTCCAGTTCGGAAAAAAAGAAAATACACACTCTGACTAACTTTAAATCAAACTTGTGTCATTATTGAAACACATTATTGAAAACTTTTACTATGTTCATGTCTTAGTTTGCAAAGTCAGAATCCCAACAAACCCCACCATAATTAGCACTCTGACTATCCCAGAATAACAGGTAAACTAGGACCGCAATTTCCTATATGGCTGACAAATCTGACAGGCAATTTAAACATTCCGGATCAGACATATCTGAGAAATAATGGTTTACCTTTAATAAATCCATGGAACTTTGTAACTGTGCAGCCAATTATTCCTGAACCAAACTTCTGTCAAAAGTCTTGGAGGTTTGGAGGTTTGGAGGTCTCAGTGTTTCATATGATAGGAAGGAGAAAATAGTTTCTTCCTCAACTTTTGTCCATTAGCATGAAACTTTAATTCAATATTTTTTTTTAATTAAAATGTACAGCACTGTGTTATACAGCATGAAAGTTTGCTAGCAATAATTATATATCTCAATGCATGTCCAGGTGGCTTGTAGTTTTATGAACACACTGGTTAATCTGGATAAAAGAGCATGTATTTTTGTGAAGGTTCCAAGCCTAGTTAATGGAGCTGCGAATAGACAGTGTTATCTTCAATAAGCACTAGATAATTGGCATTTCTCTTTGCCTTGCATGGAAATTTCCCATTTGTTTACATTGGTCCAGAAAGAAGAAAATGCAGTAGCTATGAAAATTACCTGATAAATTCTCTGCCTTGATTCTCTATCTCCCTCCACCAGACACAGGAGGAAAGGAGAGAGAATTAAACAGAGAGTGACAAAGGGGAGAAGAGAGAAAAATTGAGAATGTGTGTGTGTGCCAGCGGGTCGAAGTTTGGTTAGCTGCTAGCTAACTACATCATTCTGCATGAAAAAACCTCATACTCTACTGATGGCCATATCAATGTTTTTTATTATTATTTTTATTTTTTTATTTTTTTTTGTATTAAATAAATCATTTTGCACATTTTTTTCAGCATATATTGATACATGTATATTGATACAATTATATTAACATTTGTAATTGATTGACAGCCCAAATACGTTGTATAAAATTCCTCTTCCTGACAGTACAGAATCTGTAATAAGAATAGAATATGCCAAGGTATATTGCATTCAGTTAAATTCAGTATAAAGAGCCGTTTTAGCCAATTTCTTACAGTTTGAAAAGTCATACTCCTAGACATTTCTTATACTGGTAGAAAATAGTTTTTTTTTATTGCATGCAATTTAAAAAAATAACTGGGTTACTGGAATAATTTCATGCTGATTCCACTATCGTTCTAATTATTTGATTTCTCAGTTTTGCTCAAATGATTTGTGCACTGGATTTCCAATCTACCAGTTAATGTATGCAGTTCCATTACTGGTAATATTTGTGACCATTAACAGGCAGAATTGGATTCAGTGATGGGTGCATCATTCAGTCCTTTCACAGAACATACATACAGAAATGGTGCAGCTGGTAATGAGTTAACCGTAAATGTAATGCTTCCTGCTGCACTGTTAGCGGTATTTGTGATGCGATATACTGTATCTGGTGTGGGTTTTGGTAGAACAGTTGTTCCACTTTCAGTAACTGGTTTAATCTCTACTCTTACTTGTCCCAGATTAATCCTGACAAGGCTGGCATTATCAGCTCTCTGACACAGGACACAGCAGGAAACCAGTTTCCTCACATTCTGGCTAGGGCCCTATGGAGACCCCCACAGCATCATGATCATCCATAAAGGGCAGATGATACAGAACTATATCTATATCTATGCTACACACAACTGGCCAAAAGTTTGGAATAATTATGTTTTTTTCCATGTGAAAAAAAAAAAAATATTTTTCATTCGTTTGATGAAAAATACAGTAAAAACAGTCATATTCTGAAATATCCCAATGTAAAATAACTGTTTTCCATTTTAATATATTTTAAAAATGTATTTTATTTTTTTTATGGCAAAGCTACATTTTTAGCAGCCATTACTGGTCTTCAGTGTCACATGATCCATCTGAAATAAACATGAGCATGTACAAATTCATATCCACTATCCGACAGATACATTAATAATACAAAAATAAATAAATAAATTAGAATGTACATACAAAATCTGAAATATCTCCCAATAATCATATGGTACTGATATATAGTGCAAACTTGAAACAAGTATACAAATCACCCTGTGTAAGGTGATGTGATCGTCTCATATTTGAAAACAAGGAGCCTGGAGGTGCTCTGTGGTCTGACAAACACATGCGATTAATTATCTTTATAATTTAGAAGCAAATGCTGTTTGATGTAGCGTGACAGATTGATGTAATACAGGCAGAGTGTTGCAGCCATGGCTGTTCTTAATAAAGCAAACGGAGGCCCCTCTCATCTTAATAGCAACTTCAAAGGCAACATCAAAAACTTTTTTAAAAGTAGACAAATTACCAAGGGGCAATTACTACTTTCCCCCCCTACTGAGAGATGTTGTATTTGCCAGACAATTTGGGCTTTAAGTACTGCTACAATTACAGCAAGACAAGAAAATAACATAGGAACCATTTGGAGTGGCCACTTGCGGTCACATCGGGACAAGGAAAAGGACTTCCGAGTACTCATGGATATGCATTAGGACTGTGATGATTGAGTAGGACAACCACAAAAGAGATCTGGCAGAGCGATGGAAAGCCAGAGTGTCAGTAGTTCCTCTGTCGCAAAATGACATGCAGTGGCGATAAGAAAAATTTAGACACTTTTCAGCCAACTGCACAGTTTGATGGGATCAAAAAATAAGCCAATTTTCGCTTTAAGTGGAGAGTACATTCAAAGACCCCCTCGAAAAACCTCCCCCTGAAGTTTTTCAATCTTGTCTGACTCTCCGCAACAGTACGCCAACAGTTGGATGCTGCACTCTCTCCTTTATACCCCCTGGACCAAACTGCTTAAGAGCTGTCACTGGTCTCGGAGATAAACCGGCTCACTAAGACCTCTCTTTTATGTGAATGTCAAAGGCCGCATGCTAAGGCTAGTAAGAGCTACTGAAGTCTGCAAATAAACCCTGCCTCCGCAGTGACTGCAGATGGAGACCTTTTAACCCACACTGGGACAAAGCAGGGCCGCTGACACTTCCGCAGCCTCATTCCGCATGTTTTAGGACACAGTAACTCCTGCTGGTTCCTTTCTTTCAACTTTATATTACAGCATCCTGGGTTAAAGTTGGCACTTAATCATTTTCTCAGGACACGAAAACAGCAGGCTTCTGCACCCATCGATCACTCCTCTTATCACATTAAACCCAGGTTACCGACGTCAAACCGCATGGATCTCTGGGTCCTGGCATGTGTCACTTTACTCGGTTCTTTACAGCTGTTAAACAATTGGGCCACCGGGGATGAACTCAGATGACAAATGTATTCTTTAAACGTAACATCCTGGCGCTTGACCAGTCACAGAATATACACACTTTCTCACAAACAAGGGTGATCAAAATATATACTTCTGAGACTAATTTGGGCCTTTTCTTCAATGTATTGTAATATTAGTCTTGCAATCGTTGTTTGTATCAAATATTTTTTTAATGCCTTTGTCTTGCTCAGTGATTCAGTTTACTGATTAGTAGTGGTGTAACAATATAGCCTACAGTATTGAAATGCAAAAATGTATATGCACAATATGTATCGTGGCTAGAGACAATACATATTGTGTATAGTTCACCCAAAGTTTAAAGTTTAAATTTAGCATCAAATATGGCAAGTCACATTTGAGCTTCCATGTTTGTTCATTATTATTAATAAATTAAAAATATAATAATAAAGTACAGTATTTAAAACATTTTAAAGACTCCCTGTGGTGAAAATCAAATTTTTATTGTGGTTTATTATGTCTATGTGGTGTTTTTAATATACTTTAAGACAAACCATGTGCAAATTCATAAGTCAACACCATTGCTGAGCAATTTATAAAGGGAATTTTGCACAGGTTCTGGCGTACACATGCCTGGTTTTATAAATCTGAAAACTGTTGTGCGAACGCAAAATCTAGCATTTGTGTGTACGCGCACTTTTAGGATGAAACTTACAGAAGGCACGTGGCAGAAGGTGGAAAACAAACACTTTTAACATGAAAATGACATAAAAAAAAATAAAAAAAAAAATATCACCAGAGGGTGGCTGCAGAGGACAAATGAATATTATAACAAAGTCACAAAGTGAATATTATAACAATGAATATTATAACAAAGTCACAAAGTCTCATGCCATTTAGATGAAAGGAATTCCATTAAATAAATAAATAAATAAAGCCCAGATTTTACAGTGGATGGGAAACCGTCTTGAATTGCTCCCTCATCATATTATGTAAACTGCATTTATGACATTTGCTCCGTTTCTTTAGCCTGGTTAAACCCAGACCATTCTCAGTAGTAACTGAGTTATGGTCTGGCAAAGCTCCATAGACAAATCATTTCCAAAGGGGCGTCACCAACGGACGTCGCTCAAATGCCTCGTCAAGAGCGATCGTCATCGTGTAAAGCTGAGTCTCAATTCGCCTAAGTTACACTACGCCATAAAAGTATGTACTCGTTTTGTGAAGAAAAGGTATTTACTTTTGAATGTGTAGCAAAAAAGTAGGCAAGCTTTGGGACATACAACTTCGTCATCTTTATCGGACGGATCTGTCGCATGCATCCTGTCACTTAAACTGCCCTGTCAATCATCGTGTCACAGTTAAAATCCTCTATTAAATCTAATTTAATTTCCTACCGTTTCGGAGAGAAACGTAGTAGCACGTTCATCTGCCAGTGGGTCTTTCATGGAGACTGTCCTCATGTGTTTGCAATTTGAATATAATAATGCATTTAAAAGTTGAACGGACGTCGCTCAAATGCCTCTGGGCGCAATTGGATAGACCTAAAACCAATCAGAGCTATTGTCATTGTGTAAAGCCCGCCTCAACGTTTCTGATTGGTGCCGCGATTTCTAGGCCATGGAAATGGGCTTGAATGAGCTCTTTGCCAGACTACTTCTCGAGCAAATCTGAATTTGCCGGAAGTTGTCTGGGTTTTCCCAGGCTACCGTTTCTTTGTATTGCAATAATAGTCTCGCAATCTTTGTTTAAATCTTATAGAGGACATTGTGTTGCTCAATGATTTTTTTAAAACTCAGAAGTAGGGGTGTAACGATACACTCAAATCGCGATACTGAACTCACAACATGATACTATCGCGATATTATAAGCCAAAATAAAGAGAGGTTTACATCACTGTCTAGAAGATATGTAGCATCATAAAAGCAAAGAAATAAAATGGAAAGACAGCCTTTGAAAAAAAATAATAAAGAAAAGAAAAGAATCAAATCCACGCATATTTGTAAAAATGGCTGAGAAGACATTTAGGTATTTAGGCTTATTGGAAAACAAAAAGGAAATGACAAAAAAGACAAACTGAGCAGAATAATGCAGCTTGGCATTTCCTCGACTGCTTGCAATTTACCTCACAAGCAAAGATTTATGGCTTGTCTACATACTGAATCTATTTTATTCTCACCAATGCAAAATATATTAAAGATGTGACAAGAAGCTGGGCCACCGCTAACTTTCTAATGAGATATCACATAAGGCAAAGTTTTGGAGAAAATCATTGATTCAGAGCTGTGTGTGACACTTTACAGGATAGTCTCTCAAACAATATGAGGCATAGTTTTGTATAACAAATTATGAAATAATTAGTAAAATACAGTAAAATAGTTTAAAACAGACTATAGCATGTCAGATCAGCTTTCCAAAACATTTCAATTACCTGTACTATACTATGTAAGCAATAAGGTACGAGAGGCTGCTGAATTGTAAATTAGTGAACTGTAACAATATTTTATTAATATATTTAATTAATAAAATATTATTAACTGACACACATTGCTCATCGTGACTTGAGACCATTTTCATCGGTTAAAATGCGAAATGAGCCTGGCACGAGTTCTTAGTTTCCCTCTTTCTCTCAACATATGAAATGTAACTGCTTGTCAAACCAGACTTTGTTTACGAGTCCTTCAGAGACCAATATAAAGAAGCCGGTTTAGGTGTATAGCCAGTGGCCTGTTGCACAAAGCTGGTTTAAGTTGCAACCCAGGTAAGTTTGAGATTAGTTTGAGCAAACTCTGGATCAAACCTGAGTTGACAGAAGACATTAATACCAAGCTTTGTGAGACAGCTGAACCTGATCTAAACCAGGTTGGATTTATCTGGATTTGTCAACTCTAAACCTACTCTGAAACTCTGAGTTTGTACAGCTAGCTTCGTGCAACAGACGACAGGTATGTTTCAGTTTAGTTTGCACCAACCCTGGGTTTTAGGCACCATGAAAGGGGCTCTGCTTTTAGCAGGATTCATCACCGTAGTATAATAGTAACTTGCGCTCCACAGCTAACCAGCTCCGAAATTGGACCAATCAGCTGTGAGTAAAGTGACACATGTCTGATGCAATAAAGCCACTCCCCCTGTTGCTCTTGCTCCAAATTAAAGATCAATATATAGTAACATTTTAAGGACATAATTGTCTGGCTATAGTGATTATTATTTATTACAATTATTTTATATTATTTATATTTTATTTGTAGAAATATTATACGCCTTATCCATTACAAATGAACAATTTAATTTAACAATTATTATTAAGCATTTAGTTTAAATGAGTATAAATATATACAGATAATATGTAATATAAATAAGATTTGAAATCAGTAGATGAAGCTTTAAAAATGACTACATGTGAGCATATGTTCGAGTCCCTGTATTCCTAATACAAATAATAGATTAAAAATAATATCAACATTACCATATCACCATTTCAAATTTTGTTACAAAAAATAGAACATTTCATACAGCTGCGTTCACTCCTATGTAGAAGTAAACTAGATGAAGTGTACAAAAAAATCTGATTGGTTTTACTGACAGTGATGCTTAGGGAACAGCTTGAAGAAATCGGAGTTGAACAATTTTGACAAGTTGTGACCCTGCCACTCAGAGAACCCACTGTGACAGACTCAATATCACTCTGAAGGCCCAAACCCCCATTGCTTAAATGACCCAGCTTTCCTCCGTTAAATATTTCAGCTGCTAGCAGGGAAGGTCAGTCTCTGTATGTGACATCTATCTCAAACAAGCCTCGCAGTGTCCATGGTTTGGACCCAGTATTGAATGAGTTCCGCATTCATATACCATGGTATTTACAGTACAGATCATTCCAAACATGATCCTTTGTTTTTGTACTTCAAGTGCATTCATGTATAGCTACTGACAGTGTAATTGCTATTTGTTTTGCATATGCATTTACCTTAAGCACAATGTTCTACACAAGCCCACGCGTATAGATGTTGGAAATAATAAATACCTTCTTCATTGTTGACAGACGAAGGATGCGTTGGTTTCAAATGATGTTTGTCCTTATGCTTTTTGTATTCTGCTTTCTTTAAATGTTGACTGAGTGAGAAACCGCTACAAAAGATGAAAAGTATGAATGATTCAGACTAAATAGTGAACCGATTCCGTTTTCATAATCCGTTCGACCAATTCATTTAAAATAACCTATTCAAAACTGTGTCCAAATCGCTCCTATACACTAAAATTCTCGAGGGGACAGCCATTTGTAGTGGTGTCCGAAACCAATGGATAATAAGTGTACAACCGATGTACGCGCAACCATTGACATAAAGAGAATAAGTCGCGCGCCGAATATATTCCCTCGTCTCGTCAGAAGATGGCGCCAGCAGCTGTATAGCGTAACATCATACAGGTATAAATTATTTTGAATTGATTATTAAATTGTTTCATTAAGGTTTATACATAGTTTCCAAGACAGAGTTCAAGATTTTTTCATCTTACTATTGGAGCAGAGCTGCCAGTTTGCTAGTTTCAAATGATATTAAACAGCAAGCACAAACTGCAAAAACAACAGCCCTTCTAGCGCAGTGTCCGGAATTTACTCGCTTGTTTTCATTCACTCCTTCAAGTGGACTATATTAGTGGAGCAATGTAGTGAATTAGTACTATACTATTCAGGAATCGGGCTTCGCTGGTTCTGATACCAAACAGTGAAAATTCGGACACAACTTGATTACTGAAATATTGTGAGGGGTAATGTCATCTGCTCAGGGTTATACCGTTAGATAGATTTATATAGGTTATGGAACATATTCAAAGAGTGATTATATAAATCGTGAGTCGCGAAACCTATAGCTACTATAAACATCTGACAGAAAACACATAGGCCTACTGTATACGCGACTTACTTGCTGAAAATATTTATCTCAGGTCGGTTCGGTTGCAGACAGTTATGATAACCGTTTGAATGATTCATTGGAAAGAAACGACTCAAAGAATTATTCATTGGCGAATTGGGAATCATTCTGAACAGTCGTCAGAGATCCACGACTTGGTTGCTCAGTGAATGGGGATCCGTAGATATTCGCTACTGTGCTCATAGGATCACACGTACGATTGTGCTAAAATTGGCTTGGTAAATTGCAGCTCTAGTTGGCCTGCATCAAGTCAACCTACAAATGTACGTTTACTGCAATTGTCTTCGCACATTAAAATAGGATAGGAAAATATTTTATTATTAGACCTAAAAATGCTAGGCTAAAAAAGGCACCTACATCACCTTTAGATGTATGTATAGGCCTAGAGGCTACTATATCCATACAGTTGTCTATGTTAAATGCGGAAACAGACTATTGGCAAGCTGTGCAACAGAGTGTATCTGTATCTGTATTGAAGATACATAGCTCTCTAAATGTGTAGTAGATAACAAAACAACTTATTGTGGTGTCTGGCATTGTAGTCCCAAAAATGGTTGGAACAGAGGTAATGACTTTTTAAATGGCCCTTAACTAAAGTCTACAAAAGCACTCCCTACAAGCAAATAATTGTTTTGGAGAGAAAAGGAATGACTCAGGAATGCTTTTGCAAACATTTCTGCTGCACATGTTTATCTACTAAGTGTTCACTAGGGGCCAGTGAAGAAGAAAAAAACAAAACAAAGCCCAGGACTAGGTGGGAGGATTCTCATCCCAGTGTTAATTTGGCATCTCTCTGTGGCAACTTTAGATTAATCCAATTTAAAGGCTTATATCGAATTGACTTGAGCTAATCCAAATTCCATCCACATGCCTGCATAGATACAGCATGATTCATGCCACTGATGCACTCTCTTCTATGATGAGCTCACCCGGGTTCTGGCCACATCCTATGAATACTGATGTCCCACAAAAACACACACACATTTGCAGTCTCAATCAACAGTGACCCCAGAGGATATTTTAATGGATTGAGGAGGCCGATCCCCTCGTGGTACCCTGACGTTATACTGATCCTGACGTATGGCTTCACTAAATTAAAAGGAATGGTGGAGTTCATTAATCTGACGATCTAAAACAGCATTTGCTCATCCTCTTCATGGCCCGCAGACTGTACAGTTTATCTGGACTTTGCATCTGCAATCTTTCAGGCTGTGGAAAACATCTCACCAGTAGTCAATAATAGTTAGACATGATGGACTATTCGTATTGCACCTACAAATTGAATTGCGCAAAGTGGCCATTAGATACATTTCCGTCTTGATCCTACCAGTTCGTGTTGGATTTCACACAATGATAGGAAATGTACATAAGATATCCGCACTTTGCTGCATGAGACAGACAGATACTTTACATGGATACTTTGTGATCTAATTAAAGGGATGGTTGACCCAAAAATGGAAATCTGCTGTCTCACCCTCATGTCATTCCAACCCTGTATGAATTTGTTTTTTTTGAAGAGCAAAAAAGGTGAATCTTATGAAAATTGTACTGGCTGAGCTTTTCCATGTAATTATAATGAAAGTATACCAGAGCTTTTAAGCTTCAAATCTTGGCGAATTCATTAGAGAAGCAGACACCTTCAGAAAAGTGAACACATCAACTGATTAATTGAAAAGATCCAAATCAAAAGAACCATTCTTTAACATGAACAGTAAAAGACGTGGGTTTTGCAGCAATGAAAGAAATGACCGTTATTTTGAGGTGACCGGGATCAATACTGAATGATTCATATCCTAAATGGTGATAATATGCTTGCATTCCATGCAGGTTATATCTTTGTCAAGGCTATTATGTGGGTCATTGTCAGATATGCAGTTAATGGAGGATCAGGCAGAGTATATTCTTCCCATTACTGACGGTAATATCACCCTTAAGCACTATTTGTGGGCTGTGTTGCTGATTATCGAATGTGTTTTTTTTATTTTTATTTTTATTTTTTTTTATCCCTTCTGTTGTCGCAATACAGAGAAAAGCTGAAGAACATCTTTGAAGAAACTGGCAATTATCCTTATTTTGTCCTCACATTTTTTGCAAATGTAGAAAAGTAAAAGAAATCCCTCCTCATCACTGTTATTAAAAGAAGCAGACTTCCAATTGACTTTGTTGCCTAAATTAATGAGGCTTGTAATTAATTGAACTGCAGCTGTGCTCTGTTAATAGATAAATTTTACCCTCTTTATTTGCCACAGATTAATAACTGAATTTAATCTGATGTGTCCCAGACCTTATTCTTATTCTTGTTGTAGGTCATTGCTTCATAGAACGTTAGCTGTGTCACCTCTGGCAGCACAAAAATGCAGATTGACATCAAAACATGCAAAGCACAAGGAGTCCTAAAAACTGTGAAAATTCCCATTCATCTCAACTGCAGTTGCTCGGCTAGTGCCGTAAATTGTGGTCACATTGACATAGACGGGCAACAGTGCCCATCCCCTTTTTCAGCGTCACTGGTTCCAGAAGTATTTTTTCAATATATTTTAAAGCTACACTGTGTGATTTTTACCCCCATCTAGCAGTGAAATTGTATATGACTACCCAGTGAATATTAGTTTCTGTTCCTCTCAATTCCGAGGGCGTTTTAACTCCTACGGTGGCCGTATTATTCCAAGATTAACATGGCTTCCAGTTATCGACTTCGTCCATGACAATAATAAACAATACGTCTAAAATGAATAAAACTACAGGACAGATGTCAGGAGGTAAACGTCACCCTTGGAATCGGCTATCCCAGCATAATCAGATTAGGCTAACGTTACAATGTGTACAGAGTAAAAGCAATTAAAAATAACTAAAATTTACAGTGTCCTTTTTTTTTATATAGCTTAAAAAATTGCGCCTTTAAAACTATTCATCACCTGTGATCCGTCGCAGCACAGATTTATGTTACAAGGTAAACAATACTTTTTCACCATTGACGCGAGGATGAAGTTATACTAGAGGTCGTTTTGGCGTTATGCACAACCATGCTATGGTTAGACAAGCAACTATAAAACTTCAAATTTACACAAATGAATTACAACAGGCTGAATTACCTGTCGAGAAGAAAGCAGGCAACCTCGGCGTTCGTTTTAAAATCTTTTCTCCTCATGAGCTCTTTCCATCTGGGAAAAGTTACTCCAATATATTGACTATGGTCTTGCCAGAGCCCGTCTACTCTGGTCTTGCTGATTTGTCTGTCGCGTTGACGTTTTAATTCTCTCTTTCAAATGTGAGTACGCACGCACGCACGCACCACACTATCTTTCAAATCTGCCGGCACTCGCGAGCTCGCGAGTAATCTCCCCCTCGCATTCGTCACGGTGTCACTGAGTGAAAAACGCAAAAGGCGAAGCTTGAATTTACAGGCATGTCCCTCTTTGGCTAATGTAGTTTCAAGATGGAGGGGCAACATGGCGACCGGCATTCGAACCCCTCACCCGTATGTACTTTCAATGGCAGATTATAAACTTAAGAGAATACTTTATTACATGAAAGAAGTAAATATACATTAATGAGCACATATATTTTTGAAAGAACTAAGTGTTTTTTGCTAAGAATCAACTAAAAAAGTTACACAGTGTAGCTTTAAGTTTATTGCAAAATATGCATTATATATATATATATATATATATATATATATATATATATATATATATATATATATATATATATATATATATATATATACTGTATATATATATATATATATATATATTTACATATATATATATTACATATATATTATTAGGAACACCTGTTCAATTTCTCATTAATGCAATTATCTAATCAACCAATCACATGGCAGTTGCTTTAATGCATTTAGGGGTGTGGTCCTGGTCAAGACAATCTCCTGAACTCCAAACTGAATGTCAGAATGGGAAAGAAAGGTGATTTAAGCAATTTTGAGCGTGGCATGGTTGTTGGTGCCAGACGGGCCGGTCTGAGTATTTCACAATCTGCTCAGTTACTGGGATTTTCACGCACAACCATTTCTAGGGTTTACAAAGAATGGTGTGAAAAGGGAAAAACATCCAGTATGCGGCAGTCCTGTGGGCGAAAATGCCTTGTTGATGCTAGAGGTCAGAGGAGAATGGGCCGACTGATTCAAGCTGATAGAAGAGCAACTTTGACTGAAATAACCACTCGTTACAACCGAGGTATGCAACAAAGCATTTGTGAAACAACACGCACAACCTTGAGGCGGATGGGCTACAACAGCAGAAGACCCCACCGGGTACCACTCATCTCCACTACAAATAGGAAAAAGAGGCTACAATTTGCACAAGCTCACCAAAATTGGACAGTTGAAGACTGGGAAAATGTTGCCTGGTCTGATGAGTCTCGATTTCTGTTGAGACATTCAGATGGTAGAGTCAGAATTTGGCGTAAACAGAATGAGAACATGGATCCATCATGCCTTGTTACCACTGTGCAGGCTGGTGGTGGTGGTGTAATGGTGTGGGGGATGTTTTCTTGGCACACTTTAGGCCCCTTAGTGCCAATTGGGCATCGTTTAAATGCCACGTCCTACCTGAGCATTGTTTCTGACCATGTCCATCCCTTTATGACCACCATGTACCCATCCTCTGATGGCTACTTCCAGCAGGATAATGCACCATGTCACAAAGCTCGAATCATTTCAAATTGGTTTCTTGAACATGACAATGAGTTTACTGTACTAAAATGGCCCCCACAGTCACCAGATCTCAACCCAATAGAGCATCTTTGGGATGTGGTGGAACGGGAGCTTCGTGCCCTGGATGTGCATCCCACAAATCTCCATCAACTGCAAGATGCTATCCTATCAATATGGGTCAACATTTCTAAAGAATGCTTTCAGCACCTTGTTGAATCAATGCCACGTAGAATTAAGTCAGTTCTGAAGGCGAAAGGGGGTCAAACACAGTATTAGTATGGTGTTCCTAATAATCCTTTAGGTGAGTGTATATATATATATATATATATATATATATATATATATATATATACAAACTTAAGTATTTTTAGAGCATAGAGAGATTGACTTGTTGCTTTTTTCAACTTTCTGATTGATCTATACAGCATCAATTGTAATGTAGTTTTAATGTCCGGTACCCACCTGTTACACTCTATTGTTTCAATACCAGAAAAGTTAGTAGTTTAGCTAATGCTAATAAACAGGTTTCTGTTGTGTTCCATATATGAAATATGTGGTAAACAATATTACAGATTTAGAGATGTACAAATATGTATGAATTCTTTAAGTTATGTGTACTAAAATTGACAGAACTTTTGAAAGGCACCCTAATTATCAGTCAAATAATTATCTATCCAAACAAACACCACTTTATGAATGAATACTTACAAATACTAATGAGATAACTTTGCATAATCAACTAGGGTATAGAGGAAGCCTCAAATGCTTTAATAATGTCTCACTGAAAAGCTTGTATGTATTCATGAAGTTGTTAACGTAAAATACAACCTTAAGAAACGTGCACACTGACCTAATTGTGAATTGTGATTTAATTTCTCACCTCTCCAGAGCTAGAAACTATTTGACAGGCTCAAGAAGCTTTTCTAAGCCACGCTGCATTCTGATTGATAGTAAAATTCTGAGCACTTGACAATTAATCTTTCAAAGAGAGAGTCATTAATAATGCATAGTGTAATTCCCCTGAGTAAAGAGAGCAATAAGACATAACCGTTTTTTTAAGTGAAATCTGGAGCAGTGGCTGGATTTCAGATTCATCATTTACACTGGATATGGCCAACATCTGGTTTGGTGACTATAAACAAGATTGTTTAATTTCCAAAACATTACGGTTGCAGCTGTTATACAGATACCATTAATGCAGAGTGGCGTTTAAGAGGTTGTTGTACAGTTTATACAAAGATAGGTTCATATCTCACATAATTCACAATTGAAAAGAAAAATTCAAGTGGAGTTTTATGCAGTTGTGAAGGTCATGTGGTATCAGTCTGTTTTTGCATATTTGAAGTTCGTTATTTTTATCGTAGCTGGTTTTGATAACATGCTATTGCATATGTTGGTTTTATTTTGTGTTTTTCTGAGGTAATTGAATTATGTATTTATTGATTTTTTTTTTTTTTTTTTTGATTTCTGCATCCTGCACTCTCTAAATAAAACATTAAAGGGTTCTGTCAAGCGTTTCACATATATAGAACCTTTTAGGGGCTCCCATCATGGGATTATTTTATGGAATTAGTTTTATTTGTTAATAATTTTAATTTTTTCTGAAACTGTATGAATGAATTAAACGGCTTATATTTTTGCCATCATAAGTGATTTACAAAATTTCAAAGCTCAAGACAGGTAGATAGCTAGATAAATAAACACCCAGAAATACAGAAGAAAAAAATGTCTAGACACTACAGTAAACAAATTGTGTTAAATTCACAATGATGTATCACTGAAATGACACAGGCCATTGCTTTAGAATCAGATGTGATATTAAATTGGCTATTTGTGACGCTATGCATGCATGTAACCCCAATAGAGACAGAGTGTCGAGAAGCTTCATACATATCTTTTATTTGAAGACACCCAAGGTCTTCTTTTTATTCAGATCAGTTATGTGGCCTCTATTACCCGTACTATTACTCATGACTGTTTTTTACTTCATGGAAACAACAACATTAAAATGAACAAAACAGATTACATTGTCATACAGCCATTGTACGATGTTACTTTGAACAGCAATTCAAATTTAGAGCCTTAACTTTTCCTTAAGATATACATTTTCACATAATATCTCTCTTTTAGTCACTTACGCTGCTGAATCTGAACTAAAGTGTGTTTTGCAATGGTCATTGCATTAATTAAGTATTTCTGACTTTCATATCGAAAGTCTTATACTTGAATAGCAGTTCTCAGAATACAAATTCCTTTAAGTTATTAAGTGTTCATAATGTGCCTTTTCACAAACATACTGTGAATATATGCTATATCTAAAGAATCATTAAGTGAATGAGTTCTTAAATTGAATTTTATGCAAGCAAGAACATAATTGATTAACTTTTTTAATGGGTTACTAAATCGTGCCAGTCTTACACTAGGCATGTTCCTTCCAGTCAAATGTATTATACTTTCCCCCCCTTTAATTAGAAGTGAGTTTTTAATTAGAAAATAGTTATTTTCCAAAGAGAGATGAAGTCATCACACAAAAGCGATTCTGATACATTTGCTTGGCGTACAATAATATTGCATGGTCAGGATAATGCATTTCAGAACTAATTAAATCAAACACCCTTATGAAATACCAATGTGCTTCCGGCTTTCTAACTTGCCGGCACTCCAGGTAAGAGCCAAAGCTGTACCATTACATTGTTTTTTGCAGTAATTGACTGTCTCATCTGATTTCCTGTCTTCTATCAGAGAACAAAAAAGTAAAAAAGTTTATTATATGTTTATTATATGACAAATATAGCACCTTTGGTATTGCTGTTGTATAGAGTACTTTGAGTTTTCCAGGTTTTTTGCATAAAAAAACACAAACACAAAATTAGATGTTTTGAAAAATGTACACACTGCTCTTTCCCATACAATGAAAGTGAATAGTGACCAAGCGTTTATAAGCATCATAAAAAACGGTCCATAAAATGTGTGCATTTTCCTCCAAGTCCCAGTGAAGTCTGGTTTAGCTGTAGACATGCAAGTCTTTGGTCACTAACAATCTTGTTGTGGTTACCATTCGCTTTCATTGTATGGAAAATAGCAGTGTGGAAAACTGAATATCAATAACTTCTGTGTTCCACAGAAGAAAGATAGTCATGTGGGCTTCAAAACTACATGAGGGTGAGTAAATGATGACAGAACTTTCATTTTTGCATGAACATTGACTGCAAGCTCTCACTATCAAAGTCTAAGTGGCAGCAGTTGTACGAGAGATCGATCAACAACATTTCTCTGTGAAGTGCCTCTGCCATACATTTGTATAAGTGCGTAATTGATTATACAACTCAAGCTTCACATCCCTCCGGCTACTCCTTCCAGCTATTTGCTTTTCATCCATGTCTAAATTTTCCGTAATGGCTGCTAACACGGTTAGCTTGAACCTGGATTTTTCAACTTGACCCCTAAAGGACTTTGCCTAATTAGTTCTTAAGAAAAGCACAATTAATCTTTCTTAGTGGGTGTAGGTGGGGTCCAGCTCTTTCCAGCAGACTTCCATAGAAAACCAAGGAACCATTTCCACCTTATTTGTGGTTTAATATATTCAAATCCTGATGACTTTCCCTGCAGCTTGTTTGTTTGTGTGTATACCAATTTTTTTTTATTTCATTTTTTTGAAAATCTGTTTGGATTTATGATAATTTGCTGAATGTTTTTTTTTATGTGATTACAAGCAAATTCAATTTGATTGGTAATAAACTGTGCAGCATGCCATCTGCAATTTTGTCCCGGTTGATCAGAACACACAGGCCATCTGATGTAGCTTTCAAGGTATTTATGCATCTCCCTGCTCTGTCTCAACTAGATGGAGGAGAAATATATTGATTGGCCAAATAATACTTAAAGGACTGTTAAGGATTAATATTAAAAATTAAAATACAACATCATTTACTCACCCTCTTATTTTTCGAAGCCTGTAACGTGTCTTTCTTTTGTTTTTACAACAGAAAAGGAGTTAACCTGTTGCTCGTATTAGCAGTAGCAAACCACATTGATCCAATCAATTCCCAGAGGACAATATCAAGTCCCACCCTACATTTTTTTCTTGTTCGAGAAGCAGTTTCACTCGGATATACATCTTAATAGGGAATAAAAGACTATCGCAACTTCCATTTCGTGCCAACTCTTATAATCATCTCAAATATTGGAAAAAAACAAAACCTTCTTGAAAAATAGTGAACACGTTTTATAATGTTGTTATTGTGCATTTTTGTTATTTTTGGAGCTTGACAGCCCCTGGTACATTCTTCAAAACTTACTTTGTGTTCCACAGAAGCAATATGAGGGTGAGTAAATTCTGACAGAATTAAAAAAAAATTGTGTACTATTCCTTTACTATTCCAAACTGAACTCCTTGCGGCCAGCTATTGGTCCATTTTTGGACATTTTGGGCTGGTTGATGTTCCCCTGAAAATGTCAATGTAGCGTCTCACTTTTGTAAAGGTTAAGCTACTTAAATATCCATTCATATCCCTCCATTGACAGAGGTCATAATATAAAGTATGTCCTTTGTTATTATAGTCTGTGGTAGCTAGAGACATTTTGTATTCCTGGAAGGCACTTGACTTAAAGATCAAAGATAAGAATTCCATGGATGTTCGTGCTCAAATACTTTGAGAGTGTCTGTCTTCAAGTGCTGAATTCGTAAAGGCTTTCTATATGACTTCTGCTATCCTCTTCAATATTCTGTTGTGCTGGCCTGATTCTGGCTGAGTGTGAGCACTAGAGTTGCTGAAGATGAGATCAGCCTCTGGTTACTTTTAAACTTCATCTAAACTTAGGGGTGCATTTCCTTAGCCAACTATGGTCGCAAGTTCTGTCGTTCTCAGCATAATTCAACAAGTCGATGTTTCTCGAAACCATAGTTCCAATAAACATTCGCAAACAGCATCGCAAAGTTGTCTGGAAGGAATGACAGAGCTGTGGTTAGAAGCATATTTTCTTGTTTGCATGACATGTGGACATAATCAACCCTTATCTTGAGCAAAATAAACAAGCTGACATTCAGTACAATCTATATCTTTCATTTCGAGTATATACAAATTTAATTTGTCTTTTAGTTTGTCAAGAGATTTAAAGAGTTTTGAAGAGTGCGCATGTGCATAGTACGTACGTACGTACGAAGGAGCCTAGGATTGAATATGGAAATAACGGAGAAAATGAGAATCAGTCTTCAGACGACATGTCCGTAATTTATAACAAAAATATGGCATTAATTCTATCTCAAATGGATTAATTAAAAGAAGTTATTACTCCACCAAATGCATGATGTCATTAACTGGAATCAGTTATAACTAGCTAGTTGATTTCTTCAACGATACATACAATTGTAGTAAAACAGTGAGTTACATTGTTGTATGGGAAACACACCCCAGATTGATCTAGTAATTAAAGAACTGATGGGATATTGTACCACATACAGGTATGTGATTATATATTTTTCTTGTTTAAGTCTAATTTGACTAATTTGGTGCAGTGCTGACATGACACCTCTCAAAACTAACCATTTGGCATAAGCAAATCATCTGTCACTTTAGCTCTCAAGCTGTAACAAGACAGTCTGTAGGTTGATTTACTACCCTCTTCTCCTTGGTAGAATCATGTGTGGCTCAAAGTAGTAGACTGACAGTTGTGTTTATCTAAAATGCTTCAGGTGTATTTGCACCAAGATATTGGGGATTTAATTTTGAAAGTAAATTAATCCGCCTCTGATTCCTTCTTAGGCACAAAACCTGAACATTTCACAGAATTGTTTTCTGTTATGCATCAGCTCGAAAACAGTCCTCTGAGATTAGAGACATATTTCATAGTTGACCATTCCAAAGGTCCTCTGGAAAATTGGTAGTGGCTAGCAAACAAGAAAACATGAAAATCTCTTACCTAAATTACCCTTGAGAAGAGGAAGCAGTATTGGATTATCAAATTAATGCTTTATGATATGGAGCCATTTTGAGCTATTTTCTGTCTTTGCTTCAAAGAGCTGATATGTTTATGAGGCAAGCAGTGAAACTAGGCTTCCAACAGCTTGACATTAAGATAGAAAGCTGTTGAAAGGAGGAGAACAGCAAACCTCCTTATGAATATCTGTGTTGTATCTCTGTAGGATGCTGATCTGAAAGAGTTTTGCAGTTTTGCTTAATTGCTGTCAGGCTCAGTTTGTGATCGTATTCCTAAACCAGTACAAAAGGACATGCTTTTCCTGACTCAGCACAGTAATATAGTATAAGGGATTTACATTTATAGTACTTTAAATCCATCTTATCCAGGGAGAGATATGGCATACAAAGCGAGTTAGATGTATGCTTTATTTCGAAAACCCTGAAATAATTCACATACAGTAACGTAAAACCTTGGTGCATCTTTCTTGTACAATATGCAATGCAACTGTTGTTGTTTTTTCTCATCGATATTTAATTTCTGTTCAAATAACACTGCATAAGAGGAACTCAATTTAATGTGAGAATAAGCTTTAGACCCATTCTGTATGACTTTCCATTATCTCAATTTGTCAGTAGTGGAAAATTAAAGAAGCATGCTGAATTTGCAGAACACTTTTTTGGAATTAATGGTGTTGCAGGCCACTGCACACATTCATATGCTGTTATTGCTTACTATCAACATAAAATGGAGAGGAACTGGGTGACAAGGTCTGTTCCCTGCAGTGAAGGGAGCCTGATAGAATACAGGGGAGAAAATGGCAAGCCCACTAATATAGTTATGATGACAGAGAGTGAGAGCAAGAAAGAGAGAGAGATCAAAGTCAGCTAGATCTGACGCAGGCAAAGCACTTATAGAAAGGGGAAAAGGGCCATCTGATCTTGAGGCGTCCCCACAGCTCAGCAATCTGCATAGCATTGCACTATACTTTAGTTTTTGCCATTATTTTAAACCATTGAAAAGATTTACGAGTGTCCAATGGTATTCCTAGTGTGCATATTCTAAGGAGGATGAGGGAAACATGTTGGGGAGGGGGTGGAGGGTGAGGGATGAGAAAAAGAATAAAAGCTCAACTTTTAATGTTTTAAGAAAAGTGTTTGGAAGCTAGTTTTCATTAGCGTATAAAGCATTTTTTCAGGCGCAAAAAGGATTGGCTGTAAAATAATATTTATTAATGGAATGTGGCCACTATTCTGTATTCCTGCCAAGATACCTGGAACAAATATATAAAAAAGATAAAAAATAAAAAAATAGACATTGCCCAGTCCAGAGGGAGATAACACATATTAAAAAAGGACCCCTCGGGTTTGGTTCAAGCTGTGCTTTTGTAAGTATTGTACAGTACAATTTCTCAAAGGATCTTCTCTCTCATCAAACTTGCCCTAAAACATTTTAGAATTTGTTTGAATTTTTTTTAGAAAATAAGATTTTTTCAGATAATAAAAAGACTTAACAGTTGGAAACTGAATCAAACTGAAGGCTGTCTCTGACAGAGTAATAAAAAAAAATTTGACTCTCATAATTCTTACTTTATATCATAAAGTGACTTTATATCCTAACATTGTAACTTTATATCTCAAAATATAAAACTATTTACTTTTCACTCTTTTATAATTTACTCGATGTGAAAACTATGTGTCCTCAATATGATTATCAGAGTAAAGAAAATATGGCCTTATGTGATCTTTCTTTTCCTCAATTCTACATGCCGTTTTTTGCCCACATTTGCACTCTTCCCAGCTATTATCCCAGATAATCTTCATAGCATCCCTCACACAACTTTCGGCAGTAGAGCTGTACTAATCGACTGTGGCAGCTAGTAAATGATGTTAAAAGCAACTTGAATCACTTGGTGAAGGGCCAGTTAGTGCCTTTCTGTCTGACCGAAGCTTCGAGGAGTAATAACAGTAAACATCCAGTAATATACCGTTCCAATGAAGCTTGTAAGGCAATGTCATGACAAAATATTACTTTCATTACTTTACTGTTTGGGTATGTGGTCTAGCAAGTATAAGCTATCCAGACGTCCTGTTGTTAGAGTTTATAAAATGGCAATGATTTAGTGTTATGGACGGTAGAATTTGTTGCACTTTAGCTCACTTTAAATCCTCAGTTTATGACTGTTTTGTTTAATTTGCCTTGTTATCTTACAAATATTATTCATAGATATTACCATAATGGATGTTATGCTCATAGAGTGGCAAGCACTATTGTGACTCAGGCATTAATGCAGTTCTTTTCATTCAGTGATTAAAAGCTCAATGGCATTTTTAATTTTGTTGTATTTGTACCAATTGGTCAGTTCAGTAGTCTTGTTTGATCTTGGGTGGTCTGCCAAAATATCAGTTAATTAGAACAAACTCATTTTAATTAATTCAAAGTTTGATATGAGGATTGAATATCATTGCATAAGTAGTATATGTGTTATTCATGTAACCTGCAAATGATTCATTTGAAATGCACTGCAAAACTATGTGTTGAGTACATACGATCCATCCATTATACATTCAGTTTATTCGGATTTAAAAGCAGTGTCATCAATCGGAACGGTTTTCTGCGCGGTAGATGGATGTCTGCATGATGTAAATTGTTGCAACCTCACTGCTGTTGCCGACTCAACCTGGTCACACCCTGGAGCTGGGAAACGTCCCATTTTCCAAAGTTGCTCCTAATCTGGAGTGATAGTGCGGACTTGCTGCAACATTTTTCCTGCTGGCGCTGTTACAAGCCTGCCTTCCACATGCATAATATCCATGCAATACTGCCCCTGACAGATACTATAATCCCTTTGAAAACCAGCATTTGCACAATGGGAAAGTCTTGGAGCTGCAACTTTGACTAACATAGAGAGGGGCTTAACTTCCTGGATGTATATGTTGAGGTACACCTGGATAGGTGGCACTTGTATATTTCCACTTATTTTATTAGGTTGGAAAACTTTATATGCGTGTATGTTTCACATCTCCGAAAATGTCTAAAGAAATTTTCAAACAGGTGCGATGTGAATATATAAATTGCATATTTGAGGTCTAAACATCTACATTCTCGCCTAAAAAAAAACTCTTAAAACATTCAGTATTTTGTAACATTATAGTGGTGGGTTTACTCCTCCACCATTGACGCTTATGTGAGAAATGCTGCAGGTGACTAAGAAATATTTTCATGAGAGTTACCATAATGTGGAAGTCTCCTTTATTTACATAGCGCTTTATACAGTATACTAAAAAAATACAATTTCAGCTGTAAAGAAGCTTTAAAAGCAATAATGTCATATTCACCTCAATTTAGTTTAATGTTTATTCAGTTTAGTTCAATAACAGTGCCAGCAATGATGCAAAGTTCATTAGTAATGAAGCGTAGTCAATTCAACTGCAATGCACCTCTTCAGAAGATAATAGTGTATTACTCAGCTTAAGTCAGCTCAGTGTTGATTCACTTCAGTTTAATAATAGTCTTGAGCTGTGGCTTTGACTAACATGGAGAAATAGAGAGGAGCTTAATTATCTGGACGTCTATGTAGAGGAACACCTGGACAAGTGTATACGCTATATTATGGTTAGTAAACCTACTGACTGAAAGATCTTGATTTTGTATTAGGTTGCACACTTTTTATACATAACATATAATGTGTTTAAAGTGCCATATTTCCCCCACTCTACATAGTCTTTTACAGACAATATGTAATTTGTGATGCCATGTTCATATTTATAGTTTTCTCATGGGAATATCCTTGCTGAATGATGCAGGAGCACCAGGGCTGTTGGAAAGGCCTCATTTGCATATTAGATTATGTGTTTGTTTGTTAGGCTTGTTTTTTGTGAGACATGTTCTGGTTGACTGATGCTGTGACAGCCCTTGTTTGCAAGCTAAGGAAGTTCAATAGACGTCCTGTGAGAAGCATGAGGGAATCCTTAAGCAGGTTCGTCCACACTTGGATGATCCTGCTTCTCCTGTATGAGGTCTGGGCTTTAGCTCTCTAGATGAGTAAGGCTCTGTAAAAACCACAGCTTAGATCTACAGCAGCTTGTTGGGATTGAGGTTGTGCTCCACCCTACATCACATTTCAATTAACAGAGCTGGAGTTCGAGACATGGAGAGAGACTTTTTTTAGTTTTGTTAATAGCATGAAAGATGTGGGGTTTTTTTTTAGTATAATTTTTTTATGTGTTTGCACTGGAGACACAGTTATTACATTTAAAACTAAAGAGTGGATTTTTTTTATTCTAATTCATTGTTTTTTATTATTATTATTATAATTATTATTATTATTATTCTTTATTGAATGGCTATGATGTAGTTCCAGGATTGTTAAAAGCATTTGCGTGTAAATTTGCTTCCATTGCATATATTTTTACATTTTTAATTGTTAGGTGAACACACACACACACACACACACACACACACACACACACACACACACACACACACACACACACACACACACACACACACACACACACACACACACACACACACATCTGACTATGTATGTACAGATCCATCCATCCATCCATCCAAAACTTCTCATTGTCTGTGACTAATTAAATCAAATATATTGTTATAGCACTTATACCTGGTATAATTAATTAAGTATTAATTATTGAATTAGCTACTTTTTTTTTACTCTACTACAATAATGAGCATCTAATTTGAATCACCATTTATGATAATGGAAATTAAAAAAAAAAAGGAATTGAGAAATGTGGGGGGAAATATGCTTATTTGGTCTCATTACTGTCTGTTGTCATCAGTTCTATTCTATTCTATTCTATTCTATTCTATTCTATTCTATTCTATTCTATTCTATTCTATTCTATTCTATTCTATTCTATTCAGTGGCGGTATTGGTTTGTTTCAGAGCATTTCTGCTTCCATGTCTCTACACATGCATGCATGATGATCAAAAATGAGTCATCCTAAAATGCAAATAAAGTCACAGAAGAATTCGAATACGTTTTGTTTTGACAGCAATTTTGTATAGGACTACCACACAAGCTTTCCTTCACTGAATTTTGCAGCTTAAACTGCAAGTCTAGCTAAGTGTGATAAAAGACTGCAGGCACCAAGAACGACAGCTGATGGAAATGTATCTGGTACGCAAAGAGAATGTTTACTGATGTCAATGAGAATCGGAAATTTCATCTGTCCAGCCCTCTTTTCCCTGCCTGCTGAGTTAACTCCAGGCAGTTTAGAGGACAGAAAGTGTCAAGTGTTCAAAAAAAGGACAAGAAAAATATAAGTGGAAGAAAATGGGATTTGTTCTTCCGTCTGCATGTCTGTCTCTTTTTGTCCGAGGAACTCTCCTCAGCTGTCAGACCAACAATCAGAATGCAAATACCATTTAGGATTTATCGAACCAAGAGCCTAGTCTTAAATTAAACTTAAAGAGATTGTCATCGTTTACTTAACCCCATGTTGTTCCAAACCCACCCATGAGACTTTGATTAATCTTCGACACACAAATTAAGATATTTTTAATAAAACCTGTTTCTGTCCCTCCAGGTAAACAAAACTGAAAAGATCCAAAAAAGGTTATAAAGGCAGCGTAAACAAGAGGTTTAATCCGAGACTTGTGAAGACATTCATTCGTTTGATACGATGCACAGAGATTTGATTTAAGATTTTATCCACATATAAACAGACACATAGGCTACATATAGTACATCAAATATGGTAAACACAGAAGCTTGTGTGCAGCGTCTTGAGGTAGAACAAACCTCATTGGTTCTCGTGAGTTTGTGAAGCAAGAAAACCAATTAATTTGTTCTAGTGCGTGATCCACACACAAGCTTCCGTATTTATGTTTATAGGCCTTTATCTCATTTCCTGGTTTCGGAACGTTCGAAATCGCCAAGCAGTGTACTCGCACTTCCGGTGGTTACACATTTAGATGAAAAGTAGGTCAGTAAACTTAAATAAAATCGCGATATAGACCAGTGTCTGTCAATATTAAACCGCATAAAGACTATTTAAATAGGAATCGTGCATGTTCTGCGTGTCTCTGTGAATGAATGGCACCGACGCGTTTCATTTACCACACACACACACACACACTGAGGCACGCATGACGCTCGCGATTTTTTTCAGCCTTACTTATTAACATTAATGCACTTCATCAACACAGCCGCTCTGAGAGTCACTTCAGCAGCATTTTTTAGCTTCATTTGAGAGAAACTATCATCATAAAACACAGAGAGAAGGTCTACACGGCAACCCGTCAAAATAAAAGTTTGGTTAACCTTTGAAGAAATTTTTGCTTAAATCATTACATTTTAAACTATTGGTTATAACAATTTAATTAAACCATTCAAATGGAATCAAGAAAACCAAAAAAAAATTAACTTTTGGGAGACGCGAGAGCGAAGTAGTCCAGTGATAATTAACATGAAGCCATGGTGAATGCAATAACCGGAAGACGCAGTACACTGCTTCGCGGCTACTTCCGGCGTTCTATTGTGTTGTGATAAAGGCCTATTTCTGTCATGACAACTCCCGGAGTGTTTGGCATGGTAAGGGATATAACAATGTGGATATGTTTGGTCTTGGCGGAATAGATCTGCTATACCAGCCCGTTCTCATCCCAAGGCGTCATATACTGACGCTTTTGACATTTCGTCTACATCGAACGCACATGGCACCCTTTAGCGTCAATATGAGACGCAGATAGATATGGGCCAGAAGGCGCCTCCTAGCGGTCTAACCCTAACCCTACCCCAGACCTAAACCTACCCATAACCGAACAAAGCTCTGTGCGTGTCATATTGACGCTAAAGGGTGCCATGTGCGTTCGATGTAGACGAAATGTCAAAAGCGTCAGTATATGACGCCCTAGGATGAGAATGCGTTGGCTATACCGCTGCTTCTTTTATTGCTGCTGCTGCGGCAGAGCAAGTACGGGACTTGCTACTGCCAATACATACATGACACTCTGCTGTGAGCAAGTAAGACATGCTGCTGCTTTACAATAAAGCATACATGAATTAGAAGATCTATTCAGGTGGAGCTGGGGAAGTTGGAGGGTTTCTGAAAGCTGCCCTGCTAAGGCAAATGCTACCCATGTATTTGAAGGTTGCGCATGCAAGCTCATTGCTACTGATACCGCATGCAGGAACCAATCAGCTGCGCCCTATAGATAATGATGTGATTACGAGTGATTACGTTTTTCGTGTACTGTCGACAATGTTGTCAAAACGATCCCAGTTCACACAGATCCGCAAAAACGATTAAAACCACGCTGTTTTACGCTGCCAGGCCAGTAGTTGTTGATGTCACTTTGTAAAGAAACAGTTTATACAGGCCTATAGACTGAAGACATAATACGAATGATATCACAAATTCACAGTTTTTTTTTCTTTTTCAAAAACGTGCACTTTGAAACCCATTTTCAAAAGTTTGCTTTTTCAGGCCCCAGGCTGCTGTCGTGTAAATGAAAGGCCAAAGCGCATAAAAAGTTTTCAGATTTTAATTGAAAGCGGTGTCGTGTAAACGGCCCCTGAATTTATTTCAAATTTTCATTTTTAGGTGAACTATCACTTTAACATCTACAGGACTAAAGAGACTAAAGTCAGACCACCCAAGACAACTGGAAAAGGTGCAGTTGCTTCTGAAAAGGTATGTCAGTGTCCAAGGGGCAGGTGCCAAATGGACAGGAACATGTTGAGCTGTGTTGCTTCAATAAATTGTAGTTGACACTGCCCTCTAGAGATGCACGATATCGCATTAGTATTGTAGGTCCCTGCCCAGGCGTCAGCACTACCCAGACCAGAAGCTCCGCAGCCTCTTCATCTTGAGCAGAGTGCTTACATGCTCCAGAGAGGTGCTGTCTTTGTCCATTAATGAGGCCTCACATTTTGTTTTTCCTTTCCTCCCGTGTGTTCATTCCCTTACGTCACAGCACCGCCATCTCATAAATCATCAGAGAGACTTACCAAGGGTCTTGTCATGACTCCACAAGCACGTGTGCTTGGAGGAAGGACTAAACAGGGCAGAGAGTATCCAACTGACACCAAGCTCTGTCTGGCACAGCTCAGATAGTAAATATGCAGTATAGGAGCATTTGCAAGCATGAGTGTCAGTCAGGTATCACTGGATGGCTTTGTCATTCTCTTTTCAAGTTTCTTCAGCACATAAAAACAAATACACAGTCAAATGAGCCAACTGCAGGCTATACGATATATTTTTCCAAGCTCCCCAGACTCCCAACAAGATTGCGCAAGAACTTGTCATCTGTGGTGTGTGTGTAGGCGAATACAAAGTGTTCGGCACAATGGAGTTCAACATCAGGAAGACCTTAAACTGCCTCAGGTATGTGCAAGTACACCCACATTTCTTTAATTAGCACTTGTGGCAGGTTCTGTTGGAGAGTTCAGAAATATATTTCTAATTTGTGCCTTTGATTGAATTTCAGAGCGCCTGCAACGAGGTCTTGACCCCAGAGTATTGCATAATATTCTCATCCTTGCTTCACTCCTTCCTTGTGGGTGTTGTCGGAGGCAAGATTAGCATTTCATTAATGTACTCTCGGGTGCAGGTAAAGTGCTAGACTGTATGCATCATGTGGGAGCTCACCAAAACTGCCTCATTCATGGTAAAGACCCATATGGCCACATTAACCTTTGCAATGATTAAACAATACTCTTGCCACACTAATCTATTTGTCTACCAGCATGCATAGCAATGCCTACTAAATTGTGGTACATTATCCTTTGTCAGCATGCAATGTTGTATAATTTTATGAGGCCAATAAAATATTTCTCACTATTTTTATGATAATAGCATCATCATCCAGGGGCGAGATGGTGGCCCTATAGGCAGCCCTACAATTTGATTGGCTATCTGAGATGCCACTCCAAATGTATTTATACAAACTATGATTGGCCAACTTCTACATCAAAGGAGGGAAAATTACACCAAATATAACCTTTTTGGTTTATATAAAGTGCAAATTTTACCTTGTGATTCAATTCATTAACCATCAATTTGTTCTGGGCTAATTTATATTATTATATGTCATATTCAAATGAATGAATTAATGAATTGTTGTAACATTTTTAAACCTTTAATCCATTTTGTTGTCATGTGACCAGAATCACAAGAACCAAATGTGTTGGGTTTTTTTGTTTTGTTTTGTTTTTTTACTGTAGTGATGATTGCCTTGAAAAATATGTCTGAAATAATCATTTTAGTACTTTTAAATGATGTATCTACCATTTTCAGAGTCATTCAATCAAAATAATTGTATAGAACAGGCCTTTTCAAAAAATGTTTGAAACCCACATGAATGCAAAGACTACATTTCTAATAACCTGACGCGTGATAATATTTTAGCCTATGATATTTTTTTTAAAGAATTTGTCTTTTTTTATCTTCACAGACATCCCATTTGACCCTCATGCACGAAAACTTACTGAAACACGAAAACTCACTGATGCTGAGTGGGGTTCATTTGCAGATACCCTAGGTGACGCTGTTCGTAGAAACATTTCCAGCGCTTGATCTTTCCAGGTTCTATGCAGTTAATGCAGAGTAAGGCATCTCAGCACGTATGCCTATAATGATCTTTCAAAACCTTTTCAGTCTGGGGAAAAAATCCAGCACGAATAAATCGGCTTAGTGGACAGAATTAGAGGGGAAGGGTTTGGAGCCAGAGTAGGATTAAGGAAAATTGTGTGAAATAAAAAGCGAGTGATCACGAGTGACTCTGTTCGTGTCTGTTTCGGGAGGGAGGGAGAGAGAAAGAGAGAGAGAGAGATTTTCATCCAAATCCATATCTATTTTTTAATCCTCGTCTGTGCGTAAACGTTGTTTGCTGCCTTCGCGAGGAGACTATTTCACAATGCAACGCTTTTAATAATCTTTACTTAATATTCAACAACCTTATATCTTTTGAAGTGCGCATTTGTTTTAAACTTCAATCTTCCCTCCGACACTTGGACAGCATCATGACCAGTTTGTGGAATCGCATCCCTTTGGAATGGTGGGAATTACGCAGCGAGCTGCCGGAGAGCATGTAAACGCAAATGGAGTTTGGGATTTATTGCAAAATATGGGAAAGATGACCGTCCTGTCTTTGTGTTTTCTCTTGTGCGCTGATCTACTGCAAGTAGCTGTTGGTAAGTAATTGTTGTGTTTTGTATTATCATACTCGTATGCGCTTTTTAGTAGAAAACACTCATTCTGCACAGCGCTTCGAATCCCGCACACACATATTCTCATCAGAAACCGCTGCACGCACATATTGAGACATCTTTCATATTTACTTAGATCAAGTTTGTCCGTTTTGTGCGAGACCCCGCTTAGTTTGGATTCTCCGAGAATAGCCAGGCTTCAGCCGCGGTACTTTGGGCTATAAGAGCACAGACACTGGGTGAATGTCATATTTCATACGGTACATTGTGAAACAGCAGTAGGCTACGTTTGAACATTCTGACGCCCAGGAATAAATGAGGCTGAAAGCATTAGTGCCAAGAGCTATTGACTTTCACCCTGACCATATTTATTATTTCATAGTCAAATCTCTTGATTACATAGCCTATCCATAATTCGATGACTTTTATTGTAAATGTGAAAAGAGGCACACATTTGGCTTTTTGTTTTAGATGAACCGAGACATACCTTTTCCATGGGATCACCTCTCTCTCTCTCTCTCTCTCTCTCTCTCTCTCTCTCTCTCTCTCTCTCTCTCTCGGCTAAATAATAACCGTGTTGTATTAAGGTATAATGGAGTCATTTACCATTTTCTTATTCTTTTTGTTAATTATTTTCTCTTTTTCGTAGCGAATTTGACCCCAAGGTTTGGACGTTACTAAATTAAGTTGGTAGAAATCCAAAGTATATTCATTTTACAAGTATGTTTCATCAGCATTTCTAGTAACCAAAAAAGTTAGATTAGTCAGAATGGGCTATTGATGTTCATTAACTGAAATCATTGTGAGAAGGTAACCATGACAACAATAACGCATGTTCTCTTTCCTTTACAATGCGATACATCGACGAAACCTGCGTACACATTATTTGTGGGGTTTTTTTTTATATGCATTTGGGGAAAAATTGACTGTTTGAAATTGAAAAGTTAATTGTACATAGCCTACTGTGACGCCATTATACAGTTGTACATGTCCCAGAAATTACTAAAATATTTTCTTTAAGAAAAGTAACCCCCATGAAAGTCATTGAATAATTCACACACTGACCCTATGTAGCCTAATAGTACTGGATGCAGTTGGTTGCACTGTATTCTTACTTCCTGTAGTTTAATCTAATGTAAAACTGCAAACATGATTGTCATTTCACAGCAAAAATAAAAAAAGAAGAAAAAACTACTGTGGAAGTACTAGGAACATTGTAAAATCACACTGAATAGCTTTCCCTTCATTTGACTCTGAACCTTCCACCCCCCAATCTTTCTATGCCTTGATTTACAAAATGCACAGACCATGTTGTACTTGTAACAGCCTGATATCTGGAGGAAAATTGATATTTACTGAGAAAAGTGTTACTGCTGTGTTGATGGCATTTTTTCATTGCTGACAGTGATCTCTTGCAAACAGTGAAAAAAATAAAATAAAAAATAAAAATTAATAAACATTTTAAACGTAAAAAATTATAGGCACTGTTTGAACCATTGTGATATGCTGTGAATTTGTCTATTGCGGTCCCTGGGTTGACTGAAAGTCTGTATGGGGTGTCCCTGGGTCTGTAAAGGTTGAAATCCCCAGTTACTTGATGATTGATGTGTGAAGGTTCTAATCTCTGGGCGACATCTGGCACGTTTACAATACTCATCTTCACTCCCACCCAGCTGTTTTCATTCTCTCTGTACTGGAAGATTACATGTCCTCATGCAAGAACCCTACAAAGAAATTTAAATCAAGACAAAGTCAGTGATATAACACCAGCGATGTCCCGCAAATAATGCCTTACAGAGTGAAGTGATCATTCATAATTTCTGACTGCACTGGTGGTTGGCGTGTCCCATATTTTAATACAGGCCACCGGAGCATAATGCAGTCTGGTGAGTGAGCGAGAGACAGAGAGAATCATTTGTTGCATAAACCATCAGGTCACAAAGTTCAGCTGAGGTTGTGGTCACAAACTGCGGTATGGACAGTCTACAGCCACAATTAATGGACAGGGGATGGTTTTTATGGGTCGAGTGCCATTGTCATCATCCACCTGTTTCATGTCATCATCATTTCAGCGTCCTGCTGTCTGGCTGGTGTACAATTTTGCACAAAATTTTGTGATCAGCGTTTTCGATGAGAGCAATACAATAAGGATTGACAAATGCATAGCTTTGCAATCTTATGCTGTCATTCAATTAGCTGATACAAATGATTTATATCATTTATTTACTGTCATGTCGTTCAAAACTATAGGGTTATTACTTAACCAAGCCAAACTAAAATGAAAAGAGGAAATAGGAAAATAAAAATGAATTCAAAATATTAATAAAAACAATAATAGTAGTTGTAAATTAACACTGTTCAAAACCTGTATGAATTTCTTTTATCTCGATTATGCATTTTTGGCAAACTCTGCCCTTTAAATCTTGGAAACACTACCAAAATATTATCTTTTATGCAAATCCTCAACTATGATCTCTTTCAGTAGACGAGGACGACTGACTGTACATGAAGATTCGAAATCACGACCAATCCAAATAAACAACATCCCTTTCTGTTTCTTTTAATAGTTAAAGATAACATTTCATCCTTTAAAAAATGAACCCATCTTTCATCGAGGAGCTGTTTTGCCCTATGACATTACGACTACCTCAGACTTTGGAAAAATCTTCTAGAAATATAGCTTGTCTGGAGGTGCTGTTACTCCTAATGACCTTTAACTCCAGGACTGACCCACAACATCACCCTCAACACCCCTCAGAGCTCAGGGCAGTGCAGGCTCTCCACAACTGAGCCATTCAACCCCCCATGTGGATTCCTCCATTTCCCCTTCTTAAGAGACTTCTTCCCTAACAGATCCATCTTGATCAAGTGCACTAGCTGCAGTCAGAGACAGGTGTTGGCAATTCCTGCTTTAGTCTTCAATAATCACTCTTTGATTTCCTGCCTCCTTTAGAAGACATAAATGTGACCTTCAGGAGCTTCTTTGTCACCCATTACAAACTTGAATCTTCCAAATGAAGAATTCAAATGAGTTCTCTTTATGCTAACAGTTTAAATGCACACTTACTTCTTGGCTCAGTTCAGTTGCATTGGGGTGAATTGAGATGAATCTGAATCAACTGCTTTGAATTTTTAGATGTTACAAAGGAGCATTTCATCTGTTCATGCAGTTACAGTACAAAAATATGATACATCAATTTCATTTTGATCTGATAATGTCTTTTGATGATGAAACATCAAAGCAAGTACATTCAAATGCTGATCTCTTTTAGCCAGAACTGAGTGTAGTGAGTCTTCTCTTTCAACAGTTTCATCATCCACATGTTAGAGGTTCATAGAGCAGCTGTTCTCAACTGGTGGTTCGTGGAGCAGTAAAAATTGGTCACAGGTCTGTTTTAGTTACTTTTATGCATTTAGAAGAAGCATCTTAAATTGCACTCACTGTATACATTTTATCAGCTCATGCTTTCCAAGGGAATTGAACCCAAGAGCTTGCTGTTGCTAGTGTTATGATCTACTGTTTGAGCAACAGGAATGCTGTTATAAGTGGCAAATAAATAACAAAAACAACTAACCATATAATAAAAAAAAATTAAAGGATTAGTTCACCCAAAAATGAAAATCCTGTCATCAATTACTCACTCTCGTCGTTCCAAACCCATGACTTGTATTCATCTTCAGATCACAAATAAAGTTATTTTTTGTATGAAATCTGAGAGATTTCTGTACCAGTGTCCCCACATTTAAAGTCTGTTCACCCAAAGCTCTGATGGTTCAAAACATCCGTAAAGAGATTGTAAAATAAATCCATATGAATCAAGCGGTTCAATCCAAGTCTTCTGAAGAGACATGATCGATGGAATGATGTGAGGGTGAGTAATTGATGACAGAATTAAATTTTTTGGGTGAACTAACCCTTTAACAAAATCAATAGAAACTAAAAACAGGAGGCAATGCTTCCCATATCATTTTGCTGTTGATGTCCAAGTGTGTCTAACTCAACTAAAATGTTCGGGGAAAATTGTCTCCAATCAATCTGTCACTGTTTTAAAAAAGTGTATTTGAGTAGATATCTTGACATCAAATAAATACAGGTTCACTTTGCAGCAAAGATAAATATTTGTGTAATGAATTCTTGGCTGGTGACATTTAGACATTTAGAACCAAAATTGACAATTTTCCTTTTCAGCCAATGTCATGTTAACAATTTTGCATATTGTTTTCGAGTCTGTGCAGTTCATGGTAATATTAATGAATGTTCTATTGTTCCTGCTTCTGCTGTTCGCGTTGTAAATGTAACAAAGCTCAGGGCTTCCCAAGCCAATGCTGCCATGTCTTAACAGCAAATGAAAACAAACATAATCCATATGAATATTGACGGTTGTACCATACCGGCTGTGTTCCCTTCCCACACTCCATGTCATACAAAGAACATAATGCTTTCTGCAAACTGTGTTCTCCAACTTACTGGTGTAAGCAGGTCACTGTATTGTGTAAAAAGCTTTAAGGGCTTCAGTCAGAAGGGGAAGAATAGAAGAGCGCATATAGAATAAACTGCAATGTGGCTGTACTTGTAAACATACTTGTTCACAGAAGGCTGGCATAGTTCATCAATACTGTACTTACAGTACTTCACTTTTGTGTTTATGTTTATAATGGATGAAGGGAGGGTAAAGGGAACAACTCTCCTTTCTGATAGCCAATGGAAAAAGTTGGATTGGCATGTTCGGTGCAACCACAGAAAACACTATAAATTCATTACACTGTCATTTCATGATCAGAGGACAGAGTTAAAGGGATTAATTTCAGCTGTATTCTCATCAGAACCATTCATTTGAATTGAAGATACTAGGTGCAGACTTCAGAGCTGTTAACTAATAGCATTGCAATGTTTATTTGTGTTTGGATGCTCGTATCTGTGCACCTGCGAAAATGATTCTGATTAATGAGCAGGCTGGGGTGATCTTTACTGGCATGCCTGTCCTTTGACATGGAAATTTGCTCAAGTTGGGCAGCTTTGTCTTTTGTTTTTGCAAGCATAAATTAAATGATTACATGGTTATGCGCTGAGCTGTGGATTTGGCAGCCCTGTGCTGAAAATTGATTACCTTTGACAATTTCCAGTTTGCAGACAAAGCTATTGTCAACTCTGGGATAGATGTTTTGAAACTTCAGTCAAATGAATTGAGATTTAATTCATCTAGCTGCCTCCGTTTCTCAAAAAGTCAAGGTGAGTGGCGGACCAGATGACCCCTGTGACACTTACATTTCAATCCAGCTTTATTTGAAACATAATAGGACATTTTTGAAATTCAAATTCAAAACTATGAATGGGAAGGAAATTTTCATTTTTTTGCATTTCTTTTAGAAAAAGTTTCACTGGCCTTCGATCACATTTAGGACTAATAACTAGGACTACTGTCCCAAGATTTTTTTTTATATTTCATTCAACATGTGTCATATCTCTATTGTAGAGTTTACTGTATGTATATTATACATGTATATAATTATGAAACAAAATCATAGGTAACACTTTACAATAATTTTTCATTTGTTAACATTAGTTAACTACATTAGTTGAACTAAAAATGATAACTATTTCTAAAGCATTATAGTTAAAGGGATAGTTCACCCCAAAATTTAAATTCTGTCATTGTTTACTTACTCTCAAGTTGTTCCAAACTTGGATGAATTTATTTCCACTACTGAACACAAAGGAAGATATTTTGAAGAATATTTGTTTCCAAACAGTTGTGGGGCACCATTCCCCCATACTATGGAAGTCAATGGTGCCCCAGATCTGTATGTGGTTACACACATTCTTCTAATGTTAAGTTGTATCTGTTAATATTAGTTAATGGACCTGAGCTAACATGAACTAATAATGATCAGCTGTATTTTTATTAACTAACATTATAAAAAAAATTATAAACTGATAAAAAAATAATAATACTGTAACAAAAGCATTGCTCATTGTTAGTTAAGTTACTTTATGCATTAACTAATGTTAACCAACAGTAGCTTATTAAAAACTGTTACCATAATATATAATTGTTGTTGTGATTTCAATAATTATAATGTATAGGCTACAATTAAATGTATTAAATGTTATTCGTAATAATTTTTTTACCATTTAATAAAGTGAATTTCTCAGGGGAATTTTGTTTTGTTTTGGCGAGAGTCTCAATGCTCCATGTCGGTTCAGGGGCAGCAGTGTTTCCTGTCTCTTCTTTAGATATGTGGTTGTGTAAATAAATGCTTTTAATTGCATACAATTGCAGAGAGTAGAAGCAATCTAAAGCTCTTCACCCATCTCTTCTGAGCTCATCATCCAGTCTCTAATGCAAAGGATGTGCATCTCTTCAGCTGAATCATGTTATGAAGGGCTTTCATGACGACATACATACAGACAGACAGACAAAAAAAAAGTTAAGATGTGTTTTATGGCTGTACATGATATGGCTGCGACATCAGATTAGCTGATTGAGTTAATATTTGACATAATAATATATACAGCAGCATCACTGCAGGGATTCAATAAGGCAATAGCACCATTGGGCTGTTGGTGAGCATCTGTCGAGCTAGTTTTTGCGGTGTGTTCCACAAGTCAGTGGCAGTATGTTGAATCTGCATCAGGGCCGTCTGTGAGAGATCACTCTGATTGGCTGTTCAGTTTTGCTAACGAGTCATGCATGAGAATAAAAGCAAGCACAGAAGTCAAAACAACACAGACAGAAGGCTATTCTAATTTTATGCCATATCTGAGCATTCCAAAATGTGAATATTTTCATAACAACATGAGCCTGCTGGAATGAAGAAAGTGATCAACATGAGTGATAGCGAGCGCTACTTTATTAACGGTTTGTATATCTGCAGTCCTAGTTTTTGGTTTCACTTTTTAAATGACAAATGTAGACTATTGATACCTGCTGATATAGACAGTTATTTCCTTACACACAGGCACAGAACTCATATGCTATAGTTGGCAGTCAGCTGTAGTCTTTGTGGTGTGTTCAAGTGCAGCTTTATATCCAAGATGCAGCCAAAGCGAGGTAACAACACAGTCGTCTTGTGCATTTCTTGGAAATTGAACCCATGACCTTGGCATTGTTAAAAGCCACACTCTATAGGATCCCACTTTGGCATTTGAATGAAACCACAGAGGGATTAATCGTTCTGTATTGTGACTAAATAAAAATTTTGAGGATACAATATTGTGTCCCGTGCAACATGGTGGCTCAGTTGGTAGCATTTAAGTTGCTGGTCCGAGTCCCGGCTGGGCCCGTTTTGCATCTGTAGTTTCAAGCTCAGTAACATGCAAACTCTACATCTCCTAGATTTTAGCAGTAAATGTTGGAATTAAATGTTATTTTATGTTTTTGTGAGCAAATGAAATGGCTGTTTAGTGCTTAATGTTCATTTATGATGGAGATTTAGTTTCCCCTACAGTCCAAAGACATGCAGGATAGGTGAATTTTAGACACTAAATTGTCTGTTAGTGGGAGTGTGAATGGCGATGTGTAAGTGCTGCGACAGACTGGCCCGAGATGTTGGGATAGGCTCCATCATCCCAACATTGCGGTTTAGAAAATGGATGGATATACTGGATAATCCAACATATAGACTATAGTAACATGTCTGCTGAGATCACACACAGAATAACTGACATTTTGCAGTAATATGCATTGTTCTCCAGCAGTGTCACTGGCTTTCCCCTGCAAAGATTCACACACTCCTGCAGTGGAATCTGTGGCATATCCCTTGCCACAGATTCAGGATGCTGCATGCCTCATATATATTTTTCTTGTCTGTGTACTTTGTCATTTATATCACTAAATTAACTTTTTTGTGCCATTGTACGGATTGTTGTTTTCACACTATATAATTATTTAAAAATCTGTCCAAATGACTTGCTCTTAATAAGGTGTAAAAGGAGTTTATGCATTGATTTCTCAAGGTTATTGTGCTGTATATTGATTTTAATCCCCGGGAGGTCAAAGTTCAGACTTGAGCTTCTCAGTAATGAACCTCTAATAATCTTGATTCTAATCTTGCTTGGAAGTCCCTCTGTTGCAGGAGTGGACGCAGCGCTGGCACAAACTCATAGACATTTACTGACTGATGTTCTTCAGAGCGTTTTCAAGATTACTTTTCCTTTTATCTCCGTACTTGTGTAGATCATTCAAGCTGTGCTGCCCAGTGAATGAGAACTTCAAGAACGCATTCTGTAGTTCCTGGAACTTAACAAAATTGTAACAAATATAAACAAAATTTTAGGAGACCTCCAAAACAAAATTAGGAACTTTTAAAATCGTATAATTGGGGCACTTTAATCTCAAGGGGATTGTTTTGAACCCAGACACATCATAAAAAGTCCTACATTTGATGGCCGTGTACAGTATAGGATGTCACAGCATCTCAAGAGATTTCCGTGACCACCTGATCTGACCCTGAATTCACAGAACTGGAAGTGGAGCCGTAATTATGGCCACATTAACCTTAAAATAAAGGAAGAATGGTGCTGCATTTTATCACAAGCACCCACTGTGGCCTCTTGTTTTTCCACCATCTAAACAGACCTTGTTCTCTATGTATTAACCCCTGAAACCGCTTCCAACTGTTAATATTAATGATATTCTTTTGGCTTGTGTTCACCACTTTATCTTTCGAGCACTTTGTTAATGACCCTTAAAATATGTATAATCGTCTTCTTTTTTAAGACCACAAGAACAATTTGATCCAATATGTTAAGATATTCAAGGTAAAAAAAAACACTTTATTTTTTCACAATAGTATATAGATTGCAGCATCACCTCTTTCCTCACAGTGTCTGAAACGTTTCGATCAAGGATTCAATCTCTCTAAACTCCTTTTTGAGAGCCAACTCTGCTCTGATTGGTCAGATGGCCCAGTCTGTTGTGATTGGTCAACTGTTTACAGTGTCGAAAAACAAAACGCCATTACCATATTTGAATTTCAGCTCAGGAGGGTTTCTTCGCACTTGTACACACAGTGTTAAGAACGGTAAAGATGGCCTGGGTTCTCATCCTTTGAAAATGCATGCAAAGTGGATTTGCTTTCACAGTGCAAAAAGAAAAAATATATATTTTCGACATTTCGACAACACAAACCAATGTCCTCCAGGCCTCAGCTAAACCACAGTGTTTGAGGGCGGGTTAAAGTAGATTGATCACTGGCAGCCATTGAAGACCATAGGCAGGCATTATGCAAATTCTTTACAAACGTAGGTTCGAGTAAGGCCGGAATTACTAATGACTCATTTCAGGCAGCCCAGAATCATTTCTTTCCTTTGGGAGACAATAGCTCCCATTTATTGTGCATTCTGATCTTTGAAACTTTGCAGACCTTTGACATTCACAACTACAGTATATTACACACTACATAAAAAACGTAATACCCGAAAAAGCGTAATAAAGGCACTTTAAAGCTCTAGGTTGCTACATTAGAAAGCGTAAGAAACAGCTCTTTTTCTTGACTCCCATCTCACCAAGTTAAGGTGGTGAGAATTTAAGGATTGTGATCCGTGAGCTGATCTGAGGCTCTCCTCTCTCTGTTTCGGTCTGCCTGTGACAGCTGGGCTCGACTCAGAGGAAGTGAGAATAGATATTGGCAGGGAAGAAGAATGTGCCAACTTTTGTCTACCAATCATTGGCCATTGGCATGGTGCCTCAATCGCTACTTGCATTTAATGATTAGACAAGAAAAAAGGGAAATCATTAGGGTATGCATGATTTATGGTTTACATATTTAAATTAACAGTTTCTTTATGCTACATATGATTTGCTAGATACCATGAGGGTTTTTCTCTGTGAATTCAGGTTAGTGGAGACACATCCACACCCTCTACAGTGACTGTGAATGCCCCGAAACCCTTGTATTAATACAAGAGTGACAACAGCACAAACATAAAACGATCTTGCAAATTGCTGTTTCTATTGAAGATTTTCAGCCTTTACAGTAAAAGCAATGGACTGCAAGTGATTGGCCAATTTTAGAAGAATAAAATCTTTCTTGCTTTAGATTTTGTACATGTTGTGTTCACAGTATGCTGGCCTTTATCATTACATTTGCTTTTGTTCTGTTGACAGGGCAGTTATTGCTCTTCCATTTCTATTTTTGCTTGAAGAGTGATCATTCCCTTTTCCAAGCCAATGTAATAATCAAACACCAGTTTATTGCAATTAACCAAACTAAAATGAAAGGTTTTCTGAATTGCTTTTGCATGAATGTTTCATTTTCAACTCCATACCATGTGTCATGAAACAGGATTCACACAGGTAATCAACAGGTTTATTTGCAGAAGTATGTGATCGCAACAATGGAAGCAGGTGAGTAACTGATGAATATAGTGTTAAGGATGGATATCTGGATGAGTAAAGGGTCTTATCTGTTGCAGGTTCGGAAATGGAGATCGATGTAGATGACTGAAGACAAATCGTTCTGGTAGGCATCGTGCAGGTAAGGAATCAGGTAAGTGTTCTTTGAGGGAACGATGAGACCAGACAATGGTGAACTGCATTGGGAAGAGTTATATAGTGCTGGGTGATGACCAGTGAAGATTGGTGACGGTGATTAGTACTCTGGTGACTGGGAACGAGTGGGTGTAGAGGTCTGGTGCTGTCGATGTTGTTGACTATGTGACAGTACCCCCTCCTCCACGTGGAAGTGGACAGTGACGGGGACGGCCTCTGCCTCTCGGGGCTGGACGGTTGGGATAAGCATTAGGGAAGTCGTGCAGCAGTGAAGGGTTCAGAATGTCATCACGAGCAACCTATGACCTCTCCTCTGGGCCAAATCCCTCCCAGTCGACGAGGTATTCCAATAGGCCGCCCCGTCGCCGGGAGTCTAGGATGATGTTGACTCGATAGATGTTCTCCTCTGACGGCTCCACAGGAGGAGGAGGCATGTCCTCAGCACCAGACCCTGGGGAAGAAGGAACCAGAGGATTAGTGAATGGTTTGAGTAGGGAAACATGAAATGAAGGAGAAATTTTGTAGTGAGAAGGAAGGATTAACCGGTACGTGACATCATTGATCTGCCTCTGTATTGCGAAGGGACTGATATAGCGGGGACTCAGCTTGAGACTTCCTGGGTCATATTGGGCCACCAGTAGCGATTGCTGATGAGCGAGAGGGTTTGCTGGCTGCCTGTGTGTCCAGAGCCTGGTGATGTGTGGACTGAGTCCATTAGGGACAGACGGAGACAAGTGGGCACATAGGTCCGTCATTCAGGACCTCCTGGCAGAGCAGGCTCTGACTGTGTGGCTTCGGCAATTTGGTGTTGAAGGGGTGTTGAGCTCCCTCCAGCCAATGTCTCCACTCTTCTAGAGCCAGTCTGATCGCCAGTAGTTCCCGGTTACCAATATCATAGTGTTTCTCCACCGGGGACAGTTTTTTTTAAATATAAGGCGCATGGATGGAGTTTGGGAGGCTCACCCTGCCGCTGCGATAGCACAGCTCCTACTCCACTGGTGTAGACGTCCACCTCGACGACGAAGGGGAGATCTGGATTGGGATGAACGAGGGTAGGAGCTGTACTGAAGGCTTTCTTAAGTTGGTAGAAGGTGGTGTTAGCTTCCGAGTTCCAGGACAGAGACTTGGCCCCATTGCTCAGTAAGGAGGTGGAATAGATTAGAATATTGTCTATATACACGATGACAAAGCGGTGAAGGAATTCCCGAAACACCTAGTTCATGAACCCTTGGAAGACGGAAGGTGCGTTGGAAAGCCTGTACGGCATAACCTGGTACTTGTAGTGCCCTGATGGAGTGATGAAAGCCGTCTTCCACTCGTTACCTTTGCGGATTCGAACATGGTTATATGAACTCCGCAGGTCCAACTTCGTGAAAATACGAGCACCACGTAACTGCTCTAGGGTGGCTGGAACTATAGGAAGAGGGTAGCGAAATTTGACGGTTTGAGAGTTGAGAACACGATAATCGATGCAGGGGCGCAAGCCTCCGTCCTTTTTACCCACAAAGAAGTAACTCGAAGCGGCAGGGGAAGTAGATGGACGGATGAACTCTTGCTAAAGAACCTCCTCGATGTACTCCTCCATGGCCTTCTGTTCTGGGATGACAAAGGATAGATCTTACCACGTGGTAGGGTGGCCCCAGGCAGCAGGTCGATCGCACAGTCCCATGGCCGATGAGGTGGTAGTGTGGTCGCCAACTGCTTGCTGAAGACATCCTTGAATGCCTGGTATGCAAGGGGAATTTCGTGCTGCGTTGTGGTGGTCGGACTCTCGATGGAAATGGAACAAAGATTCACTTTGGGTGAAGATGAAGGTTAATGGCAGGTAGAACGCTGGTAGGTGAAATTCTTAATGGATTGCAGGCAGTGGTTAAAGCAGTTTCCCCCCACTGTTGGATCTCACCAGTGCTCCAGCAGATGAGAGGCGAATGTTGTAACCACGGGTGTCCCAGGATGATGTCAGCCGTTGAGCCCTCCAGCACCAAGAACGATAACTTCTCCTGATGGAGACATCCGATGCACAGAGTCAGTGATGGGGTACAGTGCCGAATGTGCCCACGGCCCAGCGGTTTTCCCAGGATCGAATGTACATGAAGAGCTTGAGAAAAGGGTCTCTGACGGAGATGAAGCTTTTGAAAGAAGTTGAGTGACATGAAGTTACCAGCAGCACCTGAGTCTATGAGGGCTTTCGCTGAAAGAGATCATTGATGGGAGATTAACATAACATCAGCGCTTTTTAGCGAAGATATCGGAGGTGGTAATTGGAGGGCACTCAACGCTGGATGTGGAGGTCGCACCGGACAGGTGGGCAGGAGATGTCCTTCCACCCCGCAGTATAGGCAGAGACGATTTACTATGCGACGCTGGCGCTCAACATTAGACAGGTGAGTGGAGTCAAGCTGCATGGGCTCTGGTGCTGGAGGGGCGACAGATGTTGAAGTGGGTGGAGAATGCAGCACGGGTTGATCCAAGGTAGAGGCTGTGAGCCATTGGGATATCCTGATGGCACATTGAATGAAGTTCTTTAGGCCAATGACATCATAGATAGCCATCTATTGACGGATGTTAATGTTGAGTCCCTGGTGAAATGCCGTGATCAACGCAATCTCATCCCACCCGCTGACGGCAGCCAGAGTGCGGAATTGAAGAGCATATTCGTTCACTGAAGACTTCCCTTGACGAAGACGGAACAGCTGGTCATGAACAGAAATGGAACTGGCGGTTTGGCCAAATACCTCTTTAAAATGGTAAATGGACTGCATTTATATAGCGCTTTCACAGACCCAATGGCCACCAAAGCGCTTTACAATATTAAAGCGAGCCACCAGCGAGTGAATGGCCCATCCATTAGTGTCCCACATGGCACGCGCCCACTGAAGTGCACGTCCTGTCAGCAATGAAATGATGTAGGCGATCTTCGCACGATCATTGGAAAACTGCTGCGGCTGCATTTCAAAGAAGAGAGAGCATTGTAACATGAACCCGCTGCATTCCTCCGCCTCACCTGAGTATGTCGCTGGTCGGGCCATGAGACTGACAGAGGCAGATGGTGAAGGACTGATGACTAATAGTTGGTGAAGGGCATGTCGAAGGAGATCGGAAAAGGGATCTGGTGGAGGAGTTCTTGCATTGCTGGGATCGGTAGTACTTTGCATGTTGGTCTGGTCTTCTGTCATGAAACAGAAGGATTCACACAGGTAAAGTAATCAACAGGTTTATTTGCAGAAGTATGTGATCACAACGATGGAAGCAGGTGAGTAACTGATGAATATAGTGTACAGGATGGATATCTGGATGAGTAAGGGTCTTATCTGTTGCAGGTTCGGAAATGGAGATCGATGCAGATGGCTGAAGACGGATGAAGGAAGTAGATGACTGAAGACAAATGGTTCTGGTAGGTATTGTGTAGGTATCGTGCAGGTATCATGCAGGTAAGTGTTCTTTGAGGGAACAACGAGACCAGACAATGGTAAACTGCATTGGGAAGTGTTATATAGTGCTGGGTGATGATCAGTGAAGATTGGTGACAGATAATTAGTACTCTGGTGACTGGGAACGAGTGGGTGGAGTGTAGAGGTCTGGGGCCCGTTCTTCGTACGTTGCTTAAAACATCCGAGATCAAATTACACATCCAAGATGATATCATCGTGCTAATCATGATCTGGCTAATTAGGTTCTTCGAACACACCTGCCGGATATGATTAGTATAGCTGGATTGAGTTATCTGAGATAATTGCGCGTTCATGCGCCGGTTTAAAAGGGGATATGTATCGATAGTAGAAACATTGATCAGCAACGCTGCTATTGGCTGCTCAGCGTGGCCAAAGAGCGGGCTCAGTTTTTCTCCTCAGCAGAGCAAGAACTAATAGTCGAAGTTTATTCGGAATTTTAATGTTTAATCAAAACGCCAGGGAACACCTCAAAGTCTGCAAAAACCAGGAGAGAGGGCTGGAAAAAATTAGCAGACAATTTAAATCCGTTAGAAGTGGCCATGTTAGATGTTTTTATCACTTATTAGCCTATATATTTTTATTTTAATAATTGCATAATTACTTTGTTCATTGTAATGTCAGAGTCACCACACTAGAACATGGGAACAAATAAAAGTGAAGTGCAAAAATATTCTACATAATGGTAATTTTTAGTTATATTATAGTCTCTTTTATAAAAGGCACTGTTAAATAAATGGTTGTCTGTTAATAAAAGCAACCAAGAAAAAGGCTGAGAAAAAAAAAGAAGAAAAGATCTTAGTAGCCTACACTGTAAAATAATTTTTGCTGCATTAAATTAAAGCCGTATAGTCATTTCAACTGTTAAATCTTGAGTAATGATGAATTGCTTTGACTTGTGAAAGTGAAAACTGATAAACCTATGTTAATGTAAAAATATTTTGCCATGAGTTATTGATCACATTTTTCCTGAGTGTAGTTCATTGTAATGACATTGTGTTTTCCTCTTTTGTGCACTTTTACATAATACACCAACACTTGTATCTGTTCCCAAGAAAGTGGTGGCTGAAATATGTGCAGTAAGTGGACATTGTCTAACTTTCCAAAGGAAATAAAGTATAAGACTTTGTAATGTCCATTTGTTTCCATTGCACTGGACAGTGAATAAACCCTCTCAGATAACTGTCATATGGAGGAACTAGCATACCTGCAAGTGCATACATAACTTTACTTAACCCTCTATGGCATGGTGTTGCCCTCAGGCAACAAACCACATTTTTGGACCTCACACCGCCCCTTTAATTTTTTTATATATATTTTTTTTATATATAATATCACCTGACATGTCTGTTCAATGAAATGAGGGGCTGAAGTGGGTGTGACCTTTTTTGGGGGGGTGGAGCTGTGCTTTAATGAAGCAAAACCACATGCTACAGAGTGCCACCAATTAGTAAGATAAATATCACTTTTTAACATGTTTAAGTTAAAATATTGTTTTATTAAAAAATATATGCATGTGCATCAGTATGTAAAGAAGTATGTTTGATTGTTTAAAGATTTATTTTGTTTTTATTTATATACTAAAACTGTGTTTTTTTGTTCGTTGCCTCAGGGCAACACTGTGCTACGAGGGTACTAAAACTCAAAGGTTTTCTACATAGGTGGAATAGGGAAAACAAGCAATATGTGCATTAGAAGGTTTATTTTATTTTGTTTATTTTGACAAACATCAATCACAAATGGTTTCAACCTATCACAAACATCAAATAATCAACAAAAATAACACCCCCCATAACAATGTATAAATGTTCATATTCATATGAACATTTACACCAAACACTACACATACATATGGGGGGTGTTAGTTGTGATTGTATTTTTTTTCCTGTAATTTTAACTGTAAAAAACAAACAAAAAAAGCAACGGAAAAGACATTTTAATTGCTTAAGAGCACCCTACGTTACATAAACATAGAAAAAACAATAAAAAAAAACAATCACAAACATCAAATAATCAACAAAAACAACTACTACTAATTACAACTAACACCCCCCATATGTATGTGTATGTGTAGTGTTTGGTGTAAATGTTCATATGAAAATGAAAATTTATACATAAAGTGTTATGGGGGGTGTTAGTTGTAATTAGTAGTAATAGTTGTTTTTGTTGATTATTTGATGTTTGTGATAGGTTAAAACCATTTGTGATTGATGTTTGTCAAAATAAATCATTTTCTAATGCACATATTGCTTGTTTTCCCTTATTCCACTTATGTAGAAAACCTTTGAGTTTTAGTACCCTCGTAGCACAGTGTTGCCCTGAAGCAACAAACCCATATCTGGTTCAGGGGTGGAGGGGGGGCACATTTTATGATGGATATGTTATCAAGGACCCCCAAGCTCCCAAAAAATGGGGTGAAAGATTTTTTTTCCCAAAAAACAAAAAGTCATGCCATAGAGGGTTAATTTATACTTGTATGCTTTATGGCTGCAATATAAGTTGCAGGATTCCACATCTACAGAAAGGCCTACAGAAGAGTCTGCACAGACAGAGGCCTACAGGTGGGCAGTGAATAGCCAACTTTTCCTTTTTATTTGTTGCATGAGGCATGTGTCTAATAGGCCTACAGGTGGGCAGTGTATAGCCAACTTTTCCTTTTTATTTGTTGCATGAGGCATGTGTCTAATATCTCTTGTTGCAGGCACTTGACCACTGGCTTTTCTTTACAAAGAACAATTGAAATAAAACTCAAGGAACTAAGCATATTTGTCTTTTATTAAACATTTAATGAAAAGTGTTTTTTTTTTTTTGGCAATGTTGTGTAATATGGCACATGAAACAATGTCACAGGCCCTGTCAGGTGTGCAACCCTCAGACTTTTCAGACACTGAAATCTTCCCTTTAGTTAGCCAAAGTTCATTTCATTGTGTGCCCTTGTCCTGGCTAGAGCTGCATTGTAACTGGTTTGGGTCAGGGAATGGGGTCATAAAACACCTGTCTGCAGGCAGGAACATGTCATAATCACCTATGAAAAAATGCAGTTCTGTTAGGGTCAGCATAAGTGTATGTAATACAGTGAGCTTGATATTTAATTGTGGAACGTTCCTTACCACTTTCAAATAATGTGCATAAATGTGAATCTCTGAAAATTCTTAAGTCATGCACAGATCCTGGCCATTTTGCTTTCACATTTGTGATATGGAAGATTTTCAACTGCCTTTTTTAAATTTTATATAATATTACTAATCTAGAAGATTAAGAATCACAATAGTAACTGGGCTGCACATTTACATTGTGAACCCCCTTTCTGTTCACATAATCCCCTTCATTGAGACCTTGATGGCAGTCTATGGTCTAGCCTATAGTCTATGGTACCAATCATGTTAGTGAAGCCTGAGTGACATATACTGTAATCGGCATGGTCATGATTGCATGATCTTCATAAAAAATTATGATAGCCTAAAAAAAGAAAGAAACTGCTTTAAAAAAAAAAACTGCTTTACAACATTGGGTCTTAAGTGGCTTGGAAATGCCACAAAAAAACTTAAAACTGTTTTTTAAACCTAAAAGCGCCAGGTAAACTCCGAATGACATGACAGACAGCACTTTCCATCAAGTTCTCCACATCTCCAATAGTGTAAAGGAAAGAGCCACTCACAAATAATCTTAGGGCAATGCAAACAGTTTGTGCTGTAGTTAAAGCCCGTCTCCGACAAGTCGAAAATAAATGTGCGTTTCCAACAAATTAATAATGTAAACGACAATCTCACGAGAAAAAATATATATCTCAGAAAGTGCACTATCATGCTGCGCTGGACTTCCCGCATCAGCTCTGCTTATGAAGCCGCAGTCTAATCCTGTTAACATGAAATGAACCTGCTCCCGAGCAGGTTTAAGCTTGTGCACCTGTTGCTATGACAGCAAGTCCAGGATGAGCGTCGAAGAACCAAAAAATCCAAGATCATGCAAAATCGCCAACAATCAAATCCAGCTAACTGAGTTAGTGACGTACGAAGAACGGGCCCCAGGTGCTATCGATGTTGTTGACTCTGTGACACCATGATGTGATGCTCATTTTTGTCAGGATTTTTTAAACTGTTAAAAAAAAATGCACAAAATTATAATATGAATATTTTATTTATATATTTATGTATTATTTGTAATAAAATCTTTTAAAAAAACTGTTCATATTTAAATATTTCTGAAATTATTTGAAAAGCCTAGTTTGGCTCAACCTTTTTTCTTTTATTTACACATTTCTTATATATTTCTATAAAAACATGTTTTAACTAATACAATTTAAATATTGATCATATTTTGTTATTTCATATTTGTTCACCAAATCAAGGTCAGTGTACTCATCACAGAAGACCAACATAAAGGCAGCCATTTTGATGTCATTTGACATAATCAGGTAGTAATAACACAGAGAAGACACCTGCAGGCATTGGGTGCTTCTTAAACAGAAGGCTGCGTCCTAGTAATGCTGCATGTCTCGGCTGCCACGTCATCAAGCGCTGCCGAAGGCCATATAAATTTAAAGAATCCTCGGAAGGCAGACTTTGTTTCGCATTCCTTTATTCATCTGCTTTTGAAGGATGCATTAAGTGTTTTCTTTGCACCCTTCACTCACCCACAATCCTTTGCACACATTCCAATTCACGAAAAAAAAAACTGATGGAAAACAAGTAGGCACTGAGCTCATCTGAGTTAATTTTGAAATGTAAGACAAAAACAATGTTTTCAGAGATAAAAACACATCTCTGATATTTTGTTTTGGTGTAAATGAATCACTTAACACTAAACTTCTCATAATGTAAACCAATGGGAGACCACAGACGGTTGTCATTTACTGTATTGCATTAATAGAAAGGTAGTTAATATAAAGATTTTTAATATAAAGTCTTTTCCAAAATGAAGTTTTAATTTTCGTGCCATGACCGTGGGACCGGAAACATGTGTGACGCAGCATGCGTGTCTACCATCCAATAATCACAATAAGCTTTGTGCGTTGCGCTACATTATGGCGGACGGCTTACATATAGTGGTCCATTTGAAAGAGCTGCTAATGAGGCATCTATATGGTTATAGTGATCACTAAAAGGGGAACCAAAAGAAAAAACATATATTAGGAGTATGTTATCTTTATGCTTAAAAACAGGCGTTGGAGGAGGTTGAGACATTCCAGGTTTATAATAATAATGCAAATGAACAAACAAGTGAAGATAACACACAAGTGTATTTAAGCAAAAGACAGCATACCTGTATCTTAATTCTGTGAAACACAGCAAACCCAACATTACTAATAGAGAAACTAAACCAACCTCAGTGTCCTGTTTTTAGGGCTTCCCAAGGTCTCTCCAGTGCTGGAAAGCTTCCCTGAAATGAATGCGGGAAAGTCATATTCCCCTGGCCTTTTCCTCTTTTGTATTTTCTCTGCTATCTCCCTCTTTCTATAATATTTCTGCTCTCCTCCCCCATCATGAGTGTATAGCATACACGCCTTACTGCTGATTAGCTACACATGTGTTTTGGTGCTTGGTCCGATCCAGATCGCATTCGCAGTTCACGCGAAGCGGCAGCGCGGAGGGCACGAGAGCTGATTCTCTCTTCATCTTTATCTTTACACGGAATAAATATGAAGGAACATCTGAAGGTATGTTGAAATACTGTACAGCTTTCCGAAATGTGTCATGTCATCGCTTAATCAGTGTTTTAACCACGGACGTCATCAATAAAACAGCTTGTAAGCAATGTCACGCGACGCGTACACTTACCTCAGAGTCATACAAGCCTTTTAATGTCCACAAATCGTTATTTAGCTAAAAAACTGAACTCTAGACAGGAACATTTTGATAAATATATGCACTATATTAGGCTACATATTCATTATATTTTACTTAACCTGTTCTTCAATATGTAGTGAATGTTTGAATATATCAATTATGAAAACAAGTGTTTATGACAGCCATTGTAGTTTCAATTTCACAAACGGAGGAGAAACATAATGTCATTAAAAAAGTTGTTGTGGTTATGTTGTTTGCGGTTAGGCTACATGATTACTAGTGTATGATGCTTTATAGGTTTCCATTACACAAGAACTTCAATTAAGTTTGTTCAGCAAAGCATTCTTTGTGTAAATGCAGTTGTTCTAGTCTTGATACCAACTTGCATTAATTGTGTAGAAAAGTTATCTTTTTTTGCAAGATACTTTATGATATAATATAGATACTGTAGGCATTTAACAATTTGAGAGGTTTGTTCTGAAGGTGTGATGTGTGCTATCCTGTTATGTGCTTAAAATAATACAAATCTATGTGTTTTTCCATCTCAACCTCATTATCCTTTTTTGTTTTATCATATTGTCCATTCAGGAAACAATTCCCTTAGTAAAAACTTTGTGATTTTATTTATTTATTTAGTTAGTTAGTTGTTGTCTCCATAGGCACATGTAACATTCACACGATTAAGCTCACAGGTAACAGATAAACCTAAAATTAAACTATTTGTTTATTGTCTTTGGAGAGTTGTTGTGGTGCTAAGTAAAGGAAATGAAAAATGGTGAGAGGCTATTACCATATTTTATTAATACAAGAAAATGTCTTGACTTCTTCCTGCTTGGCTGGTTCGGATTCCTGAGAGAGAAGCTCAGAGGACTTAAGGCTCCCTCAGTACAAATAATAGAGTGGGTCTCAGCCCATTATCCCAAATGCCCTGTTCTTTATGTGTCTTGAGAGTGATGCAGATGAGAGGGAATCCAGAGGGTGTGCATAATAGCAACGGAACTTACTTTGGCCTTTACGATTTTGGCGGTTAGTTATCACATGCTGCATAGTCATGTCTCTAGAGTGGGTAATTTTTAAAGGCAAGACAAATGCCATGGGTAAAAAAAAAAGAGAGAGTTGTCCAAGAAGAAGGCTTTTTCTAGACCCTGAGCACTCTAAGGTTTGTGGCAGGCATGCAGCGGCAGGGTTTTCACATGGTCCTGAGAGACGCGGCTTTGTTTGCTTTTTTTGATTCACCCTTATAAAACTAATATAAATAGTAACCTGCTTTAAAGAGGCTTTACTGTATTAAGGGTGTAATTTAGGTCAGGTCATTTTAGGACCTATTTCATATCTAGGATCAAATTACACTTAAGGGAGTTACATTATTTGTAGCATTAGCATATAATGCCTTTATTTCCATTTATAATTTCTGAGATTAAAAATTCTACAAAGTGTTATTTTGTATTATTTCCTTTGTTCGAGTATAAGTAATGAGAAGGATCATGTGTTGCTTCTTCTCAGACGCCCTGTGGACCATCGTCTCTTGCGGTGACAGACAAGTATTGATGACACTTTAGTCCCTAGCTTCACTTTTTTGGAAGGATCAGCAGTAGACGACTGGTTTTTGCTTAGACAGGCATCATAATCAATTTCTCCGCTGCATTTCCTCGTGTTATGCTGTAAATATGGATTGTGTGACTTGTTTATCATCGTTAAACGGTACTAGACATATAAAATGCATTCTGTCGCTATCAGTGTATATTACTGTTGGACAGACTGTCTGCAGCCTTGCTTACGCAATCATGAGATGTTAAGAGTAGAACATCTCATGATTCACTCCATCACGATTTGGGATTTTTGGCACTGTTGGCCCTCAGAAGCATCAAGCATATGAGATTTGAGTCAAGTGGGTTTTTAAAGCAACTTAAAAAACAAAATGAATTGTATCTTTGATAACTGAAGTGCATGATGCTTGTGGTCCTTATCTTCTTGATAGCGATGCACAATATATGCATATATGCATATATGCGGGGTGGTGTGGCGCAATGGATAAGACACATGCCTTTGGTGTGAGAGACCCGGGTTCGAATCCACTGTGAGACACCAATGTGTCCCTGAGCAAGACACTTAACCCCTAGTTGCTCCAGAGGCGTGCGACCTCTGACATATATAGCAATTGTAAGTCGCTTTGGATAAAAGCGTCAGCTAAATGAATAAATGTAAATGTAAAATATATGCAGGTACCATATCGGTTATTGGCCAATATTAGAAAAAAATATTGGCTTAAGGGCACATAATGTGAGTTTCGCCACTAGAGGTCGCTTATTCAAAACAATAACAAAGGTGTAGCTTGATGATGCCATGAGTGAGTGTGGGTTCACCTTCACAGCCGATGGAAAGCAATCCGACGGTACTCATTATTATGTTCATGGGTGAGCTAATGTAAAGTTTTTTTTTTAATGTTACTGTGGTATGAAGCAGGGCGGGGCCGAAAGCCTGGGATATATGAACTCCCTTTTTATTTTATCTGTTCCAAGAAAGTAAATTCACAGCAAAAAAAGAAAGTCTGATCGAAGTCCACAGTAGTCGATTGTCGAGTTCGCGCAGTTAGTTGTTACCTATGATCACGCGCGTGAACTCGACAATCGACTACTGTGGACTTTGACCGAAAACAGGAAATAAATACAGGTATGAGCGCTGGCTGAATTAACTTAATTTTTATTCATATCTTTTTACATCTACTGCAGTCAGATTCACCGTGTTCACTCTGAAGGAATCACTCACAATGGCTGTGCACTTGTAATGACACATCAAGGATGTTAAGAGGCTAAAAGCAGGTTTAAAACTTAACCCCATTTAAAGGGGCATTCCACCCATTTGAACATTGTTTTTTATTTAAAGTGGGTCATATATGTAGTCGAAATGTAAAATAAATTTTGAATTTGGTGCCTTCGTGACCGAGGAAAGAAAAAATAACTTCAGGACGCATTTGAATGAAAGACAACAACTCCCACAATGCACCACATTGCACAGCTCCGCAAGCCACTCCCACTAATCCAGAAAGCGCATATCTGCCTATAAGAGAAATCACTCTTCCGTCTACAAGGCTAGCTACCACCAGAGCTTGAAATTCATTTCACATTCACACAAAATGTCTAGTTAGTTGGCGAACTCATTAGTGCATTACTCCTCGTTTGTATTTCTTTCGAAAAGGTGAATTATTGCATGGTACCTGGATGTTCAGTCAGAACATATGCGGTGCGAAACTAGGATAGTTCTCAACACAAACGTCCGTGTCCTCGTCTGATTCAGAGATTTCGTCCAGGAGAAATTGTCATCGTTGAAATTCTTTGCCGCAGACGGACTCTATCTCTGTGTTCGTAGTTGCATCTTACAGTCTATGAGTTGCATAGTGAGATCACCGGCGCCACCAGTCCGCCCTAACTCGAGCCAGTCCGGGCTCCTCGTCCGCGGCAGGCAGGTCTTCTGCCTCGGCTGCTCTTCGCTATAATGCGGCTTGTAAAGGTAGCCACAAACACCTGATTCAAGCATCAGACTTCCGAAATCCTCTTCTTCTATATCATATTGAGCACTCTCCTCCGCTATTGTCATTACTTTACATCTGTCTCCACAGCGCCTGTTAGCTTAGCTTCAAACAAGATGGAGGATATTGCTTTCAGTTTCAGAGAGTAAAGTCCCACCCACTGATCTGTAATAGGTCTGTAGCGTGAGCGGGTCCCGCCCCCTGGGAAAGATGAGGAACTAGTGCTTGTAGTCTCAACAGAAATCCCCCCCTCTTACACTTCCTCCTACAATGACGCAAAATGACGATTTTTGCGTCATTGTAGGAGGAAGTGTGAGAGGTAAATAACGGATTTCTCCCGTCTCAGGGGAAAATGAGAGAGTGTTGCACGACCATTCAATAGTATGACTGGGTTTCTAACCATGCAAAGCTTAATGCAAATGGGTGGAGTGTCCCTTTAAGTCAACAGGGTGCAAATTGTAGGCAACACCGATTTTTGTCGTTGTTCTCTGTACTGACAGCACTCCAAATTTACAAAAAAATGAGCTCAATGTTAAAATTGACCGGAGTTCTCCTTTAAGACCGAATGCACTGATCTAATATACTGATACACATGCGCTTTCTTTCTCAAGCATTTATGTGCACTTTTATGTGCGCGCGTCTCTCACAGCATTCAGAAACAGTCTCTCAGACAGCGCACACATATAACGAAATGAGTCTTCTTTCGCTGCTTACTGCACTTCAATGTTTTAAAATCACTTGTTTTTTTAACTGCAAAGCTTAAAAACTGATTAAAGCGATAAGCTTTCAAGACTGCCCAGAACGGCATCGTCAGGTGAGCGTAACCGCGATAGAGATGATAGTCCAAAATCTCTACCGGTTGATAAATTTCTACTGGTTAATCGTGTCTACCAGTATATCGCCCACCCCTAATAATAATAATAATAATAATAATAATAATTTGTAAATCTCCTTACAATGGGTTACAATAAATAGGTGATGAACACATTGGAAATATATTGAATAATTGAAAGGAAGCATTAGGAGCAGAGATGCATCCCACTCCTCTTCCTGCAACACCTTTTTTCTGTAAATAAATGTGGGAATAATAGAGTTACACTGTTACAAAGATGCAGATAAAAAAAAAATCATTCTCTCTCTGGCTCAGGGATTTTCAATCTTTGTTACACATGTCGCTGTTTTGCTTCCTGGGAAAGCAGCTTTTAGATTATTAATAAGGGAGGAGGGAGTGAAAGAGATGAAAACATTCTAATCCACATATTGACGTCATGCTGGATGGACCAAGGCGAAGGAAAGGGAGAGAGCGTTTCAAGAAAAACTGTCGCCATATTATATACACAGAAACTTCAGGACAACGTCAAAATAAAAGTTTGATTTAACATGAAGAAATTGTAACAGGAATATAGTAATATTGCACAGTAGTAGTAGTAGTAGTAGTATCAAAGGTCTTCATTACAACGTGAAACATTTTTTTTGTCTATCTTGAAGAAATTATGAAATATATTACTATTGCACAGTAGAATGTACTTCCTAAAATAATTATAATCATATTATCATTTATTAAAATTATTTTTAAGGATAATTTACATTTTCATTTGATTACATTTTAAAAGTTTTTTTTTTCAAATTGATTTTATACATTTTTGTTTTGTTTTATACATTGAATTTGATTTAGTTAGGGACAGGAAGACCTCAATATTTAAGTGACTGGCTATTTAACCTCTTTCCATGTGAAACAAAGCTACATGTCTAAAGGTTGAGATGTTAAATGGCAGTTGTATTTTAGGGTGCATGTTGTTGTTTTTAACCCATTTTTCCTTTTTACTGAACACTGAAACTGAAAAATAGTAAAGTATTTTGAATATTAAAGTATATTTTGTACAAGCATGGAGAATCCAGATTTTAATTGGTCTGTCCTCTTGAAGGAGTTCATTGGTGAGATTTGAGAAGGATGCTGCTGGGTAGCCTAGATGCTGGTGGTCTTTGGCAGGGCAGCCGTTAATTTGGACAATAGAGTAGAGGTCTGGGTTGATGTTTACCATAGAAAAGCTTGCCAGCCTCGCACTTTTCAATAATTATGCATGGTCACGCACCCCTCTGATAGTTGTAAATAATGTATGGAATAGTACGTGTTTGCACAGCTTTGATAAAATCCAGTACAACTTCAGCGCTTCTAGCCGTAATCCTTTCTTTGAGAAAGAAAATAACAACAAATGCAAGGCAATGCAATGAGCAATCAACACCACACTTGAGTGTTTTCCCAAAGCTATTCTGATGCAGAGCAGGCACTCTGGATTTGGGTTAGAAACAGCGTGAGTCAGATGCTTGAGGCTTATCTGTTCGGTGTGGGACATGGCATAATTTTGGCTGAAGGAGGCAGATCATAGGTCACCGACCTTTAAACAGGACATATGATATAAAGAGTTTGATTAACCAAATGTCCTAAAATTAACAAGCAAATTAACCAGTGTACCGTTTAAAGCCAGAAGGAAAAACCAGATGATTAAACATGATGTAAAGACACAGCTTTTTAATCACATATTAGTCATTCCATAAATGTATGCTATTATTATTATTGTTATTATTATTATTATTATTATTTTCAGGGGAAAATATCATTCTATAGTTTAAAAAAAAAAATTTAGATACACTTTTCCTAGTTTTTAAGGTTTTATTCAGTTGTTATCAATAATGGATGATATTGGAACAGGTCATTAACTATTTAGTACAACAAATCGCTTTGTGGCGAAATGGAGGATTACATTTATAATCTAGCTCACCCTGTAAAACCTAGACACCCTTTTTACAGTGTTTACTGTACCATTACTTTGTAGATCTGACGTTAAAGAAGAGACTCTCACAGCCGTTGATCTAAAATGCAGATTGATTTTAAGGGGTGTTAAACGTACAATATGGAATTTTTCGCCGCTAGGGGTCGCTAACCTCTTTACAATAACAAAGGCATAGTTTGATGACGCAACATTTGCTAAGAATTATGGATCTTGTCAACGTCAAGCCGACTGATCTAATAATGTTTATGGATGAGTAAATACATTGATGTTTTTATCATGACTGTGATATGAAGCAGTTCGGGATTGCTAAGAGACAGCGATCAGCTCCACACGTGACGCGAGTCCCGCGGATATAAAAGGAATATGGACATTTCATTCTACCGAACTACACGCAAGTGCAGAATTACAACTCACAGATCAGTTTATTAGACAAACTAAACTTGTGAGGTAACGCAGCGCTGTTTCATTTGGTCTAACATTACATTATCACACTAAACTGCATTTGAATGTGTTGAAATTAATGTGTTAGTTTGTCTGTATGAGACTAGCAGACCAGTAAGCTATATTCTAACATTAGAATAACATACAGATCATATTCTAACATTTTATCATTGTTGAACTATATAACATTGATTAGTTTTATGTAAATGTGCTCACCTGTTTAATAAAGTACATGTAGGAGCGGTTGAAGTCTCGGACGTGGAGCTCTCGGCATCTCGAAAACACCGTGCTGATATTGATTCTCGTTTTAGTTCTCCTTTTTTTATCCAAAGTCTGCTTGCCATGGTCCATAATGTTTGAACGAAACAACAACAGCGTGCAGATAGACATTACGAACTACACAGTTGTCCACGTCTGTCGCCTTGGTTACTATCCGAGGGCTCTGGTTCATAGCTCTGGTTGCTATGGCAGTACGAGCGGAAACCAGGGACAACGCGGATATGACGCCATTGACAGCGACAAAACGGAAATAAAGAAACGGGACGTGTCTTCGAATTAAATTACAAATTTCTCCTGGTTTGAAAGTTGTTGGAAACAGTCGGGATAATGTAAGAACACAACTAAAAAAAAAATATATATAACATAGATATAGTGATTTTTTGCTATTTTTAAAGCAAAAATTTACATATTGTGCCTTTAATCAGAATCACAATACAATTTAATATTGATTCTCATAGCCAGCGATATGATATTTGCCAATACCCTTAAAAACGATTACATTTCGATCTGATTCAGGCCTATATTAATCAATATATTTGATATTATTATATTATGTGCCTATTTTACACAACCAGTTACATTTTTATTATCTCACAAATTAAAAAAAAAAAAAAAAAAAAAGTATAACAAACATTTCCCTGAAAATGGCACATCCTTTACCCCTATTGGGACATCCTCAATACAAAAAGTACATCAAATGTAAACAAGGAAGAAAAAAAAAATTTAAATAACTACTATGAAAGAATAAATTATAAATTTCAGCAGCTCAGGAAAAAAAAAAAAAAAAAAAAAAAAAAATGAAGTAATAATAACAACACAATGAAACTGAATATAATTACTAGCCCCAAAAATACTCGTTGATTATTCACCCCCTTCTTCATCCCTGTATCCCTTGAAAACCATATCTTTATACCTGATTTTAAACTGATTTATGTTTGGACATTGCTTTAGTTCCTCGTTGAGACTGTTCCATAGCCTTACTCCAGAGCTTGATATTCAAAAACTTTTCCTGGTTGTCCAAATCCTGTTAGTTTTGAAGTTATGTGTCCCCCTTAAATTATAACCTCCCTCTCTCGCCCTGAATAATATTTGAATATTTCTCGGCAATAGATTAAATAGATCTCGGCAATAGATCCAAAAGTGAGTTATCTGTCACGTCTTTTTGCACTTGAATGCTTAATTGACAAGGATTAAAAACATGTGCCACTCATAAACTAATAAACCCATACAAAGAAAATCTGAATTTGGACTCCAGCCAGCTGACATTTATTAGTTTGTGGTTTAAGTAGAGCTGCTTTTTGTTGTTATTGTTGTTGTTGTTTTTGTATTTAATTTATTTTATTTTTTAAGTTATCGAACATCTGGTTGAAAGATGTGGTAGACATCTGTCATCTGATCCAAAAGGAGATTCTGTCTCCTCTCTCTCTTTCTCTCTCGAGTATCCCTGACACATTCTGTTTGGAAATTAAGTAAGCCATGCTGTTACACGTGAAAACATCAATGGGTATTTCTCAGATTTGGACATTTTTGGAATAAAATGTCGGACTCCTTTGTTTAGCCAAGGCTAGAATGTTGTTTTTTCCAGTCTTGCACATAATTATATTGGACATGAATCATGATACACATAAAATATTCTGCTCACCATTACTTTTTACCTTAATTATAATTTGTTTTAATTTATCTCAGTTATCCCTGTTGCAGGTAAATCACTACAGTTAATAAAAAAATAACCTTAATTGATATTAGCATAGGTAGTCATGGTGAAAATGGCAATTTAGCTATATAAATTTGTACGTAATTTGTGTAAAAATGTAAATTTCCGTTAAAAAGTTATGGGGTTGGTAAGATTTTTTTTTTAATGTTTTTTAAAGTCTAATAATTCATACTAATTAATAAGATTAATGAGAAGTCTTATCTGGAACAAGGCTAAAACCACAAAAAGAAATGATAAACAGTGTCTTAATAAAAAGAATAGCCTAGTGTTTAATTCTAATAAACTTGCACATGAAAGTGCCTATAGTTGAAGAAACACCCTACATGGAGGATCTGACGGATTGTTTGATATGATCAGGGTCAGGTCATCTTAAGTAACTCACGCAACTAGCTTGTGTTTTAAACTTTGTGATTGAAAAGTTGGTTGCTATTTCATAGAAATGGTGAAAGTCGTCATTGTCGAATTATGCAGCCCCACTGAGATCTTCACTTGAATTCTGTGCTGTGTAAAGTAAAAACAAAGCTTACATCTAAGCTACAAAAGGAACTGTCTAAAACATTTAAAACCTTTGAAACCAAGAAGTAATCTAGATTTTGCAGCCTCTACGCATTTGTTTTCAGGAGCAACTCTAATAAAAACTTTGAACTGTTCTCTATTAATGATCTCTGTTCACAGCTGGACACTTCAGTTCACCTCGCTTTTTAAAAAGTAAGCTACGTGCAGGAAGAATACAATTGCTGACTGACTTGACTTTTCTTTACCTTTCATGCTGGCACAAAGGGGATTTTGATTGAGAGACAGACACTTTGCATCTTTTTTTCACTCTTTCTTTCAAGATGTCAGTTTGAAATCACACAGGAGCATCTGAGGCACAAGGCAGAATGGCTTCTCGTCCTTACTCTGAGTCTGCCGGATGGCAACGCTTTTTTTCTAGCAGAATATGACATATTTTACACTTTCAAGAGCACCTGATAAGAGGAAAGAGCATTTCTGTGAGAAGATTGCTTCATGACAATTCTTAATTTTGCCCTCACACCTTATGCCGGTTTGAAAGAATTGAATAGACTCTTTTGGGGAGAGAAAATAGAGTAGCAAGACTTCAGACTGAAATGAGACGCCTCTAACCCACTCACAGTGCCAATGCATTTCCCCCAAGGTCAAACGGGCAGGATATTTTTGTTTTAGGCTTGAATTTCTAACATTTCTTTCTCTGTTAAGAATGTTCAATTCCTCCATTCATTCTTTGTTCACATTTATCATTGTTTTGTGTAAACTAACTTTCAGTTACCTTGTGTTAAAGATACTGTTTGTTAAATTAGACACACTCTTCAGACATTTACTCCATTATACTGTTGCGACTATAATAATCCTAGATGGAGCAGTTGAGCATCAGCACATCATCTTAGTTGTCAAAGTTGTCAAATGCATTTTCAACCAACTTCTCATATAGAAGAAAATGGCATTTATAGAGTTGACCTTAAAATTGACATTTTGCTATCGTTTACACTCACATTCCTGTCACTCAAAACCTGTATGACTTCTGTAGGACACAAGGGAAGTTTTTTATTTTATTTTTAAAGACCTCATTGAGTTTCATTGTATGAACAAAAACAGTCTTCAACATATCTCTTGTGTTCTGCAGACAAAATTAAGTCATGTAGGTTTAGAACATAAGGTTTGAGTTAATGGCACCCAAACATTCTTCAAAATATCATCCTTTTTGTTCAGCAGAAGAGATACATTTATGAAGGTTTGGAACAACTTGAGGGTGAGTAAATGAATTTTCATTTTTGGGTGAACTATCACTTTAAAATCATTCCAATCCTCCAATCATTCTTTGCTACGTCAATTAAAGTTAATACATTCAAACTACTTGCATTTCAAGGTTACCTTATGTTAAACAGTTTTAAAACTGATTCATGCGATTTATAAATAATCTTTTTTGAACTTGAATGCATTTCTGTTCTTATTGGCAGACTGTAAGAAAAATAGAAAACTGAAAAGAGAATTCATTTAGGAAAGAAAATGGCACCTCAGATGAACTTGAAGGGAGAAGTGATGCAAAGATTCTGAATAGACTGCAAAAAGGATTATTAGATCACCTAGTGGTTTCTAAGAAAGTGTTGGATAAAACAGTGTCTTGGACTAATTAAGGAGAGTGCTGAACAGACCCCAGCATGGCATCATGAATTTATTTTATTTTATGCTATTCAGGCTCTGATAAAAGACCGACACGTTTTCTTCTGTGTGGTCATCTTGACTGGAAATGTCTGTTTTTACAGGGAAAGAACTTGTAGATAATTAGTTATTTCGGGATGCAGCAGAAATTACATTACAATTGAGACTGAGAATGATTCTGAGGTTCGACTTTATGTAAAACGTCTTACCAGACGTGCATGTATTCACATTGTATGTGAATGTTAAAGATGTTTAAACACATTTTATGCCAGAAAATCAGTGTGGTTGGTATACAGTGGCCCTAAAAATTGTTTTCACATGTATATCACATGTTAAATGTCATTGATATTGTGTATCAACAAAACAAATTATGCAAACCTATTCAAATGACTTTCTCAGCCATTTTTTCTGAAATGTGTGTTAAAAGCACAATACACTACCATTCAAAAGTTTTGGGGTTAAGATTTTTCTATTATTTTTGAAAGAAGTCTCTTCTGTAATTATTTGATCAAACATAGTAGCATTTCACAATATTACCGTTTTATTTTATTGTTGTGTTTGTGTGTGTTTTTAAGTTTTCAGTAATGGCAAAGCTGAATGCTTTTCCTTCAGAAATCATTGTAATGCTGACTTGGTGTTCAAGAAACATTTTGTATTATCAATGTTGAAAACAGTTGTGCTGCTTTTATATATTTATATAATATTAGCTATAGCTAAAAAATATGGATCCCACATTTTTTCAACAGTAGTGCATGTTATTAAAATAAATTCTGCTTGGTTTGATATTTTGTTATATAATGCTTTTGTTATAAAGTGTCTTCTTATGAACCTCATATTCTTCCATGAATGTGAGCCATAATACGACCCAGCTGTACTTGATACACCAATATTATCACTGTACAATATCATAAAACCAACATACTTTTGTCTCTATATATAGCCTGAATGCAGATTATCTTTTGAGTGCAATTATGGCTGCTTTATGAGTGTTTGTATTTTCATTGGTGGTACAGTATAAGTCTTGTTCATCATTATGCAAAAATAGAGCATGTCTCCCGACTGGCATAATATGAAAATAGGTCAGTGAATGTTCTCTCACTAAAGTTCTGAAATGACTGAGCAATCATTCTCTGAGAAACTGAAAGACAGGGATGTGAGCGGCAATATCACAGACATATTTGCTCTCTTCGCATTTATATCAAACATGTAAGCAGGTGACAGATCTGAAATTGAACATTGATTGTTTTTCTATACTGTGTGCATTCAGCATTTTAATTGTAATTCATCACCTGTCTCGATAACATCCCTCAGCTGTGCCTGTTCTTTGGCTCTGCTCTTTTGAAATTTTTGAACACAGAGGTGCATGTGTACAAAGTAATAAATACACCCAGGGTTATCGTGTGATTAAAAATTATTGATTTAAAAGCACTTTTGTGAACTCAAATAAACAATTTTTTGCAGTCATCAATCTCTCTTTTCAAAGTGTTATTGTAGTGGTTTGGGAGAAGACATCCCACCTGCAGATGGCAATATGGTTTGTGACACAAGGATTGCCAATAATATTATAAAGTTCATCTCGCAAGTTAGGGTTAGAGTGAGTTCAGCTGATTTGGTCTGACAGTAAGTCTTGTTTTCAGCTTCTTGCTTAAGAATGAAGAAGTGGCAGATGTATTGAGCTTAAATAGTTTCCAGTGGTTGTGCTTTAAATGTAAATGCATTTTAATTAGTGGTGGAGTGGATCACAAAATTCACAGTTCAGATCATTTACGTTTTTTGAGCCATGTATCGGATCATTTTTCGGATAAGCCAAAAAAAAAAAAAAAAAAAAAAAAAAAAAAAAATAGGGGTGGATGTAACTTAAAGCTCAATTGAAGTTCTTTGATACTAGTTCAAAAACTACTAGCCAAACTAATAAAGTTCAAACATTATTAAATTTAAGTGAACAGTCGGTAATAAAATAAGAATAAATACACAAATTGCAAGCAGAGATGAATACTAAATAACAAAGTTACAAAGTCTAACAGTAGTATTCAGGTCCAGAAATTAATAATTAAGCCTAAATGCAAAATAACACAATTTGTTCACTTAAAGCTGTATTTTGTTGTTTTATTAACATTAATGACACTGACAACAGTAGGAATATTAGGTGTGTGCTGTCACTTTAAGACCGACTGCACAGACCGAAAAAACTGACAAACATCCGGTTTCTTTCTCGACTGTTCACCTATGACATAACCGAGAGAATACTTGCCGAGACGGGTATTTTGTCATAATTTTGTGTTTATGTGTCCGTTCAAGGGCAAGGAAATGCGAAAGAGGAATCAATTCGGTATTCGAGCGCTATCTGAAATGCGTCTCTTTCTCTCTCTCTTTGGGTGCGTGCAGCTGTGCACACAGATAACGCGCGAGTCCTGATTTTCACCTCTTCTTCTGCGTTTAAAGTAGTTTGAATGTGTAATTTGGCAAGACAAAACACGTCCAAATGATAAACTTTCACTCTATGATGGTTACATTTAGCAGTTAATCCGTGAATCACAAGCGTGCCGAACCATGGGGCCTGATCCATACGACACACGGATCAACTGCGATCTGTTCCACCCCTAATTTTAATGCATTCATGATTAATACATACAAAAAACAGCATAATTTATGTACTATCGTTCGAAAGTTTGGGCCTTTGGGGTCAGTAAGATTTCAGCAAGGATGCATTAGGCCTAGATGCTAAAGTGACAGACTGTTACATTGTTACAAAATATTTATATTTCTGATAAATGCTGTTGTTTTGAACTTTCTATTAATTAAATAACTTTTACCAACCTGTTAAGCTTGTTAGCACAGGGATGGACAACTGGCGGCCCGTGGGCCTCATATGGCCCACTGAACCATATTATACTCTGATTATAAAGTTTAAAACATTTTGAAAAGTCTGTCACGAAAGATAGCTTATAGATTATGATGTTGATACTAACTCCAACCAGGAGAGGTCGCTAGTTTCCAGCCGATTCCCGTAATTTCTTCTGGGGGACGATGCCCCCAGACCCCACTACAAGGATTACATTCACACTCGTCACCTTTTTCACCTCTTCTGGGTGTGCAGGTATGATTAAAGTGAAAGCTGAAAGTGAACCTACTGCTTTATATGTTGTTAATATGAATCAAACAACAAAAGAAAAACGGGAAATCACTCGGTGCTCTTGATTGAATGATTTAGTAGCTTTAATGAGAATAAATTACTTACTTGAATACTGCTGTTAAATGCTCTGGCAAGGAGATAAACATGGCTGACCGTGTGTACAGCTCACTCAGGGCGGGTGAGCCCATAGACTCCATAGGGTCCATAATAACTCTAATAGGTTAGAGTCCATCAGCAGTCGTGGACGGGGCCTAAGCATTTGTGATGTCACAAAAGCTACAATCTGCAGACGGCTCGTTCTGAGACACTGCTTATGATTGATGGGGATTAAAAGAGGAGTGTGTGGGTTTTTACCATTATAGGGTGGTTGTGTACACACACTGCCGACAGGCATTTATGTTCAAACACCATGTAAAAGAAAATTTTACATAATAGGTATCAACTCTAAAAATAACTCCACAATTGGTCTAATGACATGGCCTTATTGACCAAATAGAAAACACATTGCTGAATTGAAATTTTTGCGCAAGTTTATATTGCAAGCAAAATGATTGTGAATAATGTGAATATTGGATATCGCTAGTTCACAGGTAAAAACAAACACACAAAACCCAGAGGACTGTCTGATGAAAGGAGAGGAACACATTATAATATTCTGTGTGTCTCTAGTATTGTGAGCGTTGAATACACCCTATAGATGAGATCAAGCTTCTGGCAGAATGTCTGGCGCATGCTCATTAACTCGCAGGATGCATGCTCTCTGTAATTAGCGTCTGACACTTGTCTAAGCTCGGATCCGAGCCTCATGAAAGGAGAAGGCAACGCCAACAGAACAATCCACTAATGATACCGAACAATTAAGATCGACATTCCAAACGCGTTCGTTCTCATCTTTTCAACGGCTGTCAATAATTAAAATTCACATCAGGGACTGTTAGCTTTGAGATGCTCAATGCTAATCATTACTCTGGCACTTCTGAATGTTTCACTGTTTAGGCCTATGTACCTGATACATTTTTAGAAATTCAATTTAACTAGAGATGGGTATTTTGGTAATTTGTACAGTGCGAGATGGACATATTTAGCTCCGCAGTGCATGCAAAAGGGTTTACAGTCACTGAGATCCATTAGCATTCCCATCTCAATCTCAATGGCAACTGCTTGACTGCCCAGGTACATGGTTTAAAACAAAACCTTTCTTTATCGACTATCCCAACATATTTGTTACGGTTGATGAACATTGTTATTGTGTTTTCATGAGCGATGGCCATAGAGTACTTTCTCATTCCAATTTTTAATAATTTTGGACCTAAACCACTGTAAAAATGTAATTTTCATAATTGATGTTACATATTTCAAAACTTGCAGTTGGTTTTCAATTGACCTATGGCTAAGCCACACCCCCTCCACTCACTCGGACAAACCGTCAACATTCGGTGACAGGCGCTATGGCAGCTGTCACAGTAGGAGACATTTCACAGGAGGCAATTGATGATTTTTGGAGAAAGAAAGATTATATATCATCTCGAAGTCACCAAAAGGGCCTTAACTATGCATTGGAGGGTTATATTAATAATTTTATTGTTGAGAAGGTCGATGAAAAGCTTCAGCTCCAGGCAAAAATTTACAGGTCACAGTGTAAACGTGATAAACCGCATCTCGTTGCCATCACCATCTCAGACAACAAGATAGAGGATCAGCATTATTCATGCACTGCAGGGTAAGAAGTGTGATTTACTTTCAATTTATTAATGTATTATTATTACTTTCAATTTATTAATCTAACTTGACGTGACGTGTAAAATATGCTATGGTAATTGCTACTAGCTTCTTTTTTTTTTATCTAAACCTAGCTTAAAGCTCCGTATTAGCATAGCTAGATTTTTCTTTTAGTTGGTGTTCTGGTCTACCGCATAACTTAATCCAGAGCAGACACTTATCTCGGTTGAGATGTGGCTTGGGAAAGGGTTAAAAATACACACTGTCGCCCAGCCTCTCGGGATACCTAGTGTCAGAGTTGCATGTACCCCATACACACCGTTTGACCATTTTAAACTTAAAATGACAAGAAAAAACAGATAAAAACGAATGAAAACTGACTAACTGCAATGCATTTCAATGGACGAGGAAGCAGAGAATGTCCGAGTGTATTGGGTTAGCTATGCGCACTGTGATTGGCTCATCACGTTTGGGGGCGTGGCTTAGCCATAGGTCAATTGCTCGAGGGTTTGAAGCCAGCGGTTTGAAATGAGAAGTGTTATTGTAGTGTTTAATTTGCTTAAGGATGCAAACACTGAGTCACAGAGTTCTTAAGGAAGCTCTTCATCAATGTGATGAGTGTGCTTTCAAAGTCCCACATTTGGCCACAGTATTTATATCGAGTTCCAGTTCTTTGCCAGAACATGAGACAGAATTAGCCTGAACTATTTACTAGATTTTTTTGAGAGTGTATTCAGGTTTTAATAGAGAGTGCCAGAGTGAAACATCATGTTTTTGGAACACAGCTGGCTCGACAATATTATATGAAGCAGCTCAACTCATTTTTGGTATTTTCAGTGTAGTGCACTTATGAAAGTGTAGGAGACATTTTGTTGAATGTTTTAAGGAGCCGAATGGGTAAGATTTGCCATTATAAGCATGTCTGCAACTGGTGTTGAGCAAAAACTGAAAGCTCCTAAATCATTATGAAATATGATATTGAACTTTATTGATCTATATTAAATCAGGCTCCATTATAGAAGGAGGACATATCAATGCATTTCAAATAGTGTGTGGGTAAGTCATAAAGTGTGCCCATGTGCATAAGATAACTAAAAATGATTTTAATAAAAGTCATGCAAGCTTAAAAAAAACTTGATATGATTTATAATCACTGGGTGTTAATTCATGAGATTTTTTTTTTTTTTAAATAGCTGATTCTATTTGCACGTTGAACATGTACAATACAGCATAGTTCGCTTTCTAGCAGATTCATGTGGGTATGCTAACTGGCTAAAATAATATCTTTAAAAATTGCTTAAATCTAGTATCATATATTTAGGTAAGTTGTCATATACTAATTCTGCTACTTCAGAAAGTCAACTTAACTGTGGCTATTATTATTATACCGGAAATTACAATAGGACTCTACAGTAAAGTTCCTATATTAAGGGAGGTCATTCATTCTATGTTCAAACTTTTCAAGTTGAGAGAAATGTTGTTTCAATCACACATGATGTGTTGCTGCTAGCTTTAGCACGTTTAGCTTCTTCCCTGCCATTAAGAAGGGAAAATGGCAATTGGTGAGTGTCCAGTATTCCACACTTTTTCCATTTTTTTTTTTTTCAGTTTAAAAAGTTGCAGGAGTATGTTTATGATATGGTGCACTTCATACACACACATTTTATATATATATATATATATATATATATATATATATATATACTTGCATTGCACTTCATCATGCTACGTTTTGCAGTGTAAACATACTCCTGCTAGAAGTATATCAGCGTGCAGTTCACGGGAGGTTGTAGCGGGGTCAGATGTGAGTTTTGGATTTGGACTTTGGCTATTTGAACCTAGTTTAATGGAAATGTGTGCAATAACATGTGTGGAGTATAACAGAATATTTTTAAATATACTTTGAAATATTAACAGAGGTAAACAACCTCATCCAACACAATCCCTTCTGAATTCATGTCCACGCTCTTCGCTGCATTCGTCTTGAGATTTTTCAGCTAAGGAATTAAACTTCAGAATTTTTAGTGTGGGATGATTTGGCCGGCTGTTTTTGCTGAAATATTGCCCAAAGAGGGACAGTTTTTATTTCTCTTTCGTAACTCCCTGCAGTGCCAGCTTGGGTGGAATGACCAAAAGATGGGCAGCTCTTTGTGGACGTGTCCTCCAGGCTTGGCTGCTTGTTTTGGGGACGTGTGGAGAGACGAGAGAGCAACGCAGAAGCAATGGGAGACTGCCAAGCCTCCCACTGGGTGTTTATGGTCCTCATCAGTTTGAAATGTCAGCCTGACTTGAGAAGTTACACTAGGCTCTTCTATAAACGCCGTTCTTTTCACTCAAGTGATTTGGACAAAATCAACCTCCTGCCAGTCTTGGCTATAAAAGTCAGGAGGTCAATCATTCTGCCCGAAACAGTTGTAGTGCACATCCTTAAAATGGCAGGTTCAGATTACACAATGTCAGCCCGATTTTGGGACAATCTGTTTGATGTAGGGTCTCGTGGTGATTTGTCAATGACAATGGGCGTCGGGACGCAAGGATTGATCATTTTATCTCGTATAGTGTAAAGCTGCACGATTCTGGAAAAATTAAGAATCAAGATTTTTTGGGTTCAAACAGAGATCATGATTCTTCCACTATTCTGAACAGACAACTAAACAAAATAACGTAATTTACAAGTGGTTCTGACAAATGTTAATTGTTGCAGTCAAAAATCTAGGTGGAATTACAATATGCAATAGAGGAAAGGTTCGTGGAGCTGTGGCAGCGATACTCCTGCCTTTATGATGTTTCCTTGAGTGTTTACAATGACAAAGTGAAAACAGATAAATGCAATGAATACTGCAATTAGCATTAAGCTAGCAAATCATTCATCGCTTTGGTAGTCATTGTTTACGCTCTTGTTTCCGGAAGTCAGTTACTAGTTCTCGATGACATCACGCACGTCCTTTAAGATGGCAAGCGATGATTGGTCGGAAAGCAACATTTAGTCTGACATGTTTCTTGTCCACGACGCAGCAAGAATTCAGGAGTCAAAATCGCATAATCTGACAGTCACTAGCATAACAGACAAAAATATTGTGTAGTCTGAACCCGGCATAAGACACTGCAACACAAAACTTATTTTTCAAATCCCTTCTATGTCATCATCTAAAATCCGAAGATTCTTTATTTGCATACAAGTGCGATTGAGAATTATTTCTACTCCTGTAGACCAGGTAGAATGATAACAGAATTTATATTTTTGGGTGAACTATTAACAACATCAAGAGTGCAGAAAAACATGTCTAGATGTGTCTAATTCTTCGCATTTAAATCCCCTAGTGAACAACGTGCTAATTTCACTCCCTCCTCCATTTCCTACTATTCTTCTGGAGGCTTTTCAGCAATCGGCATGTGACCAAGCCATTGATCGGATCTTCTGCGCTTAAACAAACAGATGCAAATGGATTTTATATGCATCTTCCACTCAGCCCTTGAATTTTTTTTTTTTTCCTTATATTACAGACGCCACACTACACAAGTAAACAATCTGTGTTAAAAGGAGTGAAATAAGTGCTATGGCTGTGCTGTTCTGTTCTAGTTCAAAATCCCAAATTTTTCATCCACGTGTAGGGCTGAAATGTGAAACAGCCTCCACAGCTGTATGATATGAATTGATTAAATGGACGATTAAACGCTAGACCGAGCAGGATGGCTGTTTAATTCAAAGGCATATGCAAATAATCTTGCTGTGTAGATTGTTAGCCTACTACACACACACACATACACACTCCCTAACACACTCTCACTTCAGGATAATATGAACAGGAGCTGGGGAGAGCGTACTAAAGAGGATTACAACTCTCACAGACACCGTTTTCTATATGCAGCCTCAGAGATATGCATTTGTAGTATAGATGGCTCAGCGGACTCATAACCTGTATGCATGTTGGCAAGTTTCTTTCTGATCTCGAACAACAACATTGCTTCGTTTGCGTCAGATTTTTCTCACTAGAGCTATTTCGGTTGTTACATCCATGATTAAGCTGGCAAATCCTTCCAACACTGACTGTTGTTGCTTGTGCTTGGACGTGGCAGTGGTTCTCAGGAGGTTTTGCTTCTGAATGCGTCAAGTGTTTAATAGAGTAGGCTACACTTAATTGTGACAATCATCTAAAACTTCCTTGTATTGGAGAGTATAAAGAATATTAATTTCTATTTCACTGTAAATTTGATGTTTCATTTGATTCTTTTGTTTTATTTTACCTCATTGTGTGTATTGTCTTTGCAGCTGGTTTCTACCATAATCTGGCTACAGTATCTGGCTTTGGTTTCGGCATCTGTCTAATTTATCTAGCTTTTCCATGCGACAGATGCATATGTGGCAGAATATTGAGTGTTAATGGTCGCATGGCATTTGATGTCAACAACATTTGATGCGTTTCTCTTCCATCTAAAATTGATAAGCTTAATTCATTTCTCTAATATAATTATTCATGATTATACCATTAGCCTACATTTTTAGTTGCATTTTTGCCTTTAGCACATTTTTCTCCCTGCTGTTTGCGGCCTTATCAGAACAGACCTGCAACCCACCAGTTGAGCAGTGTTGTGCCTGAACGCGTTCATTGAACGATTGTTCATGAACTCTTTCATATTTTGGGAGAACGTGAACTGAACGTACTGTATTACTGCCTGATGAACGATACTGTGAACTCGTTCATTCTGGTGTCTGTGAACGGCACGCTCTCTCAGTTTAACTTCGTTCAATAGGGTGCCAGATTTCTATAGAGCCTTCCAGGCGAAAACCCGGCTAAAACACACCATAAACCAGCCTTAATATGTAGCGGAAAAACACCTAATCTGGCAACACCAGCCACCAGTGTCTACTGACTCTCTTGTTCGATCTCGTTCATCAAAATTAACGAATCTTTTTTCGAGTCATTTCGTTCATTTAAGGGGCTTTAAATGTTATACCATTAACTGGCAAATTCCCCGAACACATCCACCTACGCAATCTTGATCATATTCTGAATTAAGAAATCATTATAATGCAGTCAAAAATCGTTTACAGGGATCATAAATAATGACTTTACCTTCCGAGTCTTTCGTTCATTTGTCACGTGACAGACGCAACGAACGGATTGTTCATGAACGACTCATCACTAACGTTGCAAATCAAAACAAAAAGCAGCATGTTGCCGTCATGATCATTTAAACGAGTTTTATGACAAGGTCGGTGAGGATGGGAAAAATCTGACGCATAGCTTCAGTGTTAAAACTGATAAAATAATTATCTGTGGTTCTATATGGGCTGTGGCAATCATTTTGAACAAATAATAGCTTGCAGCAACATGGAAAAAAAGAACTATGAACTAGTTCATTTTTGGAACTGTGAACTTAGTTCAAAATTTTTTGAGTATGAACTATGAACTGAACTAGTTCATTTTAAAATTTGTGAACTGAACTTTGAACTAGTTCATGTAGAAAGTGAACTTTCCCAACACTGCAGTTGAGGACTGGTCTAAATGACATGTCCCTGAAAGAACCCTTTGAAAGCGTCCTAAAAGCAAATCTATTCCGCACACCTGCAGCATTATCACAGCAAATGAGCACGGGTGATCTTCCTCTGTTCCTCATATTACTTCCACGTTTATCACCACATCTTTCTCGCTCTGCACTAAAAATCACAATGCGCCCCATGCATGTTCTGACATGCCTGTATATCCACCAACATTTCACACTTGACAAAACCCACAAGCCCACCTGTCACTAGCTGTGCCAGCAGGTGATATGGAAACTCATAGCGGCGTGGTGTCGGGCTCCACACTGACCCAGTTAGCTGTGGACTCGGTAATGAGGCAGTAACTCGCTTCAGCTCTTGCGATCCATGCGTGCCAGTGCCCTGTGGCTGCACAGCATCTGGACCTCAGCTGCATCTTGTCAGGTTCAGCAAACATGCCCAGGACCATGACAGAACAGCCAATATGTGCAGTCCGCCGCATACATCATATGTTACCTGAGTGCTGTTTTCCAGGAAATCGCTATTATCTAGAGCGCATAGATGAGTCTTTAGGGACCTGTTAGATACAGCAACAGTTCAATATTTAAATAGATATTTGGAGGGGTGGATCTATGTTGGATTTACGTTTACTGTTGTTTCAATGTAAATTTCGCATTAGCTTAGCAGATTTACACCACCTCTCTGAGATATAATGTCTGTATTGTACATGTATAGCTCTAATTAAATGTATATTTCTCTATTGTACATCCTGTTAGGCATGACTGTGGTGGACACAGTACAAAGATGCTTTTGAGCTTCAGATTGGTACAATACTCAAGTCAGACAGCTGTACTTATTGCATTTCTCCATAAGTTCTCTCCAAAAACAAATTTGAAGACGCTTTGTGGGCAGGATTGCATCATGCTTATAAAACTAGAAGCAACTTTGGCTTGAACTTTAACTTCTTTTCTGTCTCCAAGATCTCAGTTTTTAGATGAATTATTATGAAGAACTTACATTGATTTCTACGGTTAAATGTCAGATTTTGCAGACCGGATAAAAATATTTTGAATCTCTTGGTCTAACTTGTTTACGTTACCTCACACAGCAATGAAGCAGCCAGAATACCGCATGTGCAGTAATTGCTTCAACTAATGGGATCTGAAAATCGAAGAGGATGGATAGATTAAGGAAAAGCCAGTCTTTTTAAAACAATCACCCACTGCTGCGTATTGTGATCTACAGGCTATTATACTCTGAATATAATCAAGAAATCTTGAAAGAGTAATAGAGGAGCTTTGTTTATTTAAATGGTCCTATTATTTCCAAATCCATAAAAGCAGTACATAGTTGTATACATTCATTGCTGCTTGGGTTGTTGGCAGTAATGAAGGTAGTTAGGCGGCATTGGAACTGTTTTGTGTAGTGAACCCCAAGAGAATCATTACCCCTTTTTTTTGCAGTCTTTAGCCATTGTATTTAAAGACATACAAAACTGAAGAGCTCAGCTCTCAGTGGAACTGCTTAAACCAATAGAAAATCCCCTTGTTTAAAAAAATCCATGCTCTTAATTTACATTGAGCCGATACAACTCTGCACTTTTTGCGGTCTCGGTGAACAGGTGAAGAATATAAACTGCTAAAGGGTCAGTTATTGTATTTCTTATAACAGAAAAACAAGCAAACCCACAAATAAACTTTCTGAAAGTGAGGAGAACATAACATTTGCTCGAACAAGTGACTTAGACTTTAATCTTTTACCTTATACAGTATGCCTCTAATGAGATTTATAACTTGATGTACACATGTTTCATTAAAAATGAAGTATACTAATAATATTATTTAGGAACACATGATACATTGGTAACATATCAGTATCCGATATGAACTGGTTAATATTGTGTGTGTGGCATATGAATATTGAGTTATGGCAAAGGCAATCTAAATGTAAAAATAGGGGAAATTGGTGACATTATATTTGTCGTTATATTTGATAATTAAATAAGTAATTTAATGAAATATTCATCACATCGACTCATTTTACAATCCTACTAGCCCTTTATTTAGACTAAAAACCATTCTCATTCATTTGGTGAGGAACATAGCATTTTGTGCAGCATTTGCACAGCCTGCCATGCTGTTGGCTATATGCCACTGCAGTAGACGCATATGCCGTATTAATGCTAATGATTAATTGATCGTTAATTTAAAATCATGGGAATTTGTGTAAATTGACACACCTAGTCCAGCTCAATCCAGATAAAATCAACAGCGCTGGCTTGCAGCCCCAGTGCAACCTTTCAGATCTCGCATCACTGATTATATTACCTCTTGTGTGGATACAACATCAGGGTGTGTTTATTTGTGTGTGATTGTTTGACATGATGATAATGTGCGTTCCTAATGCATCCGGTACATGAAACTCTCTATATTCAGTATGCAGACGGGAATAAATGAAGCACAATATGGCCTGTTGTTAATACGCCTCAATGAGGAAGTCTGCAGAAAATAATGATCTGCCCCATCAGCGCTCTTGATTGGCAGGCGTATGATTAATCTCAAACTGTGATTAGGCACTTTTGGTCCAGGGCAGCTGAGGTGAGAGGGTATTTTCATTAGGGCCTCATGGATAGTGAAGATGAAAATATTACCATGATTATTAACTGTTGTTCTGAATTTGATTACGTTTAATTGCATGGATGAAATTTAAAGCCGCAACAGTGGAAATCTGGACTTGTTCGAAGGTCATCATTGACTTCATCTCACACTTCATGATATATATATATATTTTTTTTTTGTCTGGTAGAAGCATGTCTCCAAAATATGTTTTCTAATCATGTGTCTGGGATATCAGCCCGTAGAATATGTTAATTTGGCCAGATTCATACACGTACAGAGCCCGTATCCAAAACAAATGAAATCAGGCAATCCTGTTTCATTTTTGGAGTCGAGCCAGGACAGTTCTGAAAATTATTTCTAGTGAGTCTTAAGGGATACTCATTAGTTCCAGCAGGAGCATAACATTTCTACACGCTCTTTTTGAATAAATGCAAGCAGGTAACATCCTGCCAAAGGCCATTTAATTCTCTCGTTTATCAAATTGCGAGCCGAGTTTCAGAGCACTTTTTGATCCCCGCCAAGACATTCAGTGAGCGCACTAATCATTTAAAGGACTGAAATGCAATTTCAAACCTGCATTTTTGCACTATAATTACAAGCTTTTGTTCTTGTATGATTTCCCTCTACTTTTTTATGTCCTTGCTTGTCCCTGAGAGTTAGCAGACGAGAGCTTGTCTAATCCGAGATGGGACTTGCTGGCTTGGTGTTTGGGATTGAGAATTCTATGTTTATTTACAGACCTGTGACTCTTGAATTGTCCTCTTGATGTAACAGCTTAGCAGCATCTTGAATTCTGATGAATAAGAGCATGAATAACCTCTGTAAGTAACATACTGACAGTGTTTAAAATACCTATAAAAGATGGTGACCTCTGAGAAGTCTCATCACAGTGGACATGACGTTATTTAATATCATTAAATCAAACTGGATAGTGTTTGGGGGTTCTCAGAAAATTTTAACAATGTATTTGTTATGGTTGTCAAAGTTAAAATGCTAAATTAAGATATGAATTAATGCATTTATTTTTAATTGTATTTATAATTCTTTATTATAATTTACTTTTTTTTTACTATTTTTGTTCTATTGACAGTAATTATTATTTTAAGCTAAATATGCAGTTATTCTACTGATTCTAACATTTACTATAATAGTGGGCAGAAAAAAAATCTTATAGTGTTAATGTAATTAATACAAAGTAAATATTTTCCAGATTATATTTGAATAATTTGCTTCAGTAAGCTAGTTAAATAATTTTGCTTTGACATTGTGACAATGTTAAAGCCAATTATTTCATTTTGCAAACAATGTGCTATCTTTATAATGTGACTTGTAATAGTTTTACAAAAAGTTTATATGGGTCTTTTACATGAAAATATGTAACTGCCTTTATATTTTAGGAGATCATCATATTTGGTGGTCCTCTGGGTCAAAAAGTTTGAAACCCCCCGATTTAACAATCGAGTTCACACAATTCCAACAATTCACCAGTCAATTCTCAGTTAACCATCAACAGCTTCTAAGTGAATGGAGAGCGTAGCAATTGGGACCACAAAACTTATGAGAGCAGCTCCGATGGAAGACAGTGATTTAACATACAGCTCATATTTCCATCTCTGTGAATTACCAGAACCCCACATGAAAAAACACTCTTGAGACAGGCATGTGTGCAGTGTAGAGTAGCGATTGTGACAGACAACTCGCTGTCCACTGTAAGATTTAAAAAGAAAGTATTTGGCAGCTGCTCATGCGGCATAGGCCTAATGACAATTGTAATTTTGCAGTTTCATCAGTTTTTTCATATTTACTATAAGTTCACAAGGAATTCTTAATTATAGCTGTCTGTCTTTGCTTGCGTGATGACAAAGGAAAGAAACACAACTGTAGTTTGATCATATACATGATAATAGGACCATCTGTGTATATTCCTAAGGATTTATTATTATTATTATTATTGAGCCTTTTCCAGGGAGGTTTTGGAGTCCAATTTTTCCTTATTTATGAAAATATAGTGCACATAATTATGTACTCATACATTTGTGTAATGATGACCAGATGCTTATTTATTTTATAGATATATTATGTGCATATGTACTTTAAGATGAAAATGTACTTGCTCTCTCTGCTATTGCATGATTCGTGTCTACGCCTATCTCAGTTCCATCTGGGATGAGCTCTGCCACGGTGACTGTGAAATCACATGGAAATCCAGATGAATAATAAAGTGACTTACAGTTTAGAGTGGTTTGTATTATGCCAGGAATGTTGTTGCCATTTTCAGATATTGTGGGTGGGAGGACTGGCAGAGGAGATATCACAAAACTGAACACCCCTTAATTAGTATTGAACATTAAAATCATGTATTTGCATAAAACATAGGTCTTTGGCTTTGTCTCCTGTAGTCCTATAGAGGCTAAACATAAAGCTAGTTTTCTGTAGGCTGTAGGATTATTTTGTGAAATGTTCTTTCTGTTAAGCTTTGAACAAGGAAAGAAAGTAGCATCTACTCATTTTTTATCCTCAGAAATATATAAAAGGAATACGCTAACAAATTAGCCAGTAGCAACGTTGTCATTAGCACTTCGAATATAACGGCTTTAGCATGTGGTGTCACAGGTGTGCATTTATACTAGAGCTGGGTAAATTGAGAATCACAATTTTTTGGTGTAAAATGGAGATCACGATTCTCCCATGATTCTGAAGAGAAAAACACATTAGCCACCTAAACAAAATAACATGCATCAGGTTCTGACAAAATGTTCATTAGTCTATTTAAAAAAAAATATTATATTGAACGAAATTATTAAAAAATAATTTAAATGGAGTCAGTGCCTCATTCATAAAGACTTGTTTCGTTATTGGTTGAATCAACGTTTGTGAATAAATCTTTAAAATGAATGATTCAGTGACAAACACTATTTTTAAACATTCGCTCATTGACACCTCCTGGTGTAACAATACGCAATACAATTTATACTCTTATTTTTAGCACTATCGTAGACATCAGTCTTTACACCCAAACTATAAACTTTTATCCCTTGTTATTTAAATGTTTGTGACACATCAATAACAATAATGAGTGGCTAAATATAGTTAAAATAGGCTACTGTTTGTGAAGCTGCTTCATACTGTACATTTACATGGCAGCTGCTCTGTCCGGATCAGCGGCAGTGCGAACGCAGATTTGAATGTTGCTGTGTGATGATCGTACTTTCAAAGTCTTTGGTTTAAACAGTTTCACACAGCAAGCGTCAGCGGAGAGTAAACAGCACGTGTTTGTCGCTGCCCATTTCAATGAACGAGAGCGTTCACATCGGAAGCGTGACGGCTGACCCTCTTAGTCTTTAAAGGAGAACTCCGGTCAATTTTAACATTGAGCTAATTTTTTTGTCAATTTGGAGTGTTGTCAATACAGAGAACAACGACAAAAATCGGTGTTGCCTACACCGTGTTATCCTCTTTTTAAAATTTGCACCCTGTTGACTTCAATGGGGCAATATTTAAACCTGCTTTTAGCCTCTTTACATCCTTGATGTGTCATTACAAGTGCACAGGTCATGTGAGTGATTCCTTCAGAGTGAACACGAGTGAATCTGACTGCAGTAGATGTGAAAGATATGGATAAAAATGACGTTATTTAAGCCATTTATATCCTGTTTTCGGTTGAATTCCAAAGTAGTCGATTGTCGAGTTCACGCGCATAGGTTTAGTACCTATGATCACGCGCGTGAACTCGGCAATCGACTACTTTGGACTTCAACCGAAAACAGGATGTAAACAACATTATAAATAACATCTGGCTTAAATAACATCATTTTTATCCATATCTTTCACATCTACTGCAGTCAGATTCACTCGTGTTCACTCTAAAGGAATCACTCACATGGCTGTGCACTTGTAATGACACATCAAGGATGTAAAGAGGCTAAAAGCAGGTTTAAATATTGCCCCATTGAAGTCAACAGGGTGCAAATTTTAAAAAGAGGATAACACGGTGTAGGCAACACCGATTTTTGTCGTTGTTCTCTGTATTGACAGCACTCCAAATTGACAAAAAAATGAGCTCAATGTTAAAATTGACCGGAGTTCTCCTTTAAGATGGGCAGCAACAAAATACACACTGACGCTTACGATGTGAATAAGATCGCATAGGTGTTTGAATCGAGATGACAATCTTTTAACGATTAATTGTGCTGCTCTAATTTATGCTTATTTAATGTGTTTGAATGTGAGTCAGAACTATCCGGTTTATAAAAACTTTGAAGAATTTCTGGTAACCTTGAATATTCCTTGAGAGCTCAGTGATTCATATTTTTCAATTTATACCACAACTGTACTGTAACACCACTCTGATGATCTAATCCATGACTTTTCCAAGCTCTATGCTCTACCTCATAACTTGGTGATTTCTTTGTTCTTTTCTTCTGTGACTATTGACAAAATCACCCCATTTATTATGAATTATCATATTGTGTTGACATCACTGCCTGAGATGAACCAATTAAGAACCATTAATGCAGCACTAATACTCAATATCGACAGAACGATAAGCTTTAAAATGTGCTAAAGAACCTTTCTGTCTAACAAAGGGGAATCATTCCTTCCTGGGGTAAAGTGGAAGTATAAATGGACCATTTTTCAATTTGAAAGTCTCTCTTTTTCTGCAATGTGAGCAATTAAGTTGAGCTCTTGTGGAAGTCACTCACAGCACTCACCGCAGCCTTCGGCAGAAAAAGATCTTGGAAATCCTCTCGTCCGTTCCTTCTCATTTTTCATTTTCCCTTTTACCCTGTCACCCAGAATGATAGCATGAATATTCACAACACAGTATGGCATACTATGTCTTAATCCAAGTTATTATCTAAAAATGCATTCACACAAGATTGTAGTTGGCCTAAAGAAAAGATATATGGTTGAAAATACAAGATATTAGCCTTTTAAAGGGAAAGTTCTCCAAAAATCTTTATTTACTCACCCTCTAGTTGTTCCAAACCTGTATGTCTACCATGGAAAACATAAAATGGACTTTGCCTTCATGACTCATTGCCATCATGACATTAAAAGTTCTCCTTTTGTGTTTACTGAAAACAATTAAAGTCATATCTTATTGGAATGACATGAGGGTGAGTAAAGGATGACAGAATGTTCCCTTTTGGGTCAACTAATCCTTTAGATCAGTGAAGTTGCTTCACTGTATGTAGATAAATTAGAATTAATTCTATATGAAATAGGGCAGCATGATTTGGGGGGGAAAATGAAACAAATAAACACATGACTGCGACAATATATTGTGTATTTGAGTTCTTCACGCCTTCTCTGGTATTTTAATAATAATAAAGTATGTTTATAATGTAGTGCTAATCAACATATAGCCTTTATCACTGTATAGAATATAGTGGGTGGTGGTGGCCATCTTGAAAAATGGCCGCCATCTTGAAATTGCAAGTAGCTGTGGGTGGCTTATTGTCTAGTGACCATCAGAGACTGCTCATGCCAATTTTCATGCTTGTATCACCAAATAAACCACTATATCACGTAACTGCTCCACTAAGGTGTCGGCCATCTTGAAAAATGGCCCCATCTTGAAATTTCAAGTGGCTCGGACAATTTTCTTGTCAAGTGACCCATGGAGACTGCTCATGCCAATTTTCACGCTTGTATCATAAACTGAACGATTCTGCCAAACATAAGCACTTAGCCGTTCCACTAATAGGCCTACTATAAAATAATATATTGTCTACCTCGTTCTGTGATAAGAAGCCACATCAGATCACAAAAGGAAATTTCAAACCCTCGACTGATGATGTGAATTGAGTAAAAACATGTTATTAAATTGTCTTTTGCTTCGCATTACAAGTTTAGGAAGATGTTTGACACTTGTTTCTTTCTCAAATGCACCTTATAAGCGAATCAAACTCGCAGTGCTTTCAGAGATGGAGCAGCATTTACTAGTGATCACAGAGCCACTCTTTTCTAACACGCTGTGCATTTATTTAATTAAAAATCATGTTGATATTTCATAATCGCACTATACCAAATTGCTATTTCAGTTAGATTCCGATTAATCGTGCAGGCCTAGTATGAAATATCAAACATCCTAATATTCCTGGGAGAAGAAATATCACAGGAGTAAAGTTCGTTTGCCCTTTTTAGATTCATAAAAAAGGTCTTTAAAAGGGATATTATGACAGGAAAATAGGCCTTAATGGCCTCGTCCTCTGATGGGTTTCATAACACATTTATTTGAACTTTGAATCTTTTCTGGGTCAATCTCCCTCAAACATTTTGATTGGAATTTATGTTCTTTCTGCTGAGTGAGGGTGTTGTATAAAGACTGTCGGTTTCTTTTCAGGGAGTGATGGAGACAGATTTCACTTAAACACAATGCTTAATGACTCATTAATGCGGTCAGCCATTGAAAATTGATGAGATAGACATTTTATCCCGATTAGCTCCGTTAATGGGCATGCCTGTAAAACCAAACTGTCATTTTAATGATGCATGCACATTTCCAGGGCCTCTTATTTTTAGATCAATAATGCGTTTAGTAATCCATCAAGATTGACAGCGATCATTAAAATAATAAGGAAAGTGGATATTTGATATGAGGCGCTCCTGGTGGCTGCTTTTCGTGGAGGCTAATTGTCTGAGGCTGAACAAGGCAAGCTGCCCTGACAAGCTAAGCATCACCACAATGCCAAATCAATGGTGATTCTACCTTCAAGAAAGTGTTTACCCTCATGTTCTATTGAGATTGACTTCACTGCTTTTGCCTGGGGTCCCAGAGATCATTAATCTCGTATTTTCTATTATTTTCCAGTTCTAGACATGGACATGTTTGGTAGTATGACATCTGTTCAGGGATAATTTCATCTCAGCAAAAATACAAAAAATCAAAATAAAGAACTGTGGAGTGTGTGAAACCAATCTGAAAATCTTATCCTGTGAAAAATCATTGAATTTAATTCATATTTTATGTCTGGGGTCTCTGAGATTCCAAACAGAAATACTGTAAAATGTTTAATGGACAGTGGTTGTAGGGTGTTTGTAGGGTGTTATCAAATTGATATTTTGTTGACATTTAGTAGAAATCATGGATGTAGAAATGACTCAATGTAAAAATGGTCTTTCAGGCCCCAATCAAAACAAAGTATGAATGAGATGTTGAATTTTTCTCTGTAAGGATATGTTACATTATGCACCACACATTTTGAATGCCAGAAAGAGCCTATATTATGTAAATTGCATGTTGGATTGTTGGTAAATGCTGTTCTGTCTTGGCTGACATATTTTTATGCTGAACTTCCATAGTTGGAGACTCTCAAATGGCTTCAGTGTTGCCTGGTAATACAAGGCTGTTGGAGTTTGTTATGGATGTCTAAAACGGATTTAAAAGCAGACTCGATGTGTCAGTGTTACAGTCACAATTGGACTGAGAGTCATTGCTTTGAGTTGTCCATTAGGAGCATTTCCAGGATTGTAGAGAACGCTTGTGCCACTTCCTGTCACTTTCCATTTACATCATATTTATTCATTTTGGCAGACTGCTTGACCAAAGCTACTTCCAATTACTGTATACAATTTATGGCTGATACAAATACAAGTGGAGGTTACAATGAAGAAACAGAGTGGCGCAAAACAAACAATAACCTTGATTTTGTGGTCATGCTGCTGAGATATATAGTTGACTTGAAGTAAGTTATCCAGTAGTCTCGCTTGTGACAAAGTCTGGTCCCCATTGCAGCTTAAACTGGGTAGCAGAATTGGTGAATAATAATAATTATTATAATTATAATAATAATAATAATTATTATTATTATTATTATTATTATTATCATTCCAATGTGACCACCCATTAAGAACAGACTATCCTATAAAGCATGATGAATACAGTGTGATTTGTCATTTCTACATTTCTACCAGTTATTGGCCAGTTTTGAAACAAGATTCCTACTTATCAGCATTTCAAAGCTCTAAAAATGAGATGTAAGACTCATAAAGGTCATTTTTGTAAATGAGTTTGATTGAAGATATCTCAATTTTCATTCTGTTTTTAGAAATTACCATAACAAAGTAAGTTTTTAATAGGAGTAATAGGGTGTTTCTTCAACCTTGGGCACTTTTATCTCTCAGGGGTTGGTTTTACCTTTTTTATTATTTAATTTTTATAACTTTATATTATATGAAGGTCACATTAAAACTGTCTTCGAAACTTTTTACCATGCTTTCTTGGTATGGAGGCAGTCGTGGCCTAATTGTTAGAGAGTCAGACGGGAAACCTGAAGGTTGCGGTTTTGATTCTCAATACTGGCAAGAAATGAGTGAGGTGCCCTTGAGCAAGGCACCTAACCCCCAAACGCTCCCCAGGGCGCTACAGTAAAAATGGCTGAGTATTGTAAGTTAGTGTAAGTGGTTACCAAGTAAATAACAGTGTCAGTAAAGAGCATACTCAAGATATGAGAATATGTGATGTGTGAAGATTACAAATAAGTCTGAAAATATTTGAAATGATGTGTCTGGTTTTATGTTTATTTTATAAAAAAAAAAAAATGAAAAAAAAAATCTATAGACTGCTATTAAACATACTACGAAATGTGAGATGTGATAGCAATGCCAGTGCAGTGGAAATGCTGAATGCAATCTCCTATACATGTATAATCCACTTTTGGAGATGGAATTAAACTGAGAGTTAGAAAATAAACTCATTTAAAACACTCTTCCTAATAAAGTGCCCAGGGTTGAAGAAATACCCAATGATCACTGGGAGCTCTGTTAAGAGGATTTTTGTTGTACATCCCTAGTGAAAAATAAATATACTAAATGTATTTGAAATATATTTATTTTATGCTAAGTATACTACAAATACATTATGTACTTAAAGGCATGAAAATGACCTTTTATGTAGTGTGTAACATAGCTCTAAGTGAATGAAAACATCCTGCAAAGTTTTAAATCTGAAAGTGTACCATATATAAAGTTATTGTCTTTCAAAAGTAATTGTCGACTCTGAGTCAATGAAATTAATCGTTTTCCAAATGAGTCATAAGCCGTTTCGTTGAGACGTCAAGACGAAACTTTAACATATTGCCTGCCCACTTATTGCACCCAGACACCAGGGAAAACTTCAACCTCATGTCGAGAAGACACTGTGCTCTACAATGTGAAGATAAAGCCAGTTTTTTTTTTTTAACTGCCTAAGGACGAGCATGTGAAGAATTGGTGGTTAAAATTCATCTTTACCACGATACCACAGCAGTATAATCCTAAACTTTTGCTGTGTTCCCTTTATTTTACTTATGACTGCTTCTCAAATCTCGGAGTTCAGTGCAAGATACGCAAACCGCTTGCTCTTGAAAAAGTTTAGTTTTGAGTTTTATATTGTGTAGGTCTCCTGCTAACTGGTTAACTCACATTATTACTGTCTTACTGAAATACTTCTGCTAATCAGTTGGGGGCCACTATTACCCACAATTCTGTCTATTAATGCAGATTGTCTGTCGTTCTCACTACTTTGAGGAAAGATTAAGCATGGAGCAAGATTTGTTTTACCAACATTTATGTTACATCAGTCATTCACGCTAGAGCTCGGCTAATGTATACATTGCATACATGCACTATTATTGGTACAGTTTCCACGTGTTCACCGCAATATATTAGAAAAAATACTAATAGTATAATAAATAATAAATTAGTAGTAGTAAAATAATCGGTTTGTTGATGGACATGCACTTGTTAATGGTGATGGTGAGGAATTACAGTTGCAACATCTCATAATGTACCTCAAACTGAGTAGAGTATCACTGAGAAACACTAAGTCCTGCTTGAGTCGTCCTTGCGATGGAGGTTCAGTTTGAATAACTAGTTCTTCCAATGTTTCATCGTCAGACTCACGCTCGGATTGATATGGTAAAATCGACGTCATTGTTCGTTACTGTCTGTAGTTTACGGTGTAGGAAGCCTCAGGACAGCTGACGTTGTTATGGCAATGGGCGTTTTTGTTTTCAGTGCGCGCTGTACGCGGTAAACCAATCACAACAGACTGAGCTGTCTGGCCAATCAGAGCAGAGTAGCTTGCGGAAAGGCGGGATTTAGAGAGATTGATTCATTTGACGAGTCGTTTGAGAATCATTAAAAATTTGGTGATGTGCAAATGCATATTATGAGAAAATGAAACAGTTTTTTACCTTTGATGCATGTAAACCTGTTGTAGGAGACTCCAAAACAACATTAGGAGACTTTAAAATAGCATAATAGGGGCACTTTAATATAAATGTCCTACAATTGTACTTTTTTATACTAAATTGATACTTAAACTCTGCTAAATTGGAACAACTAGGCTAATTGTATACTTAATGTACTTGAGTATATCTTTAGTTTCTGAATAACTAAAGTATATTTGATTTTGCTAAAGTGGAACTATTTCATTATAATATTCTCAAGTCTCAAGCGATATGTCAGTAAATATGTTAATGGTTTTGTAGTATACTTAGTATGACATAAATGTACTTTAAATACATTTTGGCATAGGTTTTTTTCACTAGGGATATCTTGAAATTATATTCTATAGCAGTTACAGATTTCATAACCTGAACCCAAAGAATGACAGATTTTATTCTGTTTGCTATGAGAAGAGACACATTAATTAATTTCCTAGGCACTAATTGCAATAAGCCAATGAACTAATGTGTCATGCATTTAGTTAATTGATTTAATTTACTTACTGTAATTAATAGTCACTAACTCTGCTGTTCTCTTGTAAATTGATAGTGAGTAAATTTATTGGAAAGCATGGCATCATAGTGCACATTTTGAATAATGGTGTCTGTGCTTTGCTCACTGTTTACGGTATGTGGACCATTTTGAATAGATGCTTAGCAAGAGAGAGAGATACATTTTGGTCAGAGGAGGAATGCTACAAAAACCATACTGGATATATTATCATCAGAGTGCTACTTCAATCAGGCCCAAAAAAGCCTCTTGTGAATGTTCTTCTCATATGCACTGACTGGGCTGCCTTGAACTCCAGCGGATTTTTACTTTAAAATGAAATCTCATTGAATCTTTTGATAATGCTTTATTCTTGCAGCCAAATCTTGCTCAGTCAAGGGCATTTGAGTTGCAACCTCACTGTTCTCGCAGAGAGGAGAAAGATTCATCTTCACAGCATCCAATATGGTTCCAGGCTGAGCTGATTAGCCGTTTAATAAAACGTCTAGATGAATTTAGCACTGATGTGCGCTCATATGCGGCATGGCTGAAGATATTGGACTTGCCCTCCCACCGTGTCCTTTTCAGAAGAACAGTTACAGCGGGCTCCTTTGAGATGGGCACTTCCTCCTGTCGTCCTCTTCAGGAGCAGATGAATCTTATTAGAGATGCATTTTGTCAAAAAGACCGTCACCTCTGCTTTTCTTCACACGCTCTTATTCTGCGTGGAGAGTAAACGATATTGAAATGGATTTTTGCTTCTCATTGCATCCAACATATTAATATTGTGCATGGCAAATGTTCCCCTTGCAAAAGCCAAATTTCCGACTGAAGCGCACCTGATCAATAATTTTCACACAGTGCAATGTGAACTCCAGGCCGTGAAAGTACGGAGACGCATACCAAGCAGAGCCTCTAAGGTATACTGTGGTCAGCATAGCATGAGGCGCTTGCTTTTCTTACCATAGAAAAACCATCATTTACATCCATATGAAAAGAAGGTGCATAAAATATGGCCTTTTGAACATTGTGAGGGCAGGTAATTTCTTCACTGTGTGTGTCTGCCTATAAATGTTGGATCCAATGTGAAATATCATTTTGTATTCTATTTTAAAGTGTACTTTTTCTAAACAATAAGGGTCTTAAGCTAACGAAGAGCACACTACACTAAGTGCAACCAATAAAAACGATTTATGTGAAGTTAAAACATAGTAATGAACAGCAGCATTTGCAAAATATTTTTCTAATAACAGATGACATAAAAATAATAATTTTTTAACTTGTTAATTTCAAACCATGAGGTTAGATTCATTTAAATGAACTGTCCGAACAAACTGATCGTCCGAATGAACAGATCGATTTAAATGAAACAAAAAAAACTGATTCTTTTAAATGAACTTTCTGCACATTCTAAGCAAGCATATATTTATTATTTAAAAATAACTTTTGCGAATTGAGATAAATATTCCATAAATATATTTTCATTAAAAAAAAGGCAATGGTTTATTTAGCTGTTTTCTTTATTGCAGCAACACTTGTCATTCTGTTTGACTCATAAGAACTCTTAGGCATAAGAACATAAGAATTTTAAGCATCCGAAATAAATGTCTGTTGGTTATTTTTCTGTGATAAATTATGTCTTTTGTTGGCGGTTTCATGTATTTTCTTGTAGCTCCTAATAGGTTCACTGTAAGTTACCATACAGCTACTTGCTATATTAACATTTTTTTTTTACTAACATTTGTCGGAGTACTGTCCACAAAACTATGACTCTGACAAGAACATTTATTTGTTAATGACCCTGGATGTAGCTCTATCTCTCCACACTGTTTATCAGGAAGTAGCTTGATACTGCAGCTATTTTGAAAACCAATGAACTACTATCTACTGAAGACAGTAGTTATTTTAGCAGTTAATACTGCTGCTTTTAGTTAGTTACTCACCAACACTGCTGTCTTCCTGTCTCTGTCCATCGGCCTGTGTCCATATGGCTTGTAGCCTATTCCATGCTGAACATTAATGGGCTATAGTTTTCTATGGCCCTACATTGGCTGGCCTCTGCAAGCTCCTCATTAAATGATATGAATGGCATATCTGTCAGGCCTCATGTTCTTTTGGCTGTTGAGGGAAAATATGTGCTACCATTGGCACCCAGTACAGGCTCACCAAGGCACCCATTTTGAGGTGCAAATAAATAAAAAACAGTTTTCTGAGTGCCAGGTCGCCCTCTCGGAATGCTAGCACCTCTGCTAACGCTTGTCAGTCCTGTTCGGAGGTGTCAACAGCTGTGTAGCAGCCTGGACGGCTCACCTTTTCTTTTTCTCCTCCAATGCCAGACCGTGCTTAGCATGACAGAGTGATTGGCAGACTGATATTTATGTGTGCTTTCAAACCCTTGACATCTAAACAACATGAATCTAATGGTGCAAGTGCAAAGTTATTTCCTAGGGAAATGGTGGAAGGGGGTTCTTCATTCCTCTGATTTGGCAAGTGAACATGCCCATAAAATCAGATCGTTAATCAATTCCCGTGCCAAATTGAAGCCGTTTAAGAGATGTTGTGTCGTTGTGGCTTTCCTGCTGTTTTTCATTACATATCCCTTTCGGCACTGAGTTATATAAACTGAATGTTGATGATTAGATGTGGCTTTATTTTCCAAATGCATTTATGTGCAGTTCTTGCTAACCTCTGTCTGTCTGTTTTTCATCATTGTTCTGCATTACCACGCTGCGTCTAGCTAGTAGAGATGCTATGATGTGGGAGTCTGAACTGCATGACCCGAATGACTGATTGTCATTGTTTTTTTTTTTCTCTATTTTAAAGGGATAGTTCACCTAAAAAAAAAAAAATGATGTCATGTCATTCCAAACACATATGACCTTGCTTCTATGGAACACAAATGTGAATATTTTATGAAGTAAAGCTGCACGATTCTGGGTAAATTGAGAATCATGATATTTTGATTTAAAGGGATGGTTCGGAGTAAAATCAACCTAGGGTCCTTTGCACCATGACCTCGAGCCAAACACCCCCCAGAAGCCTTTTTTCCCTTGGTCGAACATTATTAAAGTTAGAGCTTATTTAGAGATATCAGCCGTATGGCTTAGTACAGGCGCTAATGGATCCTAGGCTGTATCTCGTAAATTACCCCACTAATAATGCAAGGCATTGGAAAGTTTGTAAGTACATCAAGAGTTTATTTAAATAACACTTGCCTGATGGCTAATGCTACCACTAACCCAGGCGTCGAGGTATAAAATAACATTTAATTTACTAGATTACTGTTTTTTTTTTTAAATGTTTCAATGATCCAAAGGTGTGTTCAACTTGAAGCGTCGCTGCACAGATGGATTGGTGTATGACATCAAAGTACCGTGAGAGCGATTAGAGAGCGGACGGCTCCGTATGCTTTCAGAGCGCTCTTGCGGTAGTTTGATGTCATACACCGATTGGTCTGCGCAGTGCCGCTTCATGACGAACACCCTTAAAGACTTCACTTGTTTCATTACTGGATGAATCAGTGTTTTTGAATAAATCTCTTGATTGAATGATTCAATGACAAATACATTTTTAACAGTCTCTTGGCACCACTTAATGGTGTAATGATGTAATTGATACAATCTTTATTTGAAGCATCAATTTACTTTCAAAAGCTACTGTAGACGCCAATGTTTATATCCGAACTATAAAGTTTTATCCCAGTACTTGATCTGTGATAATTTGATTTATTGTAAGACAGAAATAATGATCCTGTGTGGTTCAAAAGACTGTTTGTGAAGCTGTTTCATATCTATACATGACAAGTGCTCTCTCTCTCTGTCAGTGGCAGGGCCAACGCAGATCTGGATCACTGTGGTCGTACTTTTAAAAAGTTTAATAGACTTGAATTGAGGAATAAGGTCACGTGGGTGTTTAGCCTGGTTAAAACCAGACCATTCTCAGTAGTAACTGAGTTATGGTCTGGCAAAGCTTCTTTAATAACTAATTTCCAAAGGGGTGTCACCAACGGACGTCGCTCAAATGCCTCTGGGCGCAATTGGATAGACCTAAAACTCCTAAAACCAATCAGAGCGATCGTCATCGTGTAAAGCCATATGCTGTGTCCCAATTCGCCTAAGTTACACTATGCCATAAAAGTCTTTTTGTGAAGAAAATGTATTTACTTTTGAATGTGTAGCAAAAAAGTAGGCAAGCTTTGGGACATACTACTTCGTCATCTTTATCGGACGGATCTGTCACGTAAACTGCCCTGTCAATCATCTTGTCACAGTTAAAATCCTCTATTAAATCTAATTTAATTTCCTACCGTTTCGGAGAGAAATGTAGTAGCACGTTCATTTGCCAGTGGGTCTTTCATTGAGACTGTCCTCATGTGTTTGCAATTTGAATATAATAATGCATTTAAAAGTTGGTGCGCTTCACCAACAGAGTGGACGTCGCTCAAATGCCTCTGGGCGCAATTGGATAGACCTAAAACCAATCAGAGCGATAGTCATCGTGTAAAGCCCGCCTCAACGTTTCTGATTGGTGCCGCTATTTCGACGGCATGGAAATGGGCTTGAATGAGCTCTTTGCCAGACTACATTTGCCGGAAGTTGTCTGGGTTTTCCAATCACAATCTTTTAACGATTAATCATGCAGCTTTATGACGGCGAGTAAAGAATTTACATGTTTGAAAGTAATCTTATAACACATTCTGGGATTTGTCGTTTATTTAGATTTTAAAAGTTTTGTTTTTTTCTTATTAAAACATCTTGCACCTCATTGTATTCAGACTCTGATCTATTATATCATGATTGTATACATCTGTCCACTTCTAAATACGCATTTAGGACACTGTAGCTCATTTAATTGATTTAAAATGAATGCAATGTGTAATTATGCAGATTTCAAGCCATGAATTAGTTCATAGCATGTGTGCAAGTGCAGAATAAAAAACATATATGTATTCAAAGTAATGTAACAATAAGTGTGTGTTAACCTTTAGAATGGTATTCAATGTGACATGAATACAAAATGGAGGGAGCATTATGAAAAAGAACATGGCATTACGTTCTACATACTTTTTATACAAAAGGTTATTAATATATTTTTCATTGTGCCTCTGTAATTATTGAACATACTTTATTTATTTTTTTTGTCTCCTGAATGTCTTACTGATTACTTCACTGGATTCAAACACTGTACTTTTGTATCTGCTCTCACAGAAAGAAAAGCTGAGGGGTCACAACCACTCTCATTTACAATCAGTTTGAGCTACTGTATACTCTATGGTGCAGAGTGTCTACAACACAACTCTGTTGGAGCACATGCTGAATGAGGCCTGCCATTGTCTTGCTTCCCAGGAAAGATGTCATCTTGATGCCATTAAATGTCTCTGTACAATCTAAGGTTATTACAGTTCTGCATTTTTAAATGTTAAAAGTTAACTCTCTTGTGCAAACTTCTTAATAATAAAAATAAAATAATGGTTTCAGATTGAACAAAAAACCAAACAAATGCAACTTAAAAGTAAAAATTATTCATTCATGCTCATTCATGTGGTGTATAAGGACAATAAAGAAATATGTGTATGATTATTATGATTATTATTTTATTGTTATTTCTATGATTAATCCCTTCAAACATTATTATTGTATTAATACATTTATGCTTTTTGTCTATTGCATCTTTTAATATCATATACTCATATTTATACTCAGATTCATGTGTTCTATTGAGACCAGACATTTAGTTTACTTATTCTCTGACAAATTGTACGTCTATTTGTGGGCTAGACAGACATGCTATTTGTTTTTTTCCGTTTTCTGCTCAGTGTGGTTTCCCTTTTCTAATAATGTGCGATATCTTGTTTCATTTCACATGAGATGGTTATTTTACTTGGAATTAAGGTACAGCTCTATCTGCATAAGGTCTAGACATGATGGAAATACTTATTTGGCCATTTCTGCTTCTTAGATCTGGTTCACACAGAAAGCGGTTTTGCTTTGAAACGTTTGAAGACGCGGGCAATGGAATGGGAAAAAGGTCTCGAGATGCGTCTTTTAAAAGTTGAACATATTTTAACTTGAGTGCCGCGTTTTTAGAACGTTGTGTCATGCATGAGACGCTGCAAAAGACGCGAGCGCACCCATTTCGTTTGCACGGATGAACCCTCATACCATGACAGATGTTTGCTTTTCCACCTGTAGCTGATGAGTCTGGATGGACACTTTCGTCTTTGGTACTGAGAACTCAGTGTCCGTTTTTCCCAAAAAACAAGCTGAAACATCAGGCCCTGAGAACTCTGTGACATCTCTGCATAGAACTGATGTACTCCTTTCATAGCAGAGATTCAAGTGGGATTCCTTTATGCCGCAGCAGACTGGTTTCCCAAAGTATTCCCAAGCACACGTGGCTGTATTTTAACACAGTAGCTTGATGGTTTCTCATGTAATGCTGTCTGTGGGCTCGAAGGTCACACACATTCAACAGAGGTTTTCTGCCTTGCCCTGCACAGACTGAGATTTCTCTGGATTCCCTGAATCTTTTCACAATATTATGTATGGTAGATGGTGAAAAGCCTAAATACTTTACAATCTTGTGTTGAGAAATTTGATTTGTTTTTAATTGTTTGACAATTATCGCATGATATTTGGCACAAAGTGATGAACCATCTTTGCTTGCAAAGTCTGAGATGCTCCTTTTTCATCACAATATTACCAATTCACCTACTTATTGTTAAACGTGGATATTCTATAAGCTTTTTTCTTTTAATTTGCCTCAGTCCCAACTTTTGTGGAGTGTGTTGCAGTCATCAATATCAAAATCTCTTTATATTTACAAAATTCAATTAAGATATTGAGTGAAAACATAAGAAATCTTTTCTTTGTTCTTTTGGCAGTTAAATAAAGGTGAAAGAGAATTAACAAATCACAGATTCTTCATTTTATTGCATTTTACAAAATGGTCCCAACTTTTCTTGATTTGGGGTTGTATTTTACCACAAATTATAAAATAATTTTTACTTGCACAAAACCATTTTAAATATATTTCACAGGTTAATTAATCTATTTTCCTGTTAATTCTCTTAAATAAAAAAAAATAAAAAACACTGCAGTTTTTTTTACCACTGATTAACAGGTGCAGTAATGTAAAATATGGCGAAAATACAAAATAGCATTTTAAATGTAGAGCAGAGACCTCGATTCCCATATGGAGCTTTGTGATTAGCAATAATTCTGTCTGTGAGGCCACAAACATAACTCAGCAAAAGCCAGGATGTCACCTGGTTATTATGTATGTTTATCAAAGGTTTTTGCATTCCCAGCTGTATATTAGCATGGATGTTTGCTTCAGTAGCATGCATAGGTTTGCTCGATTCTCAACTTTACTTCAAGATCCAGAGTCAATTATATTTATATGTGCTAGACATCTAATGAAAAGTATCTATAAAGCAGTATGATTTGCCAACTCAGTCTTTGTAGTATGATTGGTATTCTTTAGCCTATTTTAAAATGGATTATTGGGATGAACTGAGGTATGTACTGGTGTCAAGTGTGGGACAAGCCAACATACCTTATGCAATATACGTAACTATCCATAATTAATGTCATTTTCCGCTCCAGACTCCCTCTGGTTCTGCAGTTTAGCGCCACTGGCTAAAAGGTCAACCTCAGCAAATTAGTCTTGTCATTCCATGAGACCACCTGCATGCTTCAAATAGGAACATTTCAAACCACAGGTATAGTGTCACTTTGAGTTATCGCCAGTTGCAGAGTAGCTCTGGGTTTTTGGCACAAAGCTCGGCTGTCGCAGCAGAAGAGAGGAAGCTAGGAACTCTGAAGGAAGGTTGTCAAAAACATTCTCACGAGAGAGCCAGAAAACGGATCTGCATCTCACCCCCTGTGTCCTTTCCTTTGAGTCCCACTTGGATTACCCATCATCATGTGAATCATTACCTGCTCTTGACCTGGCGGAGATAGACACTGAATGGGCTTCCGTGGTAATGGTTATGTGAATAATTAGTTTAATCACTGAATTACGGGCTCATGGGGCTTTGTCAGCCCTTGGGGACTCGCATCAAGGATCCCACTCAAGTGCAGTGAAACACAGAAGCTTCAGCACTCGACAGAAGTCTACAGAGCTGCTTTTGTGTAGATCCATTCATCTTGCACAAAACAGAGGCTAACGCAGGCTTTTTTGTCCTACTCATTAGAGGTGCACTTACGAGCTAATGAGGGAAGAGGAGGGATGGCGGCCTTGGCATGGAGATGCACAGCGGTCACCCCATTTAAACTTGAAGAAGAGCTTGTTTTGTGTGTTTGTATTCGGCTGCACACTGTAGATCCTCTTCTATGGGGGTTAGTTAAAGCTTGTGTGTGTGTTTGTTTGTGTGGTTTCTTTCTTTTTCCCCTGTCCCAGTTTATTATGCAGAGACGCAAGTAAGCTATTCGTAGGTTGCTTTCCTCATTGCTAGTTTGTTAGTGCAGCAACATTTTGTAGCAACATTAGTGTAACCAATAGCATGAGGGTGGGATTATCTCTATGAACAATGGCAGATGGATGAAGGAAAATCACATAGTCGTCCATTGAAGGAGGGACTCAAGCAATATGTGGAACCAGAATATAGACTTTTTTTCTCTTAAAGAGATTCACCCAGAAAGGAAACTTCTATCATAATTTACTCACCCTCATGCCATTCCAAACCCACAAGTCTTTCGTTCATCTTCAGAACACAAAGACATTTTTAAGAAAATCTGAGGCCTTTAGAATGACATGAAAGTGAGTAAATGATGACAGAATTTTCATTTTTAGGTGAACTAACCCTTTAAGAAAACGTTTGTTGCAGCTAGGGACGTATAAATTGCACACAGCATCAGTGTACTCAATGTTCTTGTTGTTGTGTAGTTTTAGGATGCACACTCTCTCGTGTATAAGGGACGTCAGCAGTAAAGGCTTGTCAAAAAAAGTGACTGCTTTAAAACTTTGCTGCGTCCTATAACCACACATGAATGTTGAGAAACGCAATGTCAAAACCATCTCTTTGCCTTTCACTCTGTGCGTACACCGGTCAACAATCCCGGTGTCATTTTCCCCTTCAGCCAGGCAGAAAGCTACCACGGTTCGTCTGTAGGTCAAACATCTATATACAGCGTTTACCTTTTGGAAATGCAATGAATGACAGCTAAAGGTGGCCTTAAAGTGTCAACATTCAGGGATGCATATCGCTTCAATGATAATGTTTATTGTATCTGTCTCTATGACATTGACTGACATTGACTTCTTCCCCCCTGTGTTTATGATGCATGTTAAACCTTTTAGTTTGTTTAACTCAATATCAAACAGGTGCAACCGGTTATTCAGACCACCAGTTGATCTGGCTGGCTTTATTTTTCTTTTCTCAAGGTTTTTATCTAACTTCCTATGCATGTTATGCTGTATTCTCAGATGCTTCAGTAGTCAGGGCGAACTGTTTCCCCTTCAGTGTTTAATACAATAACATACACAACACAGAGTTGAGGCTCAAATTGCACCCTATTAAAAGTCACTGAGGCATTGCTCAGATGTTTCAGGCTGCTGTTAGGCAGCTCAAAGAATAATTTAACATGCATCAAGAGTCACAATCTAATATTTGAGGAACAAAATTAGAGTAAAAGGGGGTTTTAACATAGTGAGATCAGAAGCCATAGTGTACTGCATGTTTCCTACAAACACATGCAACATAAGTGTTGAGGAGTTAAGCCTAAAGTATACTTAGTAGTAGGCCTATACCTTTTTTTTTACGCATAAGCTAGGGTAAGCATACAAGTGCTATTATTAGCATTTTTCTAACCATGCATAGTCTGTATGCTCAATGTTTTATATATACACATACATACATACATACATACATACATACATACATGACAAAAACCTATATTGTTGTATTTTGATCACATTGTTTTTTCACGGCTGAAGCTTTTAGTGATGGGAAGTTCGAATCATTTTACCTGACTCGGATCTTTGAATTTTGTTCAGCAAAAAGAATGAATAATTTTTCACACCATTTAGTTCATTTCAGCAGAAAATAATTAAAATATTGTTTTAATAGCCAAATTCCCCAACACATCTACTTATGCAAACGTTGATCAGATTTTGAATAAGAAAAAAGTATGATTCATTGATTCATTGATGATTGAAATGATTAATTCATTGCTTAGCTGCTATGCAGTTTGTTAGTTCACCTCACCTCCTGATCCAAGTCTTTTGTTAAGTCACATCCCCATATACTGAAGCTATGGAAAATAAATTATTTGTTTACCTCCCGAGTCTTCGAGTCTGAATCGTTCATTCATCACGTGACAGCCATCTCTTTATTACCACATTCAATGTCATGGGAAAAGAACCATCATGACAAAAATTCACAAATTTATAAATTATAAGAATATTTGAGACCAGAAACGCATCACGTAAAAGAAAATCTATGCACTTGTAAAGATTTGTTCAAAATCAACATTCATGATTGACCCATCACTGGAAGCTTTACAGTTGAACGAGCTGATAAACACGTTCTGTCCTAATTTTCGTGTGCACTGTAGCATTGGGAAGTCCTATTAAATCAGTACGTTCACATGAACAAATCAAATACTGTAACTTGACTCTACATAAACATTAGCCTGTAGCTTGGGAAGCTAGCTGTAGCTTTCCCAGTTCTCTTCAGGATAATGTGAGCGAATGGGAGGCTTGAAATAAAAACAAAACGGTCTGCGAGACAAAGAACTGTACTGTAGATGGAAGGCTGTGTGAAATGCCTGGGGTGGGTTTGATGTAGTCCCAGTGTATTCCTCCTCAAGAACTTGACTAACTGTGCTTTGCCAAATGACAACTGAGAATGACAGTCAATTGGTGTGCCAAATAATGGTCTTTCCACGCTACCATACAGGAATGTGTCTCCATCGGCCCCAGCCAGGCGTGGACTTGAAATGGAGAGACAAAATGATGTATTGATTTATCCATTCTCTTTAGAACCGTTGTGCGTGTGTTCGCGGGCACGTCTGGTTCTGTGTTTGATTGTTAGCGTGAGAGAGAGAAAGAGGGTGAAATTGCTTATTGAATGATGGAGATAATCTCCCATTGTAGTGTCAAGATTGTCTGCAACGCAGATTTAGGATATGTAGAATACCAAGAATTTCCTTGCTGCTGTTCTTAGCAATTCCGACTGGACATTTTTCATTTTGCCGTAGCCGCTAGTTAGACAAGTAGGACTCCATCAACCCTGCAGCAGTTCCCTATGATTAGATAACTGCTGCTTCGCTGCGATTCCTCAACTAGTCACGTGAACCTCAGAACCCCCCATAAAATGAATTCCCCAGGGCAGCAGTGGTTGGGTGTACGTGCGTGTTGAATGGCGGGGGGATTTGCTCTTCCTGAGCAGATGTACACACCTGATTGCTTCAGACTCCCCTGACAGTAGCCCAGAGCCCCGCTGAGATGGGTGACCTTGTAGAGACACGCAGGCAAACCACGACTGCCTCCTGTGTTACCTTATTTAGGAAGCTTTTGACACAGCTCGCCAGAGACAAACGAGCATCCTCTGTCTCTGTGGCTGGGTCACATCGTGACCTACGGAGCACTCCACGGATTCCCCGCTGCAATGCCTCATTGATCTGGTGGTCTTTTGGGAGGGGGGCGGAGGGGGGATCTACTCACTTACTTCAAACATCATGTTATTCAGACTTTCACATTCCTCTTGACATATCTTTTTTATTTCTATTGTCTTTCACTTCTGTTTTATATAATTTAATTTGACTATTTCATATTTTATTCTAATTTAAAATATTTTAATACTTTTTAATACTTTGTTTCATTTTTTTTATATATTTTTTATTTTATTTTAATAATAGTTTTTCATTTATTTATTTTATTGCGTTATTTTATTTTTCATGACCTTTTTCCACTGTCTCTTTGTCCCTTAGAATTAAAGTTTTTTGCTACTGCACCTTTAAGAAATGCCCTTTTCCAAAGCACACTGAATTACTGAAATGATCTGGGTGCTACAGAAACAATGTTCTCCTTATTATCTCTCCGTAACTCGATTAGTCGTGTTGATGCATCAGTTATTCATGGTCTGATGTTAGAAAGTTGTGGAATGAATAATTTTTCCAGGTTATTTTTCCTGATTTTTCAGGTTCTTTTTCCTGATTTTCAAACCTGTAAGACATTCATTCATCTTCAGAACAGATGAGCTTTTTCTGTCCCTTCATTGATAGACTACGCACCTACCACTTTCACAAGAGCTCACAAGAGAGCATGCGTGCTGTGTTGATGCGAGAGCAGACGTTGTTGCGTGAATGCACGTGGAAGATTCATAGTTTGTAAATAAAGTAGTAAATTATGCTTTTTGCGCAAAGAAAGCTCTCAGATTTCAGCAAAAAGATCTTCATTTGTGTCCCTAAGATGAACAAATGTTTTAAGGGTTTGGTAAGACATGAAAGTGAGTATTTAATAACAGAATTGTCATTTTTCTGTGAACTAACCCTTTAAAGACTTGTTTAATGAAAGCGTGTTTTGTTGCATATGCAAATTCAATTAGTTCTAGACACAGACGAATACAGACACGCACCCATTCTCACAGTGGCTTTGTTATGCAGCATATCAACAAAACAAACCAGAAAACCGTGCCACAGTACAGCAGCAACAATACCTAGTGAAGCGTTGAGCCACTTGTATCTCTTTTGAAACATGTACTGTAGCTGTCCTCGGCTGAAATCCATTCTCTATACTCGCCACCCACAATTATTGCCTTCTCTAAGGCGTGAAACGAGCTGTCAAAACGTCATATTGTTTTCCATGTCGCTGTAAAGAAAACTTTTAAGCTGTTTTTATTGATCAGCTCAGCTGTTTCGCCCAGACGTGTTATTTGCTTATAACGGTATGATGTCGATGGCACAAAGTCAAATCATATTGAGAATCATGTTCTACCATCTGGTTATAATTTTGATAAAAAAAAAAAAAAATCCTTTCTGTTTGCAGTTTGCTTCCCATATTGTTTGAATATAGTTATTATGACTGACAGTGTTGTCTTGAGCTGATTGTGAATGTATACATGTTGAATATTAAAGAATATTATGCAAATAACAGAACATTTTAAGCAGCCTAACCAAGCTTTTGTCCACCATACGGCACTAGAGAGCATTTAATCCAGTGCAATGTGCTTTAGTTCTTCCAGTAAGTGCCTCTGTGAAAAAAAAGAAAAAAAAAAAAGATGATTGGATAATGTTTGCTGTGTCCTGGCAGAGATATTGATCACACTTTGATCCCAGGCTGGAAGTGAAACTCAAGATATTCTTAAAAGTGAGAACTAATTACATTTCAAATATGCGCTCTCTCTTTGCTTTCTAGAATTTCCCCCAATGCAAAAAAAAGTGATTAGAATTTTTAAGTGGCATATTCATTTCTCAGTAACATCTAAGTTTGTAGTCTTTTTCTAATTATTAGAAACATGATTATTCTCAACATGACCATTCATTTCAGGCCATTTTGTGTGTGTGTGTGGGTGTTTTTTTTTTTTTTTTTTTTTTTTTTTTTTTTGCATTGAGATATTTAGTCCATTTCCATTTCAAAGAGTATGATGATACCATTAATAATTTCAGATGGTAATACCATGGTAAATATATTATGGGACTGAATATTGGTGTTTATATAATCTGTGGGCCAGATTAACTAACAGCTTGTGCCAGCGCAAACCCTCTTTTGGCGTTAAAAACTACTGTCAGGATTTAGGATGCATTTATAGAAGTTTCCCTTTCAGATGCAACATTTATGGGAGGAGAATATTTAAATGAATCATGCAAGGTGATTTAGGTTTGCGCTCATCAATTTACTGGTATTTGCACCATTATTTACCTCCCAAAATAAGTCTTAAAACAGATGCTAATTTGCGCTGCTCTTAGTAGATTGTGTTGGTCATTATGGAAATGATCTGGCTGCGTCTGTGTTTTTTTTTATTTGCTCGTCTTCAGTTGATCACGCGCAGAACTTTCCACTCCCATCTGCGCTTTTATGGAATTTCGCTCTCACGCTAATTTGTCTTGTTTAGTAAATCTGGCCCTTAGTGTCTTAAAGTCCCACTGTAGTCCCTTAAAACTCATCTTTGATCACCAAAATAACATATTAAAATAGCTTGAATGTAATGTTCAGTTAGTATACATGGATTCATGAAATTAGCCCCGCCTCCACTCACTTACACCAGCTCAGAGATCCACTCGCTAAACTTTACTGTAGTAAACGCTGCACGATGGTATCGCTCTTTACAACGCCGGACACATAACTGTAATTAATAAGAGTAGATTTTCCTTGACTACGTTATCAAACAGCTAATAATGTGTTGGTGATATTGCACAAACCATGTTGTCGTTCACCATCTCAGAGTCAGACAGCTGCCTTCTAAGAATCAGCATAGAAACACTTTGAACACCATTGAACTTAACATCGTAAAATGTACTGGGATAACCTGGATTCTCTTGAGGCTCCACTACTTCAGAGTGGTCATAGTTAATGATATGCTAAAGCCCGCCCGCACGTTGATGTGATTGGTTACAAGGTAGTTTGTGACGTAAGGAACACCAGTGATTTCAAACCGCTTTTTTTTCACTGGAGTTTTAAGGAGAAAATGCTCAGCAATGGTGCTGACTTATGAATTTGCACATGGTTTGTCTTAAAGGATGTCAAAATATCACATAGACATATCAACAACATTAAAAGCTTAACTTTTTCACCACAGGGGGTCTTTAAAAACCAGGGTACTTTTTGCTTGGTCGGAGTGCGTGAGTTGGGTACCAGCAACAACATTTTATTATTTGTTGCATTATTTTGTTTATTTGACCTTCTGCCATTTGGCTTGACTTGTTTGATTTGGTACACGCATATCTTGAAGTGTCAGCTTCAGAGTTACTGTACCTCCCGCTCAAGACTTCAACATTAATTTAACATGTTAATCTATTTAAATCCACTATATCTGGAGTAATTAATTCTATTAACACAACCTGTACTCATGCAGATCATTTCTCCCCAGGTGTCCATGGGTTACTTTAATTATAATCATAATTGCACTGATAATTACACTGATTGGCTTTGTGAAACTATCAGTGAACGTTGTGAAGCGAAAAGCAATATGATTAACTTACAGTCAGAGATGGGTCGCGCTATTTAAAGGCAGTCGCGCATGGGTGAATTCAGTGCCTGTCAGAACGCTGATGATTCTGTCCTAGCTCAAGTCCACTAGAATCATTTATTTGCTGCGAGAGTGATCTATGCGTTTGTGCTGAATTACCACCTGGTGAATTACATCCAGAGAAGTATGCCATGCTCCAGGGAGATCGTAATCATTTGTGCAATACTGCCGCTATATCATGACAACATAATATGTAAACAGAGCTCTCAAATACATTCTTCAAGTCAATATATTGTTACGATTTTACCATCAGCCAGAGTTGACAGATTTAGATCTGAGATGAGGTAATCGCCATAATTTAGTTGAAATGTGAACATGTACTGTGATAAATATTTCACCTGTATTTGTACATTTAAATTTACAAAATCTCTAGGCTGAGTTCTGACTTAAGAACATTTCTTGGCAAGACTAGTGTGAGTAGAGCAGAGATAATTGTAGAGCAGAGATAATTGTATCTCAGAAAATTGAATAAATGTATCAGTAATAACTTAATGCACAATGCACTCACTTTGGGCATATCCGGTATGTGCATGTACAATTTAATCCTCTACCTTTTTTCGAAATAATTGATTGTATCAGTAATGATGGGAAACCATTTTAAGTGGTAGAAATATAAACTGCTTTGCAAAAAAGTCCTATAGTTATTTAAAGATGTTTTTGTGTTGTTTTTAACCCTGATTTAATAGCAGTTTTACAAAACATTTATGATGTATCCTGTTTGCATTAATAATAAAAAAAAGTCTCTTTGGGCTTTGAAATTTGGTGATGCACAAATTATTGCTATCACATTGGTTTTCGGCTGATATAAAAAAGAATAATAATAATAATAAATAAAAATTAAAAATAAATAATAATAATAATAATATATATTTTGTAGCATTTAGTAATTCATAATTATTAATAATAATAATTAATTCTTATTTGTTTTAATTGTTTTTTAATATTGGCCATTTATCAGTTATTGGCAATATGTGCATATTGCCTTCTATATCTGCCAGAATGTTAATATTGGTGGAAATTTGATATTTTATGCATATAATTGATATGGATAATGTATGAGACATTTTGTGAATGAGTGAGCAAAAACCTAAATGATATCCTCTGTACTGTATTAGGCCTATCTCATTTTAGAGCCTTTTGGCTTTTTTGGATGAAAACAAAGAACTGCCAGCTTTGCTTGGCAGTTTAGATAATTTCTTCAATATGCACGCAAAGGAATAAAATACTGAAGACACATTGCCCTGTGTGCCGTCTTTGATCTCATAAACCTGACAGATGCAATTCCTCTACCACTTAGAGCTGTGCAGTAATTCTAACTCTATCCGACTAATACTCTTTAGTCCAATTAACACCTCTGCCTCCTCGCCATCAAACCAGGAACCCGTAGTTGTCCATAGTGCCCGAATGCTGAAAGAGCTCCAGACGGGCCTAAATGAATGCCAATGTTGCCTCTCATTCCCTTACTGCTTGAACTAGAAAAAGACTGCGAAGCCGATGGACCAAAAAAGGTGACCGGGAACAGAGAGGTGTGAAAGCAGGAAAAGGGCATAATGGAGGTCGGCAATAAAGGACAGCAAAAATAGAAGCAACAAAGCTTTTCTGCAATAGAGGAAGAAGAAGAAAAAAAAAACAGAATACAAAGAGCAAAGGGTGAGAGGGATGGAAAAGTGAGAGAGAGAAGTTTGCGTAGGGAATAATGCTTACCATTTCACTCGTGCTATCAGAGGGAACAACAAATAGAACTGTCAGCCGCTAAGATTCTCCTCTCTATCTTAATGAAATACACTGAGGGTAATATGATGGTGGCGATAGAGATCTCCCAAGGCTATTGTCAGATTGGGCTCCACTCAACTGAAAACGGTGCACTTTGTCCCCCCTCCCCCCTCCCATTCCATTCCCCGTCCTGTTCCTGCAGATGTGGGCTGACGCATGTTCTCCATCCTGTGAAAGGTATAATAGCGGCGGGAAGATGACACGAGGGGAGCTCAGCTTAGTTGCTCTCACACCTGCTCTATGACAGGCCGGAACGCAAGGATGAATCGGGCGTGTGACAGCGCATAGACACAGCTGAGACGGCGAGGATAATAAAGGCTGATTAATACTGGGCCGTCATCGTGGCGATACAGTGAAATTTGCGGGGAGTTGATTGCTCCAGCATTGCGGCTAATCGCGCTGGACGCCCTTGACTCATAACAAGCAAATGTGTGTGCACACGCACGGTGACAGCTGTAAGGGAAAGGAGGAGGTGGCAGCGTTGACGTCCGACGGCAGAAAGGGGAAAGTGAAAGTCAAAAGAGTGCTGTAATCACCTCACAACGCCAGCAACCATTAGCTCAAGTTAATGGCAAGATTTATACCGATGTTTACCCTTTCTGAGTGCGTGCATCTCCATCTGTGGGTCTCCGCTGGTAATGACTTCTTCTGGAGCGAGAGGAGTCAAATTTGTACTCTGAACCGACGTCACACGTGGAGATGGAGGTCGAAGGAAATTGTCATTCCGCTCTTGATGCAGCCTGTCCCTGTTCGACATGCTATAATTAATTGCTGGAAAAATGTTGTCCCTAAAATTGTCTCCTTGAAAGAGGCAATTGCATCATCGTGGCTCCGGCAGTAATGGATAAATGGCGGAGTGCTTACCTCTCACCAAAATAATATACAATAAAAATGGCAATGAATGCATTCTGTGGAAAAACTGCTGGTGAAAAGTATTGTTCGGCTTGCTCACTTTGTCACGGCACGTCTAAGACAAATGTGCAACGCTGTTGGTAATCGAATTGTCCTATGCTGGAGACGTACGTTTGATTATTCTCAGCATAACTGCCAAGTTATTTCTGTCAAACAGAAAAGTTCTAACTAGATTGATGTGATGAAAACATTTTTGATGTAAGCATATAAAAAACGTCTCATGCTTTGTTTTTTATGTTTTCCACATTCTTTAAAAAATATTAGGTGCTGTAGCAAATTAGCTCAAGGGAAATATGAATAATTAATTATCACTCGTTATAATGAATTATTCATATTTGGATCAGTTAATAGAATTAACTTGATATAGTAGAATTAATACCACAAACAACTAACCTGTTCGTCCAGCGAACCCTCAGTATTAATTATTTATTAATTCTAAGAAATGTTAATTGCAGGGTAAGGGAAATAGCCAAAATCTGCATGATTAGGGACTCCAGTATATGAGCATAAACCACAAATGACTTTACGTAACATGAACAAGACTTTATTAACACACACACATACGTGCATACAGTTTAGCAATGGAAAAAGAATTGAAGCAGAATGCAGGAAAGCAAGAAGTTATAGCATTGTTTAAAATTCAGCAGATCAACAGCCTTGAGCAAACCATCAGTTTCTTAGTTCTAACACACCCTTAATTCTTTAAAAGGGGTAGGGATACTTAATGTATCAAATAATGAGACTAAGTTTGATACTTGCATGTCTCGTCCATTTGAATAAAACTGTCCTGATGCAATTTGTTGAGGCTCCAGGTGATCTTTTCCGATGTTGTCTTGAGAGAGAACCATTTGGAGTCAGAGGATCTTTGGTGAATGGAAAGACAAGCCCACAGCCTGACACAAACTTAGGGGTCCTTAGAAGACTTATCTAGGGGGTATATCTTGAAAATCAGACTTTTTCCATGTTTAGTCCCTGGTGCATCTACCAACCCAGATTTCGCTCCCCTTCTGACGTAGGGAGGGGATCTTATGATATTTCCGCCGCTTAATCTGCCCGTTTCCACCCACGCCACCCGCCATTTGGTTTTCGCAAATGACAACAGTGTAACCAGTTCTAACGCAATGGCAAAAGTTAAAGCAAAGCATGCTATCTCTCGCTCAGGCTTCATCCTTGTGGTATTTTGACCATAAAATGTCACAGCTGTCTTATAAAGACCTCAGGGAACTGTATCAACTTGTGTAAAAGTTAAATATGATGATGCATGCACAAACTCTATGTAACTCTACAACAACTACATAAATGTATCCACTAACCATTCAGAAACGTCCAGGTGCGTCTAATAGTTGCAACCTCTTCCTGAGTCTCTCTGTAAGGCTGCACTCCGCTACTGGTTATTTCAGAGATTTGGGATGATTGAGATTCGAGTGTTTTGTTTTTGCCGGAGTATCTGAAGCTCGTGTAAACGATCGGCCCTCTTCTGAACCGGCGCATGGAGCAGCAGCTCATTTGCATTTATAGGGACACACACAAAAACTGGGGACACCATAGATATATATTACATCTTGTGAAAAGGGGCATATTATGTCACCTTTAAAGTGTGAACACCCTCTGGAGGTGTGTGAGCCAATAAGAAGTTGTCCTCCAAGAAGTTGGAGGGAAACTTTAAGACTCTTTGTGTTCTAGCAAGGCATTTGCATGTAATTTGATTGGGTGTTTAAGAGAAGAACCTTCAAGTTTCTTATAATAACTAATGTGTCACAGTGTTATAAGGAATGAAAATTAGAGTTCATAGATACCATTGCAATTTTAGTTAACCTAAACATAGTTTAGGTATATTATGGATTATTTGTTAAATATAAAAAAAAATTGTGTCTGATCCGTCTCAGTCGCTACAGTGCAAATTCATATATCCAATTTTAAGATGAGAAATGACATGACAGCAAACTTTACAACAGGACATCCAGTGACATTACTTGTGTCTCATATATAAAAATTACATGAAATGACATGAGAGTTGACATTACAAAATGGCATTTTTGTAACAACCCAGTTCCTAGTTATGGATATCAAAATAAACATGCAAAAGGTCACTATGGTGGACACCAGGCGGATCTGTGCCATTCCTAGAACAGAATAAAGCACTAGCTTCAGTGCCAAGCTGTAATCCGCTTTAATTTGTTTTCAGATCAGGCTTTGGAAACAGCAGCCCGCTCTCAGTACCGCGCTCTCTGAAGAATGTGGGCAGGGACAGCTGTCTTCTCTTCCGGCGCTGTTTAATACAGGTTTTCTCCCTGCTTTGCCACCTCAGGCCTCCGCTCTGATGAATAATTCTTGCTGGGGTGGAAAGAGTATTCCTTACCAGTCATTTTGAGAGGGCTACTGTGCAATCACAGCGTTCAGTGGTCCACTCGGGCTTGTTATTTGCAATCGGAAGAGAGGGGTCTGCGGCCACCCGGATTAGTATGCGTGCGAGCTGCCTTTCACGTAAAAAAATAAATAAATAAATAACATAAAAAGCAGCAATTGAGTTTGAGGCTCGCTTGTCTGTCCTTCATTTGATAGTTAAGGTTGAGCTATAAAAAGACAGAAAAGATTAAAAAAGCCCCCTTCCGTTTTGCTTCTGACCGTGTTGTGCTAGATGCAGGTGATTTGTATCCATGAATGCTGGCTCTCCATACAACGTTATTTTAATATTGCTTTTTGTTCCCCCGAATGTTTGAACGAAGGCATAATTCTATTGAAATGATGAAGCACATCTTGAGAGACAGAGGGGGTTTAAAATGCACTGAAACAAAGCATGCAGGCAGAAGGTTGGCAACGCAGGCAGGGCGGCTGGCAGTCTTTTAATCCGTGGCGCTGCACTGATAAATCGCCACGCGTGTTTCATTTTTATCCTTCTCACCAGTTGTCTGGCCCCTGAGTAATGAGCAGCCCTGGGTCTTCTCTCAGACCCTTAGATATAATGTCCAAACAGTGGGATTAGTGACTCGCCTGTGCTGTGAATTGAGTGGGAAAGTGCTGCTCGAGGTGCCAGGTGAATGTTTAGGAGGCCGCTCTCCCACAGATCCCAGGCACGGCTACAAAGCGATGGGGGGAAAGTAGTATACTATGGTGAGCTGGTGCAAAGACATGGAGGCTCAGCCCATGGGCCAGAATGCTTCGGCACACAAGGACACTGTGTCCTTTGCTAAGTGTGGGGTTACACTGAGCCCTGAAATTCTGTGCATTTTATATGGACTTCCAACCTCTTAAACAATGGGAGACAGATTAGCTGTTGTTAGGCAGCTGAACTTAGCCTGACCCAGCTCAGTTGCTGGCACAAGCACATCTTTTTACTTGCTGATGAAAAGCCTTCGAAAGTTAAAACGGGTCAGTGGTGCAGAGAATTTAATTCTGATGTTGTTTACTTTGTTGTTTAGAAAAGTCTCTCTGTGGAGATGGTGAAAATGTCTTGTCATGCATTACAAAAATACTTACTGTTATTGTAATTTAGTTCCTATTTGTCTGATATAACTAAAAACATATTGAGATTCTCAGAGAGTGCTATTTGGAATTCCAAAATGTGGAGTTCTGATTTTTTGTATGTGTGAAAGGAATCTCTTATGCTCACCAAGGCTGCATTTTATTTGATCAAACAGGTAAAAACGGCAATATTCTGAAATACAATTTCTCAATTGTTCAAGTTTAATAGATTTTAAAATGAGAAAGAACAGCATTTATCTGACATATATATGGCAGTAAAATAATTATTTATCTTACAAAAATATCACAAAAAAATCATTATTATATATGCCTGCGTTATTTATATATATATATATATATATATATATATACACAGTATATATTTATATATGTGTGTGTGTGTGTATATATATATATATATATATATATATATATATATATATATATATATACAGTATATATATATATATATATATATACAGTATATATATATATATATATATATATATATATATATATATATATATATATATACAGTATATATATATATATATATATATATATATATATATATATATATATATATATATATATATATATATATATATATATATATATATATATATATACATATATATATAGTATATATATGTGTATTTGTTATCTATTTTGAAAAGTACAACACTATAAATGCACAGCATAATATATCTGCAAAAATTGGTAATAGGTTCTCTATGTTTTGTCTTCGGACATTGTTGGCATTTTTTCCCCATGATCGGATAAAATTCATAATTTATCTGTTCCAATCTGCATGACAAATATAGGCTAGCTTTTAGATATTAAGATTCCTTGTAAAGAAAAACCTTTAAACGCAGCCATGGTTAAAAACTAGAGCACAGAAGGATTTCTGCTTCAGCCTGTCCATATTTCCTGTCATTTAACAGATCGATGGAAGCAGCGCTGTCAGTAATCTTTTCCTGTGTGTGTGGGTGTAGACAGCAGATTATATGCTCCAGTGTTTGGTTACGTCAGTGTCCTGTCTCCACCCCCCCACCCCCCCACGAAGTCACTAAACAAGCCAGCAACAGCAGTGAAAGTTTTCTTTTTTAAATGTATAATGGTGTTCTGATTTAAAGAATGCGTGTACTGACAATACCTTAACAGACTGTTCTCTTTTAGCAAGAAGCTTTTTGTTGTATTTTTGAGCTTTTGGTAGAGACATAGCGAAAATGAAAATTATGGGTATTGAGGTTTGGAATGAGTTGGATTCAAACCGGTATTCCTGGATGAGTACCAAAGCTCAACATTTCTGTTACATGTGCAGTAGTAGTAGTAGACCACGGATCTTTATATTAGGAAAACCACTGTACTGACAGACTTTGTGAAAGCCTTCATTGCTGAATGGTATTGAAAAACCACATTAGTTTGAACATGCATTTCCCACATAAGCACCATGGCTCAACATGTGTAGCAATATGAATCAAATGTTCAAATGAATCAAATGAAAAATTTGTCTGTGGCAACATGTTGGCCAAAATATATGTGACCAGTGCTGGCAAAATCAGAATGAGCATATTTCAAAAATGAGTTCTTGTTATTTGGCACACACCAAGTCAAAACCCATATCTATAGGGAATATATATGTTAAACTTAATTGAAAATATTTATATAAAGTATATTTATATAACACGCTGAAAATCACATTTCTTGGTTCAGACTCATGCCATTGAGAATTCGCTATGAATACACAAATTTGGAATTACAATGATACCAAACTCGAGAAAGCATTGAGAAGCGAGCAGAGAAAAATTGATTATTAAAACAAAGGAAAGATTTAGGAAGGTAAACCTCTCCGAAAACCTACAAATAAAGATCATTTTAGATGTTTAATTGCTATTTAGAGCGCCAGACAAGGGCTTAATAAATTCAATTTTGTGCAAACCTAAAACTCTACCAAAATTAACATTTTACTTGTTTTGCCTGTAGCTTGTAATTAGCCGTGCTCATTTTGCCTGCACAGGTCACATATTACATTCCTGCTTTATTGTTTCATGGCATGTTTAGTTTTACCCAAAACAGATGAACGTGAATCTGGCATCATTTATTATGTTGGTGGTTGTATGCATGAACTGCATTAAAATAAGTATTTTTTTAATCTATTATCTTCCCCTGTAAGTTGTAACCATAATTTATATTAAAATTAATCAAAGTTAGAGGCATTTTACCGCCACTAGCGTTCATTTCAGCTGAAACTTGTAGTGAATTGGATGTTTAAATATGTTTATGGAGTTTTGCAAAAATGTAGGTAGAGGCACTTTTTTTCCCAATTCAGCCTAGAATGGCTGAGCCTCAGCTCTGATATAAAAAAGCTTGTTTGAGCTTCTGTACTAAAAGACTTTTTGAAACCCTTCCCTTCAGAATATAATCAGGGTTTGGTCCACATGTAGCAATTATGCTAACTGTTTAGCCACAGTTACAATACTGTATGTGGAAAGTTGTTTAGACTGCTGAAAGAGTTTGTCTTCCCTAAATAACGAATTCCCGAAGAACGAAATGAGTTTTCAATCGCTCCTGGAAAAGGTAGCAGATTTGATTTAATTCAATTCAATTCAATTCAATTCAATTCAATTCAATTCAATTCAATTCAATTCAATTCAAATTTATTTGTATAGCGCTTTTCACAATACACATTGTTTCAAAGCAGCTTTACAGAAAGTGCATTTCATAAATGTACATAGAAAAATAAAGTTAATCATGTATTAATTTAGGGCATAACATCGCTGGCGTTGAGTCGTCTCTTCACAGGCGTTGAGTCGTCTCTTCACGGGTGTTGGGGCATCTGAAGTCTCCATGAGAGGCTGGATACAAACTGGAGCTGACAAACTAGCGTCCCGAGATAACAACAGAAAAGCAGATGAGAAATAATTAGCATAGCTGCTGTTCATAATATTAATGCATTTGATCCGATTTAACTGTAGTATAAAAGGTAATCATTATGTGAATGCTTGGCTAAAGAGATGGGACAGTGAGTTTGAACCTCGAACAATATCAGGAAGACTATTCCAGAGTTTAGGAGCTAAATGTGAAAACGCCCTCCCTCCTTTAGTGGACTTAGATATCCTAGGAATGACCAGAAGCCGCGAATTTAGTGATCTTAAAGAGCGCGATGGATTGTAGGGCGATAGAAGATCCGTTAAATACACTGGAGCTAAACCATTTAGGGCTTTATAGGTCAGTAGCAATACTTTGTAATTGATACGGAACTTAATAGGTAACCAATGTAGTGATGTTAAAATCGGTGTTATATGATCATATTTTCTTGATCTAGTAAGAACTCTAGCAGCTGCATTTTGGACTAACTGTAGCTTGTTTATTGAGGATGCAGGACAACCAGCTAATAAAGCATTACAGTAATCTAGTCTCGAGGCCATGAACGCATTAACTAACTTTTCTGCATCAGAAACAGATAGCATGTTACGTAGCTTAGCAATGTTTCTAAGGTGGAAAAAGGCTGTTCTTGTAACATATGAAATATGATTTTCGAAAAACAAGTTGCGGTCTAATATAACACCCAGGTCTTTTACTGTAGTTGATAAAGTAACAGGACATCCTTCTAAATTATAGTTTTATTGCAAGAGGTTTTGTGGGCAGTTTTTTGGACCAATAAGTAGTACCTCCGTTTTATCTGAATTTAATAGCAGAAAATTACACGTCATCCAGTATTTTATATCTTTAACACACTCTGTCAATTTAGATAATTTAGCGTTTTCATTTGCTTAAAACTAGCTTCCTAAACCCTGGTACTATTCTTACACTGATTATAAGTTGTAAATATGCTGTCATCTCGGTCCAAAGGCGACGCGGGTAAAGGAGGCCGCAACAAAGCCCCTCTCTCTTCAGGCGAAGCTAACGGGTCCACGGCGAGTGTGTGCCCCGCGGATGATTCTCCTGCGAATGTCACTTGTCTTCAGACAACATTGGACTCTTGTCAATCATAATGCTTTTTGATATCTTTTGTGCATTAACTGTGACACAGTTTCTGATCATGTGAAGGGGGTTTGATGCCTGGAGTGTCAGTCAGTCGTCTGTCTTTCTGTCTTTGTATTTTGATGAAGGGGACATTTTATTTTGAGGGACGCTTGACAGAGACAAGAGGCTGTGGATAGAGAGAGGACAATGCAAAGGACCACTCACTGGAGAGGCTCACTCCACCAAGATCAGAGAAGCGCTTGTTTGACTTTGATAAATGAACTCTGCTATTTATACTCTCGGATTCACTGGGAACTCTCTCTTGATTGACATGAAGCAGCCACTTCTTCATTGCATCCTTGTCTCGTTCCGTATCGGGCAGTGTTGCTCATGTGACCTGCAGCGATGCTGGGGTCTCCTGATTAAACATACAAACCATGATTGATCATAGGGGTTAGTCAAACAACTGCCTCGCTCTGCTACAAGGACCTTCCACCTGGCCGGTAGTCCGATTTAGCTGGCAGCAAAGGTTGTGTTTACCTTATTAAAACAGATTGAAATATCTATTTGCTAGCCACCATGCTATTTAATCTTTATCTGGGTTTCTTTTGAGGGCTTTTGGATGTCCTTAACAATTGAGTCACTAGGCTATACATTTGAAAGTAGTTCCCTGGTTTCCCAGTACTGAGATACCTTTTACAACACTTTACTATTCAGCATTACATAACTTTAGATTGGTGTTTATCAGGACACTTTGTGAACTGAGTGAACCAATTATCAGCCATTTTTCTCTTAAACTTGAACTTTCAGATTCATTCTCGTGAATCCGTTTATTCGGATAGTTTGTTTAAATGAATCCAAATGAAAATTCTCTAATTCAAGTCATTGCTCACCATTTCAAGTTGTTGCTGCTTTTGACCAAAGCACATCACAGACTTAAAATTTAAAACTAAATGAGACTAAAAGATGAATATGTGCTATTTTAGTTGAAATAGTCAAAATCAGTGATACTGTAGCAGTTTACTCCAAGATAATTTGTGTTTGTTTGTACGTGTGTGTGTGTTTCTTTTTACTGTGCACTGGCTTTCAAAAACAAGGCTCAGTTTTCATGAATATAGGCATGAAAGCGTGCTAATGAATACAGATGATCCATCAGTTGATGTTGAGGAGCCTGCATCATCACAATCCACAGGGAAACGAGAGTGGATTTTGCTTCATTTCCATCGATTATGTGATCATAATTGCATAACCTATAAATCAATTTGCACTGTGTAGGCTGCATGCATGATGCACATGCGAATGCCATCTCCTCTCACAGATGGGTTCTCTAAAAATGTCTTTGTCTGTTTATGATGGAATGCAGAAATGTCAAACACATTTCACAATTGCCTACCTACCATCACATTCATGGTAAATGAGTATTTCTGAAACTATTGACCTGAGATTTGTTGTTGAATTTGACTTGACTTGTATAAGTCATAAAAAACGTATGGAAATCAAGTACACTTATATAGATATACAGTACTTGTTAACATTTTATGCAGGTTTTTTATTATTATTTGATTTGCATTTATGCAGTTTTTTTTTAAACTGAAATCATGGATTTAATGTGTCTTTAAGGCATATATTTCTATGTATACAGTATGGACAGTACATGTTTGTTATCTGAACTGAAATTTTATAGGTCATGTAGAAATCCATACACAAGATAAATCCTGTTCAAATATAGCCTGAAACAGCTGTTTAATTCCCTAAAGTCCTGATTTTAACTAAGCTGTATGACTCATGACCAGTGATGAGAGCTCAAGGCCACATTCAAGTTAGGTTAAATTTTATCTTGTTAACTTCTCTTGCCAGTGATTATTTCGCCTACAGGCTTTTTTCGCCATAATTTAAAGATATTGTAGGCTGGATTTTGAACCAATCGAACAAGAAACTGGCCTTGAGCCGAACGGTTTGTGAACTGATCTTAAAACATAATAAATGCGAGGGCATTACTGTTTGCATGTCACTTGAGCGCTCTAACTTTAAATTAACAGCGTACAAACATGCTGACTTCCCCTTTTTAGGACCTTGGCAAGGCTCAGCATATTTATGTCCAACTTGCATTTTGTGAAGAATAAAAAAAAAGACAGAATCTGGAACACAGAAGTAACAACTGCTGTCTCGCTCTTACTGCATGTTTGCAATAGGTTGTTTATCTGACTGGGAATACAGACTCCGAAACCTCCCTGTCTGTAACTTATGCCAAAAACAGAAAGACTTATTGATTTAGGGGATAAGTAAGGGACGTGGAACTGAGGAGGGAAAAAACAAAGACCACAAATGACAGACCACAAAGAGTACAGAAGACCAAGATTGTTTAACTTTTGAAAATGTATCATTAGAGGTGGTTACCATATTTGTCTGAAAACCAATCTTTCTATCATTATTTTTTTCCCCTCTTTTTCTTTTCTGTGTGGACTTTGTGCCTGTTGCTCTGCTAATATTGATAACCTTGTTTTTTTCATCATTTCTAAGTCACCTTGCAAAGCATCTGCTAAATAAATAAATGTAAATGTCTGGAAAATAATGATTAATCGATTCTAATATAAAAGTATGTGTTATATATATCAGTGGCGTGGGGTCCATATAAGCTGTGAATGCTCTGCATAGCCAAGCCCATTCATAGACTCGCTGATTTGTATTAACACTATAAATTCCCTTGTTTGAGGTGTATCAAAGCTTTTATGATAAAATATGTAGTCATTTATTTATTTGCCAAACAACAATTTTCTTCAAATCTGCCACTCACTGATGTGTGAAGGCATCAACAGGTACATGTAGGACACTTTCAATAAATGGTCATAAATAGGAAACTTTTAGCTGTGTTGCCATGTGTCATGAGAGTAAGCAACTGAGCTGATAACACTGTTTGGAGAGCGAGCGTGCTTATTATAAACCCATCCAACGTGCACCAGGTGCATTTTTGACATAATGCGTCACCCAGCATATCGGTTAAAAAGTCAGCGCTCGCCACTGATATATGTGTGTGTGTGTGTGTGTGTGTATCTATATCTATATCTATCTATATATCTATCTATCTATATATCTATCTATCTATCTATATATATATATATATATATATATATATATATATATATATATATATATATATATATATATACACTCACCTAAAGGATTATTAGGAACACCTGTTCAATTTCTCATTAATGCAATTATCTAATCAACCAATCACATGGCAGTTGCTTCAATGCATTTAGGGGTGTGGTCCTGGTCAAGACAATCTCCTGATCTCCAAACTGAATGTCAGCATGGGAAAGAAAGGTGATTTAAGCAATTTTGAGCGTGGCATGGTTGTTGGTACCAGACGGGCCGGTCTGAGTATTTCACAATCTGCTCAGTTACTGGGATTTTCACGCACAACCATTTCTAGGGTTTACAAAGAATGGTGTGAAAAGGGAAAAACATCCAGTATGCGGCAGTCCTGTGGGCGAAAATGCCTTGTTGATGCTAGAGGTCAGAGGAGAATGGGCCGACTGATTCAAGCTGATAGAAGAGCAACTTTGACTGAAATAACCACTCGTTACAACCGAGGTATGCAGCTAGGGTGACCACCCGTCCCGCGTAGCGCGTGCGCGCACAGCGTTTGAAGCCCAATTCATGCGTCCCGCAAATTGAGACCGTGTCACGCATAATCTATGCTTGCTCAAAAAAAAGTTGGTCGCTCTATATCCTCGAGCCCCAAGCAGACAAACGAACATGACTTGACATTTCAGCACGCTATTGTTGCCACACCCACCCCTCAGTTGAACTGCTGACTAGGTTGTTGTCAACTTTTTCGTTGTTGTCATGACAGCGCACGCACGCGCATACCAGACACACTGGGAAGGAAGGAACTTTTAGATGCGCGCTTTCCAATTCGAAAAATTCGAGAAAGAGACTGAGAGGCACCGTCATCATCAATTAAAAAGAGAAGGTGTGGGTACAAGAAAGACTGGGAAAATGAATATTTGTGGCTGAAAGGTGTTGAGGGGGATACCGAGAGGGCTTTTTGTGACCTTTGCAAAACGTCCTTCTCAATCGGACATGGAGGGGAATACGATGTCAATCGTATTTTTTTAAATACTTTTTTTTTTTTTACTGTTCCTGTGGTGTTGAGCAACTACAATTCCTGTTAATCCTATAATTTTATATTATAATTTATTTAAAGTGAATAAATTGTAATGAAAAATAAATAAAATTAAATAGTAAATCTTAAGTGGAAGTACATCTGTCAATTCATTGAATGTTCAAAATATTATGAATCTTTATTTAGAAAAAAAATACACATTGGTTGGCCTATTCATGAGCATACATCAGCAATTACTCATGTTTAGGGGAATAGGGCATTATTACCATGTAAGCTGGTATGTGCTAGAAATGGGTAAACCACTATCAGTGAGTCTGCCCGTGGGGTGGGGGCACCGCCGCGCCAGGCAGTGTCCCACATTGTCTCTCAGAAACATACCCCTTGTCCCCCCTTGGGCTTATTAGCAGGTGGTCACCCTATATGCAGCAAAGCATTTGTGAAGCCACAACACGCACAACCTTGAGGCGGATGGGCTACAACAGCAGAAGACCCCACCAGGTACCACTCATCTCCACTACAAATAGGAAAAAGAGGCTACAATTTGCACGAGTTCACCAAAATTGGACAGTTGAAGACTGGAAAAATGTTGCCTGGTCTGATGAGTCTCGATTTCTGTTGAGACATTCCGATGGTAGAGTCAGAATTTGGCGTAAACAGAATGAGAACATGGATCCATCATGCCTTGTTACCACTGTGCAGGCTGGTGGTGGTGGTGTAATGGTGTGGGGGATGTTTTTTTGGCACACTTTAGGCCCCTTAGTGCCAATTGGGCATCGTTTAAATGCCACGGCCTACCTGAGCATTGTTTCTGACCATGTCCATCCCTTTATGACCACCATGTACCCATCCTCTGATGGCTACTTCCAGCAGGATAATGCACCATGTCACAAAGCTTGAATCATTTCAAATTGGTTTCTTGAACATGACAATGAGTTCACTGTACTAAAATGGCCCCCACAGTCACCAGATCTCAACCCAATAGAGCATCTTTGGGATGTGGTGGAACGGGGGCTTCGTGCCCTGGATGTGCATCCCACAAATCTCCATCAACTGCAAGATGCTATCCTATCAATATGGGCCAACATTTCTAAAGAATGCTTTCAGCACCTTGTTGAATCAATGCCACATAGAATTAAGGCAGTTCTGAAGGCGAAAGGGGGTCAAACACAGTATTAGTATGGTGTTCCTAATAATCCTTTAGGTGAGTGTGTATATATATATATATATATATATATATATATATATATATATATATATATATATATATATATATATATATATATATATATATATATATATATATATACACACAGTATATGCATGCAATGCATGCATATGTATGTTCAAAGCATGTGTATGTGTATATATATATATATATATATATATATATATATATATATGTATATATATATGTATGTGTATATATATATATATATATATATATATATATATATATATATATATATATATATATATATATATATATATATATATATATATATATATATATATATATATATATATATATATATATATATATATATATATACATAAACACAAACTGATATATTAGAATCAATTAATCACTGACAGTTTATGCAAAGCATCATAGGACATATTGTGGATTAGACTTTTCAGATATCAGGTATCTGGATTCTTGAACGGGCCCAAACGGGCCTGTGTGACTAGGGACTTAGAATCATCCCAATCCTCCCACAATTACTGCACTCCTGATTATTATACTGAAAACAGTCATATATTCACACATATATTCATATATTCACACATATTATTAGGATTCGGTGAAAAAGTTCAAGCAATGACATTTATTTTAGATATAAATGTTTTATAACATTATAAAAGTCTTTACTGTCACTTTACTGTCAATTTAATACATTCTTGCTGAATAAAAGTATTAATTACTTTCCCAAAAAAAAATAATAATTAAGAACTAGAGAATAAAAGTTATTTGTGGAACTTTCTATCACTATCAAGCTCTAAACCTTTTAGGAGTATTTCTGAAGAGTTTGAGGCTCATCCTCTTCTTCATGGTAGTATATGAGATCTAAAAATCAGATCTAGCCATGTAAACCTGATCCAGCTGCATCAGGTGCTTCGGTACCAGGGCATCTGGTCACACTTAGATGGGTCGTCGTCCCCCCACCCCCCCCCACCCCGTCCATCAGACTTAGCACTCCAATCGCCAGAGTAGTGAGATAATGTCGACAGCCCACAGCAATTAAAACCCTTGAGTCTAGAAGCAGCTGATTTGGGCTCCTGATTGCTGTCTATTCTGTCGTGCATGGGGAGGAGGTAGATTAGATATGTGTCATGCATCCCTAAGCCTAATACTCTCTGGGCTCGAGCTTGTCATTAAACAGTAAATCATTCTGATTGAACATGCATCATCTCGTAGCAACTTCACGACAAACCCAGTCCCAGCTCCAGAAGGCAGATCATCTTTTTAAGCGGCATAAATCAGCTGCCATCCACGTTCATCATTCACAAATCCACTCTTAATGCTCACAGTTCCCACTCACTTTTTCCTAAATCTTTGAATATTAAAGCCTATTCAACACATGGGGCCCGGGCTCCTGGCTTCAACAACCATTAAGGTGCTGTTAACATTCGGTTTGCTGCTTTGCCTAAAATTATCTTAAAGGAATGTTTCAGGTTCAATAAAAGCTCTATTGACAGCTTTTGTGGCATAATGTTAAAGGGGGGATGAACTGAGAAATCAAATTTTCCTTGAGCTTTTGACATATAAGAGGTCATCATACTATCAGAATATCCTGTAAGTTTCAGAACTGAAAACTTCCTTGTTAGTCCAATAAAAGCTTTTATTGACACCAGGCACAGCGAACGACAGGTTTTTCAAAGTGGGGATCTATGACGTCAAAGGGTATAAAATACCGCCTCCGCAGAAGAAGATCAACGCCTACTTCAACAATTCCTGTTCAGCCCCGCCCACCGATTCGCACATTAAATGAAACTCATTAGAATTCGCAAAACTGTTATCCAATCATAGCAGTGGGCGTTTACTTCCAAGTCTTCAATGCGGCACGCCCATAAAAACCGAGCGTTTCAGGAGCTAGGCTCAAAACCAGGGTAGAAAATAGCCTATTACTTATTCATTTTGATGTTTTTGAATGTAAAAACCAAGCGAACGTCATAAGTTGACCTCAGACAATAATATAAAAAAAAATTTAAAAAGCCAATTCATGACCCCTTTAATTATTTCAGAAAATTATTTCAAAAACCTCTCTCCGATTTTTATTTTATTTTTATTACTTTATCTGAGGTGAGATTTATTATTTGTAAATAGTTGAATGTATATATATTATTATATTATATTATAATTTAATTTATATTCAAATCATATATAATGTGTGTTTTAATTCTGTACTTAAGACAGTTTATTTTAATGTTTACTGCCTTTTCCTTTGCTATGTAAGTCTGCTTCTGTAACCATTTTGCTTTTATTAAAAACTCATAAATGATGCTTTGTGGTAATCAACATTGTACCACAAAAGAGCATAACTTTAAGAAGTGGAATTGTCTTGGACGCAATATCATATTTAGACAAGTCGGCATCACAATATTTATAAAAAACAAGATTTTTCTCAAATGTTGTTAATTGTGGCAAAGAAACAGCTATTCTCTATGCCTGAATGATGCTTGGCATGATTACATTGATTGCACATTTTTGTTCTGGGTCTCTAATTGGCTGCTGCTCAATCTGAAGTGCAGTAATATGTAGATTGTGTGGGCATCTGAAATCTGATGTATTTCAAAAATAAATCTTTGATTTGTTTTAGTTTGTTTGACTTGTGGTGTTACATATAGAACGTCACTACAAGCAACCTATGATAATGCACTGAATACAATCAACATTACAAGAACAGAAAAGCTGAAACATTTAACAAACATGGTTAGCCTTCTAGGAACTAATTAATGTCAATCACTGATATGATTAATTGGTTTTAATTATTAATAACCTTAGATAAATAACAATTTCCCAGGTGCACATTGGTTCATAATCTTGAAATGTAATGGCTAAATTTATATAAGTGCTATTGTGGTTATCTTCATTACCAATCTTGATTAAAGGGCTTTATATTTATGAGGCGACTATAATCACTTCATTACGTTGGAATACATTGTGCATAATTGCTGGTCTCTTGAATCATTGTAGAAACATATCCATTGTTACCTAATAAGGGAAAAAATATCAATGATCTCTGCAAACTTTGCAAAGTAACTCGTTTGCCTGTTGTTTCCTCATACTGCTTAAAGGTGTGTGTTTATGAAGTTGGAGTTTTCTGCCAAGGCAACCGAACAAGAGGCAATCAAGAAATATTTACTGTACGCTTCTGCTCTTTTGAAGGGTTTTAATTGCCCAGTGAGACAAATTATCTCCTATTCTTGAATTAAGTATGAAATCTGAAGAGGGACACTTAGTGTTAAAATGGCTCAATCTACGTTTTGTGAACATGCTGATTGTTTTGTTTGCTTTTAAAAGTGTTTTCCGTGATTCGTCCATGGTCCATTATTGTTGCCAACAGTAATGTTTTTTTTTTCCCCTCTGTGAAATCAAATATAATATTAGGGGAAAAAAATAAAGAAAATAATATATATAATTTTTTTTTTTTTTTTTTTGTTTGTTTTTGTATGCTCACCAAGGCTGCATATATTTATTTGACAAAAAAGTAATCTCCTTGAGTTTGGTCTCTCTTCCTTATCTTCTCTCTCGCAGCAGTTTCTTGGCTCAACAGGACACCGTTTCCTGAATTAGATTTAAAATGCACGGTCGCCAGAGCACCTGCTTCTAAAATACATTGAGGAACAAGGAGCATCTCTAAATCTTCTCTAGAACAACATGTCTGAGCTTTAAGCGCCATGTGGCCTTGCTGCTTAATGTGTCTCAAGGCTTTGTTCCAGAGATGCTTTCTCAGCATAAACACACACATTTCATCTACTCCTTTTTTTTTCCCCCTGAGGAACAACAGGACTGCTTTGTTCCACCCTATTTTCTCCTGCGAGGTACCATGAAAGTGCTTAAAAATGTCTGTGACACCACAAATCAGTGGACTGTTTATCCCACTTATGATAAAGTATAGAGTAATGCTTGTAGACAACAAAGTCGGCAATTCCTCTCTTCCTGGAGACATTTGCTTCGCCATTGATGCCTAGGAAAGCCATTACCATTAATCACACCAAAGAATTACACAGTGCGCAGTCCAGCCCGGTCCATCTCGGAGTTGTTTAGATTTCTTATTGTGCCTTTGGCAGATTACTGTTATTAATGGCAGAAAGGGCGCTTTGCAAACTCTCATTAGATGTTATTTTAATGGTGAGACTGATGGATTAAGATGTGGAAGAGACCATGCTTGCTTCTACAACCAGTTAATATGAACCAATTACTTTGGCACGTTCGTAGCCTCAACATTTTTAATTTTTTCAATGATAGTCAACTTGGTTCCAGTTCATTTCAGAATGATTTTAGCACTAGTGCACTCAGCATTTTGCTACGTAGTCCGTGCTATACTTAGCCGTCCCTTCAGATCCCAACTGCTTCCTGAGGCGATCCATGAGCAGTGCTGAATTTTTTTTAATGCATTTGTTACTCAGTAGTTGGTGATGTGTTTTTTTATGAGACATTGCAGCAGCTTCATGTCAGCCCCGCGCTCCATCTCTCCAGACATTTAAGGCACCGTTTTAACATTGACATACCAGGCGGCACAAGAACTGCATTAGTGAATGTTAGGAGCACAGTGGAGATGTCTCACTGACATTTAACAGTAATATCCAGCCTGGCAGAGTCTCCGAAACATGTGGTGGTTGAAGGTGAGGAGCGGATGGAGAGTTGGAGGCTATAAACAGGTCTGTCTGACTTCCTCTGGGCAAAGGCTTATGCCATAGGGCGGATCAATACAACACTGCAACGAGCCAGAGTAACGGAATGTACTGGAAGCCTGTTTAGTGGATTTAAGCTTGGTTAAAGCTCAGCTCAACACATGAGTGGGCATAGTAGTCCAGCTGTATTAGATGTGTTCAGCCTTCAAATCTTTAGTTATTCTGATCACAATCTCTGAAGAGAAGGCTCTGAAGTTGGTGCAGAAGGTCCTGAACATTGGAGGGCACACACCTGGCCGTTGTTGCTGTTGCAGTTTCCAAACTCCCAAAAATTCCTTTCTTGCAGAACTCTTGATTCTCTTTAAGAGCGTCAGAGTTGCAGACTTAAAACAACAACTTAGTTACTGAGTTACTACCTGTTTTTCACAAAGACAACCTTTTTATCCTTTCTGAGAAGGAGGTATTTGCAAATTGGAGCCTTTCCAATCCAGCACTGATTGGCTGTTGTTGTCAGAGGTGGCCACAGTATGGCTCCTCGGGTTATTTGCATATTTTAACATTTACTTTTCTGTGACAGTGAAGGTTTTTCCTATGACATGTCAAAGTCATTTTTGAGAAAACGGGCTTAAAGATTTATATCAGCCAATGAGATTGCGCATTTAGAGTTAAATCCCCCCTTTTACTTTCACGATTGGTTGCTGGTAAAAAAGAAATGACCATATTTGTATCCGACAGCATTGTACAGGAGAGAGAGAGCTTTCCAACGGTGTATGCGATGACAGGGTGCAGGCAGCGATTGCGAAGCAGCGGGATGATTTAGAACGCCAACTTTTGTTGAATTTATGAGAAATCTACAGACGCGAACAGACAAAGTGTAGTAAAATAAAGAACTAAATGTGTATTTCGGACTTTTTTTCACCACAAGTCTGAAAGAAGACAAATATCCCAAAATCTCAAAATTGACCAGTGAAACAAAAACGATGTTTTTGCCCGCTGTCTCACCTTAATAAGTAGGTTTGTACACATTGTTAAAGTGTATATGGATTTGGAAATGATCTGCTCCATTTTGTGTCCATTTTGTGTAATAGAAGTATGTGTGGAGTCTGTGAAGATCTGTCCTTCCTTTGTGGCTTCACCCGTGTGGCAAAACTCTTTTTTTTCCTGGGAGTCCTAATGAGTTTATGATCATTCACATTTGTGGATAAGAATGAGGGAGAACAAAGGAGTTCCTGTGATTGAGGTTGTCACTCTGATTTGATAAATTCCCTCCTCCTGCTCTCCACAAGAAGTTGTTATCTGAAGGCAAAAGGGATCTGCTTTTGTTGTCCACAGTAATCCGATCAGATCGTTCCACACGAGGGGTGGAAAGGTGTTGCCATTCTTTTCTCCTGCTGTTCCCTACATACTCACTGACTTTCACACATTCATGAGGGGTCTGCTCCATTACATAATTTTCTCTTTTTTTATTTTTTCCTTCTGCATGTCCCCCCACCACAAATATATAAAATAATATTAATACAGAAATTAAAAATGCTTGTCTTAGATATATGCAAATCAATTGTATGTATGAAGTGCATTACTAATGTATTTTTTATACAATAATAGAGAGAATATAAATAGAGTGATAAAGTGAAGTCAGGTTTTCATAAGTTTGAAATCATAAATAGCATATAAACACAAAATGAAATGTGGTTGGTCTCTTTAAATGTTGTTCAGATGTTCTCTTCCTGTCTAAGTGGGCGATTCTTGGGCAGAATAAGCTGTGAAGTGACTCCCTACCAATCAAAATCTGACTATGTGAGACTACTGGGACTGGCATCAGAAACTTCTGAAAGTTTTTAATGTGTTTTGAGGAGGTGGACACTGTTAGATTGATGTTGACAGGCTCTTTAAAAAAAGAGAAAATTAATAGGCAGAAAATGTTGTGGCAGAAGTGTTATAAAATAGGGGGCGTGGTGTCCTTATTGTGCCAAGAGAAGTGAAGGTCAGGCTGTAAAGGAGGGATGTGCATCCAGAGGCCCAGGAACGGCGTCATCGTCTTATACTTAGACCTCAAGGACACCTTGTGCATGCAGGGACGTCTGGACCTTTGCAAAGGAGTGACATAATGCTGAATTTATGGTAGTGGTGACAGGCATAATTAGCATCAGGTGCTAATAAGTTGCCAGCAGCGGTACATTGTCATTCCCACTCTTGTCCATCCTTTTATTAGCTTGGATATTTAGTGATCTTGAAATAAAAGATCCATGAATTAAAATGAGAGTTTTGTGGCTTTTTAGTCCATGTCTGTTACATAATATACTGAAAAACACATATACTGTATGTATTATACTCATATATATGTATGTTTTTTGTGTGTCTGTGTATAGATAGATAGATAGATTATATATAATATATATATTACTGTCAATTTAAAATAAATTTTCAATCAAGAAAAATATTTTAAAAAATATGTTGACCGTAAAATATAATTCTGTGAGAAAAATGTAATCTAGATGGACATACAAATGTTCAATGTACAAGTGACTAATCAAATGCTCTCTAGTATGAGAAGTCTCTCTCCCTAATAACATCTGCCTTTGACTAGCAATAGCAACAAGTAAAACCTAGTTCACAGACTCATGTTGACTCAAGGCTATTGGTTATTTTGAAGAAGAAGAAAAAAAAAAAGAACCCTTTTTATGTTTCAACAATAAATAAAACCTTTATTTTTTTTTAAACTGATTGCAATTCTTAACACTTAGAAATCTGTCATGATGATGAAGTTTGTGTAAATCACATTAGCTGATTCCATTTTACCTGCTAAGCTAAGGTCTATTTACATTCTGATTGTTGTGTCCATCCCTCAACTTAACATTGACAGGCTGAATCCTTCCGCCCATGGGAGCGCATACCCGGATTGGCAGCAGACATTTATGTGATGTGAGTTTATGCTGGTTAGGGCATGATGCTTACAGTTTGTTGACATCAAAAGGATTGAGCATTGGGGAGACCCAGGTGTGACGGGATACAGGATGTGTCATCTGTCAGAGCTTCACCGGATTGGGCTGATTTCCCAACAGTCCAGAGCAGGTGTGAACGTATGCCCTCCTTAGTGATATGGAGACGGCGTGAAAGGGATTTAGATGGAGGTATGTGCCAAGAATAGTTTGGTTTTAAATCATTTAGCTTTACCTCACAGAATTCCAATGCTGCCTTGGGCTAAACACTAAATGTGTCCTTTATTTGGCTGTAGACAATATGCTACCCGGAGTTATCGTGAACACCCTTGTTTAGTCGTCCTTCCTATCAACCTCATTAGTATTTTCATTAAGTATTCAACAAATATGAAGACAAATCATATCGGAGGAAATTCCGGACTATTAGTCCCCAGCACAAAAAATGACGGATGACATTTCTGCTAGAAGGTGCAATGAGGTTATTCAATTACAGTTGAGTTGTAGGCTGACTCCTATGATGTAACATGTAGCAGCGAAATAGAAATTGAACTGCCTGTGTGGTTAACAGCTACGCCGATACCGAAGTGAACTTCTTGGCCAACTCTCTCATCATTGCTCCGTGTAATTGGGTAATCCGGCCGTGGTCTTTCCTTAAGCTAGCTCTAGCAGAGACTTCATGGCTTAGCCAAGCCTGACCGCTTGCCGCAGTTATTGGAGAATCAGTGAGTCCCTCCAAAAACTCCCCCTTCTCGCTGTGGCCGTTTGCCCTATCATTAAAAGATTTTGTTTGTCGGCTGTCATTTCTTTTGAAGGCTTATGAAACCTGGACCTTTTCGGTTGGACATCAGTTTGGGGGGTGGAGGGAGTGTTTGAAATATGTACTGCTTAGACCCAAGTGCACAAGTCCATGTAATGAGATATTTTAAAGTCCCTGCTCATGGCTCTTTCCGTATCAGTAAGTCACGCAATATCACACAATTCTGCTCATAGCCCTTTTTCGCCCCTAAATTAGCATGCAAACACAAAGGCATAGCCTCACGCTAAGGAGGCCGCTACCGTAGCCGTGATTGGGTGGGAAACTGTGTCTCATTTGAATTTCAAAAGCGGAACGATTACCAATGCAGGAAGAAAAGATCGGACAAAAGAAGTATTTTACATCAAAGTGATTTGTACAACGCTGGTTCCAATTTACAATTTGTAATTTTTCTTTAGTCGCTATTGTTTAAGCAGTGACCCTACAAGGATGATGTTAAAATGCAGGCCCTGCACGGGCCTCAAATCTAGGCCCGAGCCCGGCCCTAGCCCGACCCGTGTCCGACAGCTCATCAGAATTATCAGCCCGAGTCCGACCCGAGCCCTTTTTTTTTTTTTTCCCACAGCAGAAGCCTGCCCTATTTGCAGCCATTAAAATGTGTCCGTTTTGTTAGTTATGTTTCTTTTCTTTTAATTTCTTTATTAAGTTAATTTAGACAAATGTTTGGAGCATAAAAAAAAAAAAAAAAAAGACGACCAAGCAAGCCGAGCCAACAGCGAGTAAAACATGTTTGATCAATTTAGCCTCTCAAATCAACGCTAATACTTTACTTGGCTACAATAAAATCCATAGTTATAAAACACTTCAAGCATATCACACAGACAGTTTAATGTTTATTTATTAAACCACAGTGAGTACATTTTTTTTTAAATACTGAGGCAGGCTCAGGCTGCTCGCAACAGCGCTCGCAAACAAAATGAGCAATAGCCAATCTAAACAAATTAAATAAAATAAATCAAAAACAAACTTGCAGGTTATCTTACCTCAAAAATGCACCACAGAACATGGCCATTCTTTTTTCCAGTAGTTTCCAACAGTTAAACGAAAATAAAGTCCAATCAAACGAAAAGTTAGAACAGTCTCTTACAGAGCATCGTGGAGAAAAAGAATAGCATCCACAGTGGAAGATTTTAACCCAGTCCTCTCTTCTATCACTCTGCGATTTTTCTCTTAATATTCTCCATTATTTGCACATGAGGTGAATCGTGGGTTGCGCTGACGGGAAACCTTCTGTGTGTGTGCATGCGTGTGTGAGACTGTCATGTCAATCATATGTCAGTGTAATTATAAGATTATGAAAGTTATGAGGTTATTAAATGTCTTTTTATGTTTGTTTTTCTATCGCCGGTCAACTTATCATATTTTTTTAATTAATGTCTAAAAATATAAAAAGAAGGATAACCCAAAAAAGGCCCGAGGCCCGGCCCGCATGTGAACTATGACGTGAAAATTGGCCCGAAGCCCGGCCCTAGGGGCGTAAAAAAGTCGGGGCCCGTCGGGGAAAAAACATTACATGTTTGTACAACACATCAGTGTTCAAACATCATGTAAAAGTGAATTTTACATAAGTCTCTCTCTCTCTCTCTCTCTCTCTCTCTCTCTCTCTCTCTCTCTCTCTCTCTCTCTCTCTCTCTCTCTCTCTCTCTCTCTCTCTCTCTCTCTGTGTGTGTGTGTAAATATACAATATCAATCTATCTATCTACAGTACTATGCATAAGTTTAGACACCCATGCTAAAGTTGACTAAAAAGAGGAATAAAAAATCATTTTTTGGAAATTGAACTTAATGCCTTAATTTAAAAAATTAGGAAAAATCCAACCTTTAAGGACACCAATTTTCTTTGTGAATGAATAATGTATCGTAAATAAATAAATGTTCTTCCTTAAAATACAGGGTGCATAAGTCTGGACACCCCTATGTTAAATTCCCATAGAGGCAGGCAGATTTTTATTTTTAAAGGCCAGTTACTTCATGGATCCAGGATACTATGCATCCTGATAAAGTTCCCTTGGCCTTTGGAATTAAAATAGCCCCACATCATCACATAGCCTTCACCATACCTAGAGATTGGCATGGTTTTATTTCAGTTAACCTAATAGCTGGTTTGATTTGCATTGAGAGATGATCTTATGGAAAGTACTCCATGCCAATCTCTAGGTATGGTGAAGGCTATGTGATGATGTGGGGCTATTTTAATTCCAAAGGCCAAGGGAACTTTATCAGGATGCATAGTATCCTGGATCCATGAAGTAACTGGCCTTTAAAAATAAAAATCTGCCTGCCTCTATGGGAATTTAACATAGGGGTGTCCAGACTTATGCACCCTGTATTTTAAGGAAGAACATATATTTATTTACAATACATTATTCATTCACAAAGAAAATTGGTGTCCTTAAAGGTTGGATTTTTCCTAATTTTTTTAATTAAGGCATTAAGTTCAATTTCCAAAAGATGATTTTTTATTCCTCTTTTTAGTCAACTTTAGCATGGGTGTCTAAACTTATGCATAGCACTCTATCTATCTATCTATCTATCTATCTATCTATCTATCTATCTATCTATCTATCTATCTATCTATCTATCTATCTATCTATCTATCTATCTATCTATCTATCTATCTATCTATCTATCTATCTATCTATCTATCTATAAACACACACATATCTATATATACTGTGTTTATATATGCATACTGTTCATACATTGTTTTTACTCACACAATGTAAATCTCTTTCAGCTAGAATAAATTGCTCTGTTTCTTTAAGTGGTGATTTTCTCACTCTTTAAGTATCTTATTTTTTTTACCCTACTTAATGATTTGACATTTAAATAAAAATACCACATATGAACATAATGCTTCCCTTGCACCAATTTCTCGAGACTTTCAAAGCTCTTTATGGATGTATGAGTGCTAAGTGGAAGGGATTTTATTTGAGAGCTTCAGCTCCTTTTAATGACCTGTAGCTCTCGAGGCTTATCCATTCAAATCTCCTCTGGCGTAAAGATCCCTCGAGCGTGATGATTAAATTAAGATTCTTTAACAAGCACATCAAGGTGCAGCTAGATCTCAGAGAGAATGCTTCGCGTGTTGCATTGGCAGGCCACCTTACAATAGGACAGAGGACTGATATAAATCAGTCTTCATAATTTAAAAGAAAAGGCCATCTGACTGTGTCAATGTCTTCATGTACAGTATATATGTTTTCAGCAATCTAGCTGTGCTCAATACGTCTTGCTTTAGGACCCAGGAACCGACTCAATTTCTAGAAGGCAAAGTTTGGGAGAAAGTGATTTCTTGGGGTTCAGGCTCCATCACAGTTTGGGAATTTTGAAACGAAGTGAGGTCGCAGATCTGCTGGAATTTGTTCCTATCCTTGCTCCCTTATTTCCCTTGAGGCTTAGAGGGAGCTACTCAGTCTTCCACCGAGATAAATGTACAGAATTGCAAGTCAATTCTGTCAGTCTGACACAGTGATAAGGCCTTGGCCGATGCGGTGAGCAATTGAGCTGTTTTGTCTGACAAGAGCTAATTGAGACCTCAAGATGGACAGATTATTGAAAAGCACGGAATTGGTCCAGCGAATCATTTCATTTTACGTTCCTAGATTACGCTGAGGCATAACGATTCATGCTCACATACTTGTTTGAGCACTTGACAACAATTGTTGTTTTGGGTGCAATGCATAATTCATTCAGAGACTTAAAAACATTAAATGGGTTTTAAAAGTAACGTTGGTCTAAAAACGCTGTGGAATCTTGGGGAAATTCTTGCGTGTTGCTGTCTGTGGTCCTGAAAATGTATTACAGCATTGTTGAAATGAAGAGTAATATCTAATGTGACACATCACTATTAGGTGGAATGTAAATATGATGTAAATGTAAAAGATATTTGATTGTAAAACAGCACGTCAAGGCTGTAATCACATGAACGTCAACTGTGAGTTTTTTCTGTTGAAAATGGCAATGGATATAGATTTGGCTATTATAATATTTAATTCTCCAGGTAATAATCACTCCCCTAGGGAGCTTTCAAAACACCATGTTTTTCATTTTACATCAATATTCAATAAATCTGCTGTAGTCTATAGTCTTCAATTAAATGTCTTATCTCTTAAGGTAAATGAGCAGATTGGCAGAGAGCGCTAAGGAGTTTTATTTTAATTTGTCCCCCACGATGAGGGACTTAATTTCCCAGCATGCATTGGCATGTAAGATTGGATATCTCCTTATGAAGTGATGTTCCAGATGAATATGAAACATATGCAATTATTATTCCCTCCTGTAATAGGAAATGAATGCTTTAGGGGCATACTAAGATTTGGTATTAATTTAAAAAAAACCCATCTATTTATATATCGTCTGTCTGTCTGTCTATCTATCTGTCTATCTATACACAGACACAGAAACACACACACACATATAAGTTTACATATAAGTTTAGACACATATATGTTTAGTTCATACCGTATATTTGTTTTTAATAAATGAACCGAAGTTTCCTCACATTGATGATGTGGCTCTCCCTCCTCTTTTGCTGTCTGTGGTAAGAGGAGTATTGACTGGTTAGATGGATAGACTGTGCAGTCAGTAGGATCCAGGCCACCTGCTAGGCAGCTAGAGAGAGCACTCACTAGAGCAGGACATTCCCATCTTTATCCTTAAGAGGCGAGAGCTCTTCCATTTGTCATTCATGTCTGCACCCAAGCATTTTGATAAATGTGTTTTCAGTGTGTCGGAAATGTGATCAACTTTGTAATTGCGCTCATTAACTCTCTAAACCGAGAGCACGTATTTGGTTAATCAGAAATTATCCAGAGATCCGCATATGTGAATTAGGTGCACGGTCTAATGTGGAAGAATTTGTTTCCCATATAATTCTGATGAAATGATGCAAAACTTGTTACAAAGCATTTTAGAACAAGAAAAAAAGCGTTTATATAGCATGCATAAAAAGGTCGGCCATATGCCATGATGAAGTGCAGGTCCTCAAAAGGCTGCGACGCGGGCTAATTGTTATAGTTGTGGCTAGCAGGAGTTAGCCGAAGTGTCAGTTTATTTGTGGGGTGGGACTGCAATAGCCAAGCTGATTTGGAGACTAAATTAAACAGATGGCAAAGTGTCCATGGCTTAAGTGTAATTAATGAAGCAAATGAAGCTCTCCTTCACACCTCTGAGTGTGTGTGATGTGCTGTTGAGAAGATCTGAGTTTGAGAATGTGGCTCTAATGAAAAAAAAAAAAAAAAAGTTTTCACATTGTGCTTTTTTCATTTTAAAACTTCTATAATTTTTTAATGATCTGTTTGATACTAGGGAAATGCAGATCCACTTGAAGAGCCGATCAGAGTTGTGGGGCCTTTTTGTTTCGTGTTCATATCTTTGAATATTAGAACAGAATAAATTATATGATTTCTCATTGAATTTTTGATTACACAAAATTAGCATAACTTGAGTTCTGTAGAACTGAACACACTTACAGATTTACATGTAATTTACATAACTAATTTGCCAAAAACATTACATAACATTTGCTTCTTTTTTTATCAACAAATGCATACCATAGTTAATGTGCAATTTTATATAAAACTGAAGGTACATCTCAGAAGTGGATGTGATCTGCAAAAAAAAAAAACTGTGGTAACCTACTATTGTTACTTTAAAGAGCTATTTCTATCTGATTTCACCCATAACAATTAATTTTGTTGGTATACATGAATATACAGTATGTCTAGGTTGATTCTGCGATCTTTTTGTCTTTAATAAACCCAGTTTATTTAGATTTTTTTTTTTCAGTGTGTTATTCTTTGTTTATTGTTTACTTGTGCAAATGTGTTTGTGGCCTTGTTATATTCATGATCATAAAACGTGACTCTTTGAGCAATTCTCATTTTACAGACTTCAGATTCAGCATGACAGACATGCTTTAGTTATTTTGAAGTGAAAGTCTTAGTTTCCCTAGAAACAAAGGTGTTTTCATTAGTTTCAATTCATTCTGTAATAATTCTCAATAATATAAATTTTATCATGGAGTGGTATGGTGGTTAATCTTTTCAACCTGCACCCCGTGTATTGCCATCTGGTCATCATTTGGCTCTTTTTTTAAATGTGTGAAAATGAACATGGTTCCAGTGATGTCTCACTTTGCCTCTGCAGGATATCTGACTGTAACGATAGAGCCCTTGCTACCAGTTGTTGTGGGAGAAACGGTGACTCTGAAGTGCAACTTCAAGACAGATGGAAGATTGAGAGAGATCGTTTGGTACAGGGTAAGTTGCTGTTTTCTGCATATGTGCTAATATTTCATCATTGATGTACAGTTTAAGTTCATAATCTGTTATTTTCTTCTCTGATTGGACCTGTTATTGCAATATAACTTGTTAAAGTTCTGCCTTTTTAAACTGTGTGATCTTGAGGCCATAGAGACGTTTATTATTAAAAATTATTGCTTCTTATCGGTCAGCTGCAGATAGGCCTATACATTAATATTCATTGTTGTCCATGGAAACACTGTATATCTGACTGATCAACACAACCCAACGCTACTTTCATGTTTTGGGCATCGCACTATTGACTTGCTCGAGCGATAGCTGTTGTTTCATACACATTCAACTGCCACCAATCTACCTTCTCATTTATGTAGTGAAAATGGCCTTAGAGGCTGATTGTTTTGTTGACTGTTTTTATTTTAGCATAAGCTTTAAGGTAAAGTTATATTTCAATTTTTTATTTCATATCAAAATATTTATTTATATGGTTAAAACATTGCTTTGTATGTTTTGACCATAGAGTGGTTTTCCTCATAGAGATTATGATAAGGTCTTTAAAGAGTTAAAAGCCATGAACCAAACCAACCAGTTACAAGGTGAATCAGTAATAAATTCTGTAATAATTTACTCACCCTCAGACCTGTATGAGTTTGTTTCTTCTGTTGGACACAAAGGAAGATATTTTGAAGAATGTTAACCAGACAGTTGACTGTAGCCTTTGACTTTCGTAGTATTTTTTTCTACAATGGATGTCAATGGCTACCGTCAACTGTCTAGTTACCAACATTCTTTAAAATATCTTATTTTGTGTTAAAACTCATACAGGTTTGGGATGACTTGAGGGTGGGTAAATGATGACAATTTTTTGGGGGGTGAACTATCTATTTAATAAAGGAAAGAACTGCATTGCAAAGTGCTTCATGGGAGTGTGGTGTGCGCTAAAATGTTGTTTTGATAAGATTGACTTGTTGTGATTCTCTGATTGGTAAAGATTTATCTGCAAAATCATGGGCAATGTAGTTTTTTGTTAAACATGATTTCTTTAAAATAAGTTGAAATAATAAAGGCTGATTGCTTCGACAAAAGCATATACCACTGCTTAACAAACTCGTAGCTCACAGTAGGTCTGTCTTTAACAGCTAATAAGTTATCATTAAAAATCAATTCCTATATGGAGAAAATTAATGGGAGTGTTACTTCCAAAACCAGACTGTTGCACTGTCTATTCCAACCAGCAACATGGGTTCAACCAATGATGTGCGTTTGGGGAGGGACTGTCTGTTTGTTTGACCAATGGCAGACCGGGGAGTGTTTAGAATTCTGTTTGTTGATGATAGTGGCACAGAAATACTTCATCTTTAATTTTCATCTGGTCATGATGGCCCTGTCTTAATGGAACCCAGCTGGATGCTTCACATTTTACCACCCACTATTAGCTCTTTGCATAGCAATAAGCGAATGGATTATTTAAGCATTTTTTGCAAGAGACATTTCTGAATAAATTTTACAGTACATAGCTGCATAAATCACATATGCAATATATATATGAACTGACTGCCCTAAAGTAAAATCTGTATAATGTAGTAAAACCAATATGGACGAATCTCTTAGCTCGGCTGTGGATGTACCGTATATCAATACACAGTCAAAATCTGTGATCTGATCATGTTCAGACAGATGGTTGAGGCCATATCTGTTTAAGACCTAAACAGTCTTTGATTCAACCTTTTGTTCACAAATGCGACACATCTACTGTCTCCATACTTGTCTTTGCAAATGCTGACCTTTCCAGACAGAACAAAAAGAGATTAATAGCACTTTACATATTAGCTATAGTCTCATACATCATACTGAACGGTTAGACAGTCCCACTGAATCAGTACAGGTTCCAGGAAGCTTGTTTGTTTGCACAAGGTCTCTTCCCTGCATGATTGGCTGTTTATTGCTCAGATGAAAGTTAACTTTGGTGGTGGTGGTGGGGGTGGGGTGGGGGGGGGGTTGACAGAAAAAAGAATACATACATTTTTTATGAAGATAATATTCAAATCCTAATTCATATCCTCAGAGTTATGTGCCTGTGGAAATAGCAAAAAGCATCGCCCTTTCTTTTTTTTTGCAACAGAACACGTTTATGTGGTAATGAACGATGCAAAGCACGCACTTCTGATTGGCTTGACAGCTGAGAAGAAATGTCTATTTGCACATTGACAACTGCAATTTAAGGGAAATGCCTCTGTGGGCATTTGGCGTATGATCAAAACCACAAGGTGGTAAAATGAACCAACTCGCTCTCCTATGACTGCTGATCAGCACAGGGCTTAATACATTATAAATCAATTATCTGCACTTGGTTGATAAAGTTTCTTAAATCTCAGGTTTTTATTTGACTGAACTGTCGACTTCTCAGTTTTTGCTTTTGTTGGAAATGTAACCCTGGTTGATATCCACCTTTGGGATTTACAATATCTAATCAACAGCTCTGGCAGATGACACAGAGGCTGTTTGAATAAAAGATCGCAGCTGTGGGTTGTTCATTACGGGGATGCTGTTATCTTGACGGGCCCAGTTTGAGGGTTTTGTAATGCACACCACAGCCCGACTTCTCCTTTAAGATTCTCTGTCGGGCTGAGGCGCTTCCTCTGCTGCTCAGATAAAGGATATTACTATGGAGAGGCTCTTTAACCAGCGCTGCCAAAAAGCACTCATGCCAAATTGAGGCTTGTTGCCTGATTGGAGGATTCGTTTTCTTCTTAATAGCTGCCTCTGCTTCAGGTCCATGACAACAGCAAATCAAGTTTTGAGTGGAGTGTGCATTTCAATATCCTCTGGTGTTTTACATGCATAATATGTGATGAATGAAAGCTAGTTCACACTTCTCCAACAAAACAACAATTGTTGGATTACGGCATTTGTTGAGGCAATGCAAAAAATTATGTCACAGACTGTTGTAGAATATTAGTATCATATATACACAGTAGTCAACATTTGAAGTGGATCAAAAAAGTTAATCAAAGTTATATATATATATTAGGGGTGAAAAAATCTATCTTAGCTAATGCTGTAAACTATATGGGGGAGCCCTTAATTACACATTACTATAATATTAAATGTTACAATTGACAACAGAGCCCAAATTATTATATTTAGTTGCTATTTTAATAATCATCACTCAAAAAGAAAAAAAGGAAAAAAAAAGTTTACTGTAAATTGCACATAAGGCAGGTTTTGCATTAACTTCTAAATCTAGAGTTAATTTCTCAAGCGAACTAACCTGGTGTCGACACTAGGGCTGTCACTTTTGAGAAAAAGTTGCCTCATTTGGACGGTAACTCGACTGGTGAGCGCGAAGATTGGATATCGAGGATGCGTAGAAAACAGCGTTGCATTGCCGTGCATGCCCCCTTCTGGATTGGAGTGTGGATCGCCTGTGACTGAATGTATTCGCCGTGCAACTGTATGCACAGAACCGTGGCGTCCGTAATGTACGGTTCGGGATAAACACATGCAGGGCTTTTCCTGCATAGAGAATTATGACAAAATTCTGGCTCTCGACAAAACTCGGACAGACAGTCATGGTCAGATACACTTTTTCCACCGTGACGGTTCTGTTGCGGTTACCACTTGTGTCCATTCTCAAACCGTATAGTGCTGCTGCTGCGCGCAGTGCGCGGATAAGTAATAAAAACATTCCATTCCAATTAATCGAGGGTGGATGACAGATAAATAATTTTGTGTTGAGTTTAATAAAGACACGGAACTCTCATCACGGTAAAACACAATGAACGTGTGTCACTCTATTTTCGTTTTCAACAACGTAATTCTCTTCATGGAAAACCAATCAAGGAAAACATATCAGGAGGACTCGACAATAACACTTGTCTGGGACCATATACTTTGTCCGGGACACGTGTGGTTTTTTTTCTTTCTTTCTTTTTTGAAGGGAAAAATGAGAGAGAATTGTAGCCCATCCGGACAAATGCCCTGATTAAAAAAAAAAATTAATATAAAAATATTCCGTATCACCGAAAACGTGAGGGTGATTCTGTTATATTTAATTTAATGTAAGTGGCAATTGATAGCCTATAGTTGATAATAATATAGGCCTACCTAATGTACTGACGGTAACAAAGTTGCGCTGTTGAGGCTCGTGCTGTTATTTATAACATATTATAGTTAAGAAACAATATATAGCCTAGGCTACACACGATCAGAGTGATGTTTTCCTGAATGCCATCAAGATCGAAACCGAGACTGATTTCATAACAGTTCAATAAACAAATAGTTAAAATTAAGTCACATACATTTGAGACGCAATGACTGTTTTTTGTTCTGTTTCAGCAGCGAAAATAGTTCCAAACAAAGATCACAGCAGAACCATAGCGCATCTCACAGCAACACTCAGCCGTGTTTCATTACTGAATGATTCAGCGTTTTGAATTAATCGGTTGAATGAATGACTCAATGACTCGCTCATTAAGACGGTCGCCTTCCGCCTCCTACTGGTGGTTTAGTTTCATAAAGTATCATTCTTTTCAACATTCCTTATTTATATATTCAAAAATATTTAAAATAATCTCATTTAATACAGTTATACTTTTTCAATGTAAATTATTTAATTTGATTGGAAACAGCCTAATGTCTTATTATTTTAATTGAATATATTGATCAAATTTAAGAATTTGAAATGAAAGATGGAGCAAACATTTAATAAAATAAAACCTTATAAAGGTGCAAAAAATTATTCTGTTTTCAAACAGTGATGTAATGAAACATTGACAATTTAAGTTTGAATGGAGTAAAGCCCCTGTTAAGGCTATTACGGAAATGTAATTTTGCCAAAAGAAGAACTTTTATTTTAAATAAATGTTCATTTTTAATTAACCAACTTCAGTGTGATATGTTACCATATTATCATACTTAACACTGAGAATTTGAATAATTGCAATGTGATCAGATGCAGATATCTAAATCAAAGAATATGGGTGGTTTGCGGGTGGATTTTTTTATTTTTAACAGTGGATTTGGGTGACTCAAAGTGCACCAGATTAATGAATTTATCTTTAAAATGTACAAAAATTTATTTTTTCTACAAAAAATTAGGATTTTACCACCTCCGCCTCGTTTTGAGCCAGGAAAAACCCTGATGTACATTTACACCACTAATGGAACCTGAGGATGGAAAATGTGAACAGATCAAGTGCTGCATGATGTTAGCTGAAAAGGTTTATCTTTTATTCATTTAAATGGATTCCTTGTCCTGAGGTTTATAATGTTCTTGAGCACAGATGTTAAAGTCATGGAGGAGCCCACCTATCACATTCGCCATATCTTTAGAAGTTAAAGTATTAATGCAAATAGTAGTCCAAATGCATTAAAGCATCCTGAGTAAGTGCAATGTTGCAAAACATCTTTAATTATCACATACATGTCCCTGTTTCCCAGTGAGACCGTTAGAATGGTCTTATATTAAACTACAGACAAACCATTGATGCCTTGATAATGCACCATGGGTGTTGCTAAAAATAGACTTAGAAATCACTTTGAAGCTGTTTTATATTACGCCCATGGAGTTGGGCGCGAGCTTAGAATCCTGGGAAGGCCCATGGAGAATTTTCCTCAATGAAACGCCTGGCAGTTCATCTCACATTGTGCTTGTACTGATTATGTCATTCTAATGAAGAGATAGCCTCGGCCCCGTCCCACCGGGCAGCTCGACGGTGACGGCTGCTAACACTGAGTTTCCGCCTGACTGCCTGTTGAGTGCCACTCTGAATTACCTATGATCTCACCAGATTAACCCTCTCCTGCTCATTACTCTTCACAGAGTGCTGTTTTACACATGCTGGGCAGCGGTTTGCACCCAATAGAGGGAGTTTAACACTGATTTGCCCTCAGGACTCATGTGGCTTGTAACATTATTTTTCACTGAAAGGTTTGCTGCAATAGGCCATGCAGATTAGACAGGCTAGCATTAGATAAAGCTTCTTTTTTTCCCTTTTTTCTTTATGAAAGTTCTTAATATACACTGTAATAAAATGATTTTTCGAAGTTGTAAATAAAACAGATTATTGGAGTACGTTTTACAAGAAAATGCTTTTTTTTCATGTTTAATTATGTGTTACTTGCCATTTCTTTGTAATTCAATGTAAAATTTTCTGAGTAAAAAATAGTTTCTACACCAAATTTTGGGAAAAAAAACTATTTTTTGATAAGGAACAAGGCTTCACTGAAATAGTGGTTGAAAAATGTCTGATATTGCAGTGTCATCAACATAATGCTATTTCAAGGTGAGCCTTCATTGAAATGATGTGAATATCACCCGGCAACATCTCAGAAAGCTCATTTTATGTTTTTCAAAGTAAGGTCAACCTTTAACTCTCATGTGCACATCTTCTGCATTCTGGCTCCCACTCAGCTCTAATATTCCGGACACTTTGGTTGTTTCCCCGGCTTAGTTTGTAGCCCACGTCTTCGCAAATCTCATTACCAGTATTGACACTGAAGCACACCATTACAGTATGCAAATGACTTTGCTCTTGGCAAGATAATGCAGCTTTAAGGAGTGGAGGAGTGTGCAGATTAACACGCCTGTCTTTCGGACCACCATAACGGAATGCTACCTCAACCACTTTCTTTTTGTTTGTTAGTGCTATGTGTACTGTCAACTTCAGAAGACCTCTTGACCCAGAGGTGGTGATCTCAGACTGAATAACAAAGCGGTTTCTTAACATTAAACCTGCGAGGCACCGCATTCCGATTCCTGGTTTGAGAAATTCCTGCACTTGGTTGCTATAGTAACAGAAGTGTTGGATGGAGTCTGTGCATTCTTACTTTGTGTAGTTGCTACACTCCTGTGGGGCTCCCACATGCCACTCTTTCTGCTATTTTAGAAGCCCTTGTGTAATTGTGTCATGCAAATTTTCTTCCCAGGCGGGAAAAAAAGCTCTTTAGTCTTCGCCGAGAGTTGCACTGCGTAGCTAAAAATATTGTTTTCTGGATATTTTTACCCTCCCACGACTCTAAAGAATCTAGATTGCTTTCTGAAGGCGGTGCTTTATGCTGTGTAGGCTGTCTGAGGTGAAGACTGTGAAAACAATGTGATTATTAGGGTTTTCGTTAAAGCTTCAGATTAAGGCACTGAGGTGAGATGACCTACAAAATGATGGGAAACATGTGGTTTTAATAAATTAACAAGGGTTTAAATACCCTGGATTTTGCACAAGGAGCAAATTATTGCCAAGTAACTCTGGCTTATAAGGGTAATACAGCATATAATAATAATCAAACAAATGGTCCACGTAATTGTTTGATGTCCTCTGATATTTACGCTGAATGTGGCTCTGAAAAGCTTTGAATCAATATTCAGATGTAAAAATAAAAAGCAAAGATTCTAACTTCTTTATATCCACACAAGCAAAACTCTCCAGAGCAAATGATGCTCTAAATGTAATGTTGCTGTTTAATGAGCCCCTAAAAGACCGATTTTGCTTAGAGAATTACTGCCATTGAGAGTGTTATCTCTGAAATGAAAAAAAAAAAATGAAATACTAAAATTTCTTCTCAATTAGTTTTTAAAGGCCTCTACCTTCGTTCATTAAATGTACTGTGGTTTTTGCCGAATAAATGGTGTGAAAATACAGAAATGAATTACGAAAATCAAACAAACCAGAGTTGTTAGTATTTATTTCGAGCTGCACCTCCATACTAAGACTGTATAATATTTCTCACAGAAGCTGTGTCCCATTAAATTACATGGGTTTTTAAAGGAAAATGATGAGTTGTTTTTTCGAAAGGAATCTGCATCTGATTGTCCCAGAATGTCTTGTGTGTGCAAAAGTGGAACATCATGCAAAATACATTTATTAAGAGACACTGAATGCCATTTATGCATTGATTGTTTTCATTATGTTGAGTGTGTATAATACAGTATGCTATTAAAATACTGTGTACACATTAAGAAAAGCTATTGTTTGTTAAATAGTTGAAGTGTTGCTGTTATTAGTGAAGGGTCATGATGACTGACTCTAGTTAATTAGTGGGGTCGATAAGTGAGCTTTGAGTTTTGTCGTCATCTTTATGTAATTTGGTGGTTCTTTATTTTGCAGGCTGACAGCATGCTGCACTTACCACCATACATGTGCAAACAGGCATATTTGGACAGTTTTTAGAGCATCTTGCACCATGAGTGTTGTTTTTTGACAGCATTTCAAATTAAAAATAGTGCCACTTTTTAAAACCCTTCTCAAGACCCGTACCATTTTTTGAATGTAAGAACGTGTGTTATGTAAACGCACTCCAAGAAATGTGTCTGATCAATCTGGAATCCAGCCTAATGATTTTGTGCTTCTTTAAGACCAATTTGTTGACTAATTATTCAAGGCAGTGGTTTTCAACCCAGTTGATTCCCAAATTCGATGATTCCAGTGGGACCCCCTTTTTAAATATAAATGCAGGTACACTACCTTTCAAAAGTTTGGGGTTGGTTAGATTTAAAATGCAATTTATTTTGTTGATGCCATTTATTTTCTTCTGAATTTTCAGCATCATTGCTCCAGTCTTTAGTGTCTCGTGATCCTTCAGAAATTATTCTAATTTGCTGATTTGATGTTCAGGAAATATTTATTATTATCACAGCTTGAAAACTGTTGTACTGCTTAATATTTTTGTGGAAACCAAAGTTCCAAAGAAACTCAAAGTTTTGAATGGTAGTGTATACATTTTCATGTAAAGACCTATTTATAGTGTATATCAAACAATATTAAATGTGTTAAAATATAAAGACAGCATGTTGTTTGCTAAATTAAATTTTAAAGCTGCAGTAACTTTTTTGGGTTAAAAATTATCCAAAATAAATTTAAGCAAATATATAACCAGCCAGTGTTCAAAACTATCTGCTTGCCTTAGCTCGATTCAAAACGGTAAGCTTGTAGTAATGTTTTTAATTCCAGTGGTACTGGTGGATTTCCGCTGGAAATTCGAGCATGTTATCGCGCCATTACATCACATCTGTACACATAAAGAAAGTGTCTCGGCTAGTAGGCTATATTGCGTATCAATTTGATGGTGGATCCAGAAAGGTTCAAACGACAATCACCAGTGACTGGAGATTCACCCATTGTAAAATGCAAAAGACTTCGGAGAAAAAAAGAGACTGCAACCGGGCCCCATGCGAAAACAAGGATAAATATCGGAAGGGCATTAAATGTAGTCATGCAATGCTGATTTTGTTAACATTAACAATTTGAGAACAAAGTATAATTTGCACGGTTTGATGTGATATGATAAGCGCGATTTACTGCAATGCTTTTTCCCCTTAGTTGGTCAGAACAAAAGTGGATGTTACTTGTTCAGACGACATTTTCCGGTGAAAATTCTTATGTTGGTCATACTTACAAAAAGTATAATCTGCGATGCTGAATGATAGTATCCACACCGGTGCGGTGACTGACAGCCGCACATTCTCCTCAAAACATTGGATTCATCCGCGCTGTACCCTGCCGAGGCACAACCCACGTAAAGTTGATAACTCTGCGAATAACTGCAATTGCAGATTTCGAACAGAGATGGCGACAAAGAGGAAAAACTACGTACTGCAGCTTTAAATATTTTATATTGTTTATTTAACATGTTCTAAAGCCAAAATTAGTGAAAGAAAAATTTGTGAAATTAGTGCAAAATTAGTGAAAGATTAGTGAAAATTAGATGCAGATTTTAAGAGTGCATATAGAAGTGGTTCTTGACAACTTTTGAAAATATGCACTCTTAAAATCTGCATGGATTCTGAGTGTTCATTTCTATTGTATCACTAGAAATCAGTCACCAATCTTAGAATAGCAGCAATACTCTGTATAAAGAAAGCGAAACCTCTTTAGGACACTTGTAAAAACTATAAGCTATAAGTAATAAGGTTTTTCTCATGACATTGAGGACATCGTTTGTCTCAAACTAGATTTTCTAAATCTATCTTGCTATCACAGGATGATCAAACAAGGCTGTGTTTATTGAGCGATTAGGACTGGATCAAAGGCTGATTGTGACATTTGCATTAGAATAGGAAAGAGATTTTAATTCGGGCCGACATTGTCATAGCCCCCTGTCAAAAGCGTGTTGTCTTTAGGAATATGAAAATAATGTGGAGAATAAAAAATAAAAAAAAGGCCAATTCACCTTGAGTTTTTTTTTTTTTTTTTTTGCTTTGTCACGCTGCAGTTTAGGGAGAAAGTTTTCTCAACAGAAAGCATGTCCGGGAGAGACAACGCCTGTCTTTGTTCAGAAGAATCAAATGTTCTTGCTGCCCATTGCTGCCATCCAGATATTTTCTATTCCTCTTTTTTGAAGCACTCAGAACAAACTGGCTGGACTTGATGTACGTCTGAAAGGTTCAGTGATGTGGCCTTTGCCATTTGAAAGAGGCAAAAGCTTGGAGAGGGCTGATTGTGCCAGAAAAGTGCACCCTTGAGTTGATTTTAGAAAGGGGTGTACGTGGGCACCACGCTGCACTCTGAAACACATTTTTCCAACAGATTCCAGCAGGTGCCAAACTGTGCGTTGAAATGGTAGGGAAAATACAACACGAGAGAATGGTAGGAAAAATACAATAGAGAAGTTATCCATCCAGCTAAAGGAACATTGCAACAAGGCAAAATATAGTGGAGGAAATGTAGCACATTTAAAAAGCTGTCAGCATACAAAGAAAAAAAGTTTAAAATCACTTTAGCAACTTTGTGGTCATGCGGGAATAGCTGATTTTTCCACAGTTGGCACAAATTGTGGTAACTCTAAGTGGTTTTGACAACTGTAAATCAGTCGTGGAATATGGTCATTGCTGTCAAAATGAAGCGTCTCTCTTGCCCTTTCTTACTCTCAATCCTCCAGTGGCTGAAGTTTTGAGCTAGATCAATGGCCACTGCTTCTCGTCCTGCGCTTATCTTTGCGCTGCGGACCACAGCTATTTGGGTCAGCTGTGTGGCAGAGGAGAAACAATTAAAGAAACCTCCCTCTCCTCCTCTGGGTATAACTCTTTGTGCGGAAAGATGGGTTTTGTAATAGATTTTTGTCGGTGTAAAATGAGACGCTGACCTCTGAGTCCACCAAGCTCAAAGGCATCTGGAGAGGCGAGGGCAGCGTTGTCCCTGTGGGCTCGGAGCAATTTTAATTCTACCCATCACTCAGTGATGATGTTAGTCATGCTCCTGATAATGAAAAAACACATTCATGCCATCACTGAAAAAGCACTTTTAAAAGCACGATTGGATCCAAACAATTATGGCATGTTGAAATGGCTTTGTCTGTGTTTGTTTTGGCTTTTATATGTCCTCAGCAATGTGTTTAATTGTGTCTGGATTCATATAAATAAAAATGTTTTAACATTTTTTTTTTTTTTTTGCATCCACTCATCTTGGACTGACTCATATTGAAATTGGATTCATGAAGTAGCATGTTTTGTTAATTTTGTCTGGGGCTTTTTCCCCTTTTTGCAGTTTGCTCCAACATGAACTGCTTGTGGATATATTGTTCTTCCACTCTTATTCTGTTTAGAGTAATGAATTGCAGACATGCTGATCTATACAATTTATCTGGACTATGCTGTTGACTCAGGCTCGACTTATGTTGGGTGTTAAATATGTGTGTGTTTGTTGTTAAGTTGTTTGGCATGCTTGTTTTGTTTAATGTACTTTTATATTTATGCATTTTTTATTGTTATTATGCATTGTGTTACGTGTTGTGGTAGATTTTTCCTTAAACCTAACTATGTACCTGGGTCTCGTCTACAGTCGACGTTTAGTCTATCTGGGTCTCGTCTACAATTGACGTCCCCGTTCAATAATATTAATACTCTACAGTCGACGTCGGCCGAGTCACCTAACTAACTTGTTCCCCTAACTAGCTTGCTGCGCAGTGAAAAACGACAAACAGACTTCAGCAAATGTCCTTTAAATGCTTTAATCACGGCCGAAGGATATCCCGAGCATTTCTCAAAGAATCTCCCCCAAGAAGAGAGAAATAAGGTTAGGGGCCCTATTTTAACGATCTGAAACGCAAGTATCAAGGGCGAAACGCAAGTAACTTTGTGGGCGGATCTCGGGCACTGTTGCTATTATACCGGCGGGATAAATTACTCTTGTGCCCGACGCAAATCTAAAATGGGTTGGTCTGAAGTAGCTACATTACTCATAGGTGTGGTTTGGGCGTAACGTGAAATAAACCAATCAGAGCATCATCTCACATTCCCTTTAAGAGCAGGTGCGTTTGTTCCATGGCGGATTGCTATTATAACGGCGGACTTGCCAGGCGCACGCCAGGAGCGGTTCACAGCAGAGGAGACCGACGTTCTCGTCAGGGCCGTAAAAGACAGAGAAGTGGCATTGTATGGGGATGTGAGAAACCCACCCAAATAAGCTTCGGTTAAACAGGCGTATAATAATTTTGGTAAATGCGTAAGCTAGATTTATGCCTATTTTTTCACATCTTCATGGACACCACAATGATTTCCCTCGTGTGGAATATTTTTCCTTGTAATTATGTATGGTTTGCAAAAATGGCAACTGCTGTGTCTGTGTGTAGATAAGAGAAGCAAAGTGTATACGCGTTGTGCACACGCTACATTATGGCCAAACATGCGCCCTTAAAATAGCATCTGAACGCGCCACTGAAAACGCGCCACTGACTTTAGACTAGGTTTTTCCTGGTCTGTGGCGGAATTGTTTTCTGGAACTGCAAAATAGCACCAGGGAACGTTTGCGCCGGAACACGCCTCCTCTTTTCGCTGAACTGCCCTCGGGAGCGCAAGTTCATTCCCTAATTTAGAGACGTGCGTCTGTGGAGGGAAAAGTCTGCTGTGCGTCGGGTGCAAAATAGCAATGATACATGTGTCGGTGTACAATGTCAATTGCGCTGGGTTCAAGATAGGGCCCTAGATGTTAGAAATATGGTTAGTTTAATATACAGTTTACTATTTTATCTATTAAAAATCCATCGCAGTGTATACATATTTTGTTTATGTATTTGGTCATTTATTTTGTTAAAAGTAAAAAAAAAAAAAAAGTTTTGTGAAGATGATCAAAAAAATCTTCTTTACAAAATTCACAAAAATATTTCATCCGCAAAATTCATTGTAATATATTTAGTTTATACATTTTATACTATGCAGTTTGTTTATTTGTTTTTATACATTTTAATGTATTTTTGTATTCAATTACAAAAAAAGAAAACTAATATGTAACCTAAAATTCTTAAAAATTCAAGTATTCATACGTAGTGTTCATATTTTAGGAATTTTGTTTTGTATATTTAGATATTTTGTTCATAAAAATATCAACAAGACACTTCAAATGTATGAAAAACAAACACAATGCACAACATGTATTGTTCATAAGATATATGGAATATATTTAAAAAACATACAAAATATATAAACAATAAAATGTATAATGTAAAATGTTGTGCATATTTTAGTTTACATAATTTGTGTTATACATTATTATGATTTATATATTTTATATGATGCAGTTTGTAAAGCATCCTGAGTTGCCAACTTTCTGAAATGGAAATAAGGAACGGGGGGCTAATGTAACGGGGGGCTAATGTAGACTGATGTATAGTCTGATGTACGGGGGGGGGGGGTGGGGTGAATATTGTGAAAAACTAATGGATACATTTAGATAAATATATTTCATACATTATAGCATATTATAATACAATATTTATAGAATATAGGCCTAATCAATATACAAGACTAAACCACATAGATGTGACATATAAAGGCTATTATGATCATTTTGCCAACAATGAACCATGGATTTCTTTACTTTTATAATACGTTTTATTTTTAACTTTAACAAATACAACTTATAACATTCAAAACTCATCGGCTTTAGACTGCATTTGACGAAAAATAAACACAAAAGTATTCTGTAGCCTTGTGCGAACTTCAATAGAATTAGACTTCTAGAATGTTCTTTCCAGTGCAAAAAATAATATTTTTAATTTAATTAGACAACATTTTAAGGAAGTGTAGTGCAAATATCTTTATATAATTATACTTCCATTATAGTTAACTTTCTTTCCAGTGCAAAGCAATAATACATAAAAAAAAACAGCTAAATAATAAAGAAATTAAATTTTTCGCCGGCTGCTCGGAGGTAGTCATTTTTACATTTCCCGCTGTTGTCACTTGTCGTCATCGTTGCTACGATACGTGACTCACAATGACTGAAACGACCAATTAAAAGGGCATGCAACATCTAAGATGTTAAAAACGCTACGCTGATCATAGACTAACAAGGGGAGAAATTAGTATCTACCGCACCGTCGGTTTTTTTTTTTCTTCTTATTATAGCCTACAAATGTCTTCGTTCATAGTCTGACATATATTACAAGCTATGTGTCTGTCATGGATTTGCACTGAATTGATTCTCAAAAATACGGAACAAAGTGTATCAGTTCAATACGGAACAAGACTTTTATGTGTCAAATACGGGACGATTCTGTATTATACGGAACGGTTGGCAACCTTAAGCACTGGGGTAGCACTATATAAAGTAAGCTTATTCTTATTGGTGGTTGTAGAAACAAGGCTGGTCATGTGATCTCAACATGATGGCATGACCCACTATATGTACAGATATGAGTGATCTTGTGTGAGTTTACATCATTTTAATCATATTTGTTGAAAGTGCTATTCATTTTTGTGTAAATCCTTTTTAATGAGGAAAATATGACTGAGTGCCACTTTAAGCTGTGGCATGTGTATGGATGGGTCACTCTCAGCCTCACTCTGCATTTAAAAGGCTGACTTTCAGCCGTACAGAACTGGGATAAAACCCTTCTCCACTTATCTTTCCATAAAGTGACACATCTCACCCTCTCTTCCTCCCTAACCACTCAAACCCTCTATCTTTGTTATAATTCATCCTTCCAAGGGCTGTTCATTTCACTTCTAATCTGTACCCAACCTTGCCTCGCCCTTCTCCAATCTGTTCGTCTCTTGTGACCAGTCGTGGTTTAAGTCACGTTGTGTTATCATTCAATTTTGGCTTCCTGACAGATGTGTTGATGCACCATGTTATCCTTGGTATAGCATAGTGTGCCACTTAATGTTGATGTAAGAGTAGATTTTATTACAGATGATGGTGTTGACAACTCTGTGTGTGTGTGTGTGTGTGTGTGTGTGTGTGTGTGTGTGTGTGTGTGTGTGTGTGTGTGTGTGTGTGTGTGTGTGTGTGTGTGTGTGTGTGTGTGTGTTATTAAATGGTCACTGAAAGAAGGTGCTTTAGGAGCTTGAACTAAATATTAGATGAGCTTTTAGTTTGTGGCTTTACATTTTTGCAATCCAGGAATCTAAAGTTAAAACGTGTCTAATTTTATTTATATACAGTCATGGCCAAAAGGCATGTCCAGCCTAGGAAAATTTACATCTTAACCCTTTATCCAAATATTATAAAACATTTGTTAAAGGTTTTGTGTAGTTGTGCTTGGAGTCAATTGTTTTATTTGTGATACTGCAATGACATTTTTGGCCAGGCTGTCATACAAAGAAAATTGGAACCCATGCAAAAAACAGAGGGAACCAATTAAATATAATTTGCTGATTATGCTGTAGTTTACTTTTTTCTTGCAAACTTTTAGTTTTTCTCTGTTTTTTTTTTTTTTTTTTTTTTTTTTTTTGCATAGTAAAATTAAACCTGTAGATGTAGTTTGCCATTTTTGGGCCTTGTTTCATTCTTCCCTCATATTGAAAATATTTTTTAAAAATTAAATATTTTCCTCAAATTTCGATTATTTAATCGAAACTGTAGGGTAATTAAAAACAAATATCGACGTCACTTTTGGTCACTACTGTAATATATACTACTAGTCCGACTACTACTACTACTACTACTAATAATAATAATAATGAGGTCGCATGACAGGGTTGCAAATATTTTATCACTGTTTTTCTTCCAACTTGCACACGTGAGATCACATGACCCACTCTGGGCTGCTTACATAAATAATGCTGGTTAAGTAGGAACTGAAGAATTACTAGGATCACAGTCCCGCTCCATGAATGTTGTGTCCTTGAGCATGTTTTAAGTCTACAGACTTGACTGTTTGCCAGTATGTTTGCTAAATACACCATGCAAGAAAGAATTTGTGCTTTACATTGGTGGAGTTGATGAATAGGGCTGGAATGTTGCAGAGAGGGCATTGTGCAGAGGTTGCACTCCTGGTGCTGTTCCCATCTGGAGCATTTATATTTTTTATGTTCCTCATCTTTGATGTTCACTCACATCTCCATCTTATGATTCATCTGATGTATAAAGGATAGTTATGGGTAATCCCCGAAGCGTAGAGAATATACGTTAGTCTGTTTCAAAGAAAACAGACATAAATTTGATCTTTTATTTATTTATTTTCCACTGGACAGCTAACTCAAAACTAAGCCTTTCCTCTAGAGCCAGGGTTTTTAGCTTAGGGGATCCAAGGTTCAGCAGGTGGTCTATGGGTTTATAAATACAGCATTTTATATATATATATATATATAGCTCGTTAACACAAATATCTAATCAGCCAATCACATGGCAGCAATGCATTTAGGCATGTAGACATTGTCAAGAAAATCTGCTGAAGTTCAAACTGAGCGTCAGAATGAGGAAGAAAGGTGATTTAAGTGACTTTGAACGTGGCCTGGTTGTTGGTGCCAGACGGGCTTTGAGTATTTCAGAAACTGCTGGCAGACTCATGGTATGATGAGTCTAGATTTCTGCTGCAACATTTAGATGGTAAGATTAAAATTTGGCGTAAACAAAATGAAAGCATGGATCCATCCTGCCTTGTGTCAATGTTTCAGGCTGCTGCTGGTTGTGTAATGGTGTGTTGGATATTTTCTTGCCACACTTTCAGCCCCTTAGTACCAATTGTGTATAATTTAAACACCACAGCCTACATGAGGATGGTTGCGGACACAGTGTATCCATCTTCTGATGACTACTGCCAGCAGAATAATGCACGTCACAAAAGGGGCTTTCGCACCGGAGGAACCTTTACAGTTCCTAGAACTATTGGCGGAAGTACCCGGATTTTGGCATGTTTGCACCGCAGGAACTAGGAATGATTTTAGTTCTAGGAACTCCTTTTGGAAGAACAAATTTAGCTCCTACTTCAGATAGAGTAGGGTCTAAACCAGCACTATAGGACCATAGTACAGTTAGTGTACGCTGATTGGCCGAATGCACACGAAACACCAGCTCCCACATTTAAAACAAAAAAAAGCTGTGTAAACACACAGATTATAGCCTATATATTCACTTCACAAACTAACTCATGGAAAACAGTGATAGATGGGCCTCTATATTTCCCCCTCCGAAATTCCCTGCTCGCGAGGTAGTACTTTTTCAAAGTTTAGGTACTTTCAGGGGTGGGACTTGGGCGCTGAACATGCTGATTGGTCGAGTTCATGCTGCATTTTGATTGGTTGACTCCACGTAGCATTTTATTCAACCACCATCTGTTGCGGTGCATGCAGTAACAGTCGTCTGCTATTCGAATCAACAATGGAGTTTAAAAAAATACGACCGATGGACCGACGACGAGGTTCAGGCTTTATTAAGCTTAAATTCAGAGGATGAAATCCAGTGGGAACTGAAAAGTCACGCACAGTCCTACGTCACCGGACTATTTGCCTAATCTTCACGGTACTTTAGACGGCGGTGGAAACGCGGCTAGCAACAGGTCTGGGGGGGGGAAGTTCCTGGTAAAAAAGTTCCTGGGACAAATTGTTCCGGTTAATTTCGGTGGAAAGGCGGCTTATGTGTTTCTGCTCAGCTAGACATCAACCACAAGCCATATGCTAATACCTTTTCATATACTATCTACTTTCTATGTATAACAGTTCTCTAATAACATATTAGACAGAACTGTTAGACAGATCGTAAAATAATGAACACGGAGAATGCGAGCACTATATGCCCAGCCTCTTCTCAGCGGTGTCAAAATAAAAGTCACGACAACAAGCGTGGCTGACGTCACTTCAGAGTTCCTACTGGCGGTGCGAATGCAACCAGGAAAATGTTCCTAAGGGAACTGTTAGTTCTCGGTGGCTAGTTCCTAGAACTACCCGGTGCGAAAGCCCCTAAAGCTCAAATCATCTCAAACTGTTTTTATTTGTTGTTTTTTTTTATCATGACAGTGAGTTCACTATACTCAATTGGCCTCCACAGTCACCAGATCTCAATCCAATAGAGCAGCCTTTGGGATGTGGAGGAACGGGAGTTTTGCATCATTGATGTGCAGCCAACAAATCATGTCAATAAAGACCAAAATCTCTAAGGAATGTTTCCAGCGCTTTGTTGAATCTATGCCATGAATGATTTAAGCAGTTCTGAAAACAAAAATGGGTCCAACCCAGTACTAGAAAGGTGTATCTAATAAAGTGGTCGGTGAGTGTATATGTTTAGCTACACTACCATTCAAAATTTTTGGATTGGTATGTTGTTGTTTTTTTTTTTATGTTTCTGAAAGAAGTCGATGTTCATCAAGACTGTAAAATTTAAAAATACAACAAAAACACTTCTTTGCTCAAACATGAAGTACCTCAAATATCCATAAACACTCACTCCAGGTCATTAGACATCATTGACTTTTGTGACATGGGTTTAATACAAAAATTCAAAAAGTCAAATTTACCACAAAAAGATTAAAAACATCCCCAGGGTAAAGAAAAATCTGCCAGTTTTCTTGAAGCCTGTCTATAGTGAGGCAAATAGGAAAAGATAAGTATCTTCCTTTCTTTTGTTGACCAGAACAAACAAAACGTATAATCCGAGGGTCAAATTGATCCCTTGTCGGATTTCGACCAACACCACTTATCAGGTGTGATTTTAGAGAACAAAGTTACACTGGATAGCGTTGTATTTGAGGAACAAAGAGCGGAAAAGATATGAGATTTGGAGCAATTTCATTGAGTACACCGTTATGGTGGCTATGACAGTTATGAGATTGTATCTGAAGCAATAACTCAACAAGTGCTAATAACACATAGCCATGCTATTTCCCATAAGCCACTGCTCGCTTAATGCCAATGGCACAGTGCTGTTCAACTCCCAGATAAAATTACATCATTTCAGCAACTAATGCTGATGACAATTCTCATCTTTCTTACCTTCGTTGTGAAATAGTAGATACTGATGGCATACTAGGGCAACCAAGATGAGGATTTCAACTTAGAAGTTAGAGTGCTGCAGTCTTGATCTACAATATAATATTATACCACATTCTTTTAGAATTATGACTCAATTCTAAGGAAGCATTGAAGTGAAAAAGTAATAGTAATACCTTACTGAAATTTCTAATTTGGGTTTCTGGTCTTAGCTGGTCTCCTAGTTTGGCCAAGCTGATCTTCAGCTATTAGTCTACTAGCCTGTCTAGCTGAAGCTTAAATCCCCTCTAAAAGCTCCTATATTTGTGTGTGTGCAATGAATATTTAAGGCTTATTATAGCCTGTGTTTTATAGGTGTTTTATAAATGTATAATATAAATGTGTAAAATGTTATCATAGTTTCACTATGGCATTCTACTCACTATATAATACTTTACTGTTGTATGTATTATATATTTAAATAATATTTGTATTTGTTTTAATAGGTTTTTATTTAATGAAATAATATTCATATTCATTATTATGACTATTTTTACAAATTTTTTCTCGAAATAATTTCCAAATCAGTCACTTATGAAGTTCCATGATGATTAGGATGCTTTCTTTGAAGCCAGTGTGGCATCTTAGTTATTGGAACAGAGTTTTAGTCTTTCCAGGCCGTTGTCCTCTGCTAATGCTACCCATGTTTACATGCTAATAATCAATTGTCTGAAAAGACAAAGCATTAGGTTTGCATGCAGATTGTCACGGTCGGAGGATATCGACAGTCTGCTCAGCACTTCTGTGCTTTGCTTTCTCTGTCAGTATCAGTGACTTGCTCAAGGGAAGTGTTGGACCTCGCAGACCGCTGGCAAGAAAATAAATTACGTCAAGACTTGACTTGAATGCTGAGAATTATAGACATGAGATCCAAATGAGAGGTGTGAATGAAAATGGCAGCTGACTAATGCCTGTAATTTGATCCAATAGTGCTGATGACAATTTCTCTAAATTGCAAATTGCTTTGGAAAACAATTTTGTCCCTATAGCATTGCATTGCACAGACAGGCAGATAATCAAAGGGTAGACAAGAAAAATCACATCCAACATGCACAACACATACATAGAGTGAGCTCCAAACGTCTGAGACCACAAAATCAGGCATTCAAAATTGATTTTAACCTTAAACCTTAAAAATAAACTGAACATTTTAGAAATATAAAATAAAACAAGAAATGTGGTGACATAAATTCAATAAGATAATGTTTTATAAGGTTATGCAGTATTTTTAGGTCACTATTCAATTAAGAATATGTGTGACATTAAACGTGAACATTCTGAAAATTGTACATTTTTCAGGGTAACTTTTAATTCAAAGTATTTATAATATAATATAATATAAAACGGAAATTCATTTTAATTTATCATGGTTTATTCAGATATTATTATATTATATTATATTATTATACATCATTTTCTTACATTAGAAAATTGAAAAATAGCATTTTCACTACTAATATAATATATAGTCTTTTAGACACAGTGGTACACAAAGGGTCGGTTCATGCTCAATGGTGACCATACAGTGTATTTGTGTTGGTGTTTTGTCTTGTCATATTGTATGCTGAGATAACACAGAGTATGGACTTTAGGCTGGTGTTTTATTCAGGCAGAACAGCTTGGCCCTGGGGGCAGTGCTGCAGGGTGGTGATGTAATGCAGTGTTGCTGTCAGTGTGTCACTGTGAGTTTTACCACCACATCATCTCATCACACATGGCTCCCTTGCTAAGACCAACCATTATTGAGCTAGGTCACCTGTGTTCCAGGGAAATGATGTAACATGGTCAGAAAGTGTTCTTATCACTGGTGGTTTATCCCCCGTCCTGTATATTAATGTTATTTATTTTATTTTATTTTTTACTGCAAAATGCTTTCCCCAAGTGAAATGAAAAGCCAGAGAGGTCTAGCATCTGTCAGTTTTAAAACGGTGTCATCAGGATTCTCTCAGCATTCTTCTGAAAATAATAAGGTGTCTCGGTGCTCTTTTAATGAAAGCATATTTTAATGATTTATGTTGTTTGTTTTTGAGGGTAAAAAAAACCCCATCACCCACTGAGGAGGAGGGGGGATAATGAACTGATAAAGACGTTAACAAACTAAAGATGAATTTCAAGTTTCCTGCTGCTAGCATTTAGCTAATTAGGACCAAGCCAGGAACTTAATAAATAAAAATGTAACAATTAAAATGTGTCCCAGTTAAGATGAAAGACTGCTGTTAGCCTTGAATTTGGATGATTTTGTTTGTCTTCAAGTATGTTTGACTGTGTACAAAGGGCTCAAGTTTTGGCTGGTTAGATGGCCTTGTTAGCCCCTGCTGGTTGATGGTGTAACTACACCATTTGGCTGCAAAAAACAACAACAAAACGTCTTGCTCTATTGACAACCATTCAAAATAACTATTTTATTTTATTTTATTTTATTTTATTTTATTTTATTTTATTTTATTTTATTTTATTTTATTTTATTTTATTTTATTTTATTTTATTTTATTTTATTTTATTTTATTTTATTTTATTTTATTAACGCTTGGATAATCTCCAGGTCCTTTAGGCCTACTTGGAGCTTATTTTACATTAAAGTTAGACATTAACAAAAATAAATAGACAATAAAAGGTTTTTTCCTTTTTTTTTTTTTTTTTCTCAAGTGCTAGTTAGGAGGAGGAATCCTTTTGGCAGTTGATTTGAACTAATCTAAAGGTTATCGGGTAAAATTAAGGCATATCCATTCAATAAAGACAGTCTTCTTTGTTATACAATTATTCTGTAATTCAAGTTTTAATCTAAAATAGAACATGGATGAAAATATGCAATATTTTGCAATATTCAATATATCCTACAATGTTTGCTTAACATAATTATAATTATCTGCTGTCTTTAGCTACACATTTTGTGCCTGTTAGTTTCAAGATATGCTTAAGTCACAGGGGGACACTATAAAGTCAAACAACACCTCCCAAAATCTTTCCAATCTATTTCAAGGCTATAATTATGCTGTCATTGAACTATAATAAGAATAAACCAGATGCTTTCATCTCTTTCTGCTTTTATTTTTCAAAGATATAGCCTCTTTCTCTCTGAGAAATCCACATATTTTGCCATAATAGCACCGCAGGATGGAATCCAGGCTGGCTTCTCCTGGTCTGGATTATCTATGGTCTAGTTAAACCATTTTCTCATTGGACTAATGACTGAACCACCATAAGCCAAGTGGCATCAGAGAAAATGGAAATTTCCCTCATTTTCCTCTTTTCTGCCAAACATATCCAAATTACGAGCACCCTGTGTTTCTTCACAGCTTTAATTGTTGACAATAATTCATACTGTGTTGTACACATGCCATATTATTGGGAATAAGTGCTCGAGTGTCATCTGAGGGCTGTCCCATATCTCACTTCATTATATATATTGTTAGAAATGCAAATGACAGTTTTTTTCCCCCCATAATATATTTTGCATGCTTTCTTAGTGTGCATAGAAAAGAACTGATTTTAGATGTATAGATGGCCTTTATGACTTCATAACGGCTTTGTTCACATTTTCAGAAAAGCTGCAACTGTGGAGAGGCAGGAAGATTAAGATTCAACATAATTAAATTCAGAGGAAATGGTGATTTTCTGTCTCTCAAGCCTTTCTCATAAAATCCGTTTCACATTTGAATGCATTTTGTCCCTTTCTAGACACTAAAGCGCTGTCTTTAATGATCTGCCATTCTCTTGATATGAAAGGATTGGAGCAGACTGACATGCAACCTATGACACTAATGCAATTATTCATTGATTCCAGAAAGATTCCTAAGAGGCTTTGATGTTATTGCCAGGCAGTGAGGGCATCGCTAACCAAGGGGCTCATCCATAAACGTGACGTTTTTGGTCTTTTCAGCAACAGGCCCCCAGTTGCAGCGTTTAATGCATTTTTGATGGTCTTGTAATCTGTGACAAAATCAGCCTGTTAGCTGAAACAGACCCTTTTTCATTAAATCGGCTGCCCGAGTTGTGTTTGATCACATTGATCTGCAAATGCTCTTGCCAAGCATGAGATTTATAACAGCAGCCAACTTCCAGCCTCATCATCAGAGTTTTCTCAATTAAAAAAGTTGCATGTCCTAATCTCATTCCAGACCTCCTTGACACAACAGTCTTGACATGTACACTGATGCGCTAAATCAGTCAGCTGCAGATGTGGGTGAGGAGACTATCTGTGCTGGTCCCAGCTCCCAGATCACATTGTTATCGCTGTAATAGGTCTGATCAAATCAAGCTACTCCAGCTAATACTGTCAACTGGATGTCTCATATCACAGCCGAGCGCTGCTTCCAAGTAAAGCACATATACCATTTGATGGGGGGTTGTGGGGTGGTCGAATCCAGCAGTGCTTAAAATAATATTTTGGATGTCAGAGATATGCAGTAGTTTGCTTGAAAGTTTGACTTCTTCTATAGTATGTTTTTTCCATACTATGGAAGTCAATGGAGCCCATCAACTGTTTGCTTACTTATATTCTTGTTCAGCAGAAGAAAGAAATTCATACAGGTTTTGAACAACGTGAGGGTGAGTAAATGATGACAGAATTTTTATTTTTGTATGATTTATCCCTTTAACTCGTCAGAAGAGCCACTTGTTTTAAAATTGTGCTGCACTGGTTGAATGTTTTTGATTCACACAAAAAAAAGAATTGGAACATAAGAGCCATTCTTTCGGGAATCGTCCACACTGGTCGGGCTGTGCATTTAATTTTTTCCACTAAAGGACCATATCATATAAGTTATTCGTTCGGGTGTCAGTCTAGACTCAGTAAGTCAGGCTGTATGTTTTTGGTTCATTAAGACGATCCTTATCGTAAAAGTCATTAGTTCGGTAAACAGAGACAACACTGGTTGTGCTGTAGGTTTTTGATTCTGTAAATAACCAGTTCATATAAGCGTGGTGTACAAGAATAAAACTCATTAAAAAATTCTGGCCATTATTTTGTGGAACATATGGCTTTATATTTTTTTATTACATGAAATCTAGTACAGATGGCACAATTACATTCACAGCTCAAATATGATTTTATTTTTATGGTGCTGCATTTTCAGTGCAGGAAAAACTGTCATCAGTAGCTGTTGAAAGTTAAATCCAGTAGTGGACAATGTTAGAGTATACAGAGCTTTCCAAATGGGCTTTGAAACAAACCGAACAAACCAAACAAAACCAAATCTGATACCAAAAGCTTAAGCATAAAAGCACCTTTATTCTGCTTTTTACTTGCATGCCCTGATTTATTGTTTCAATCAGGTATGGTAAACACATCATTTTGATTTATAATGCTCCTGTCCTCATGAAAGGGCTGCTGTGGAATGAGAATACGAGCATTCACTGTAGCGCGCCGTTTACCGATTCAATTACCTCATTCACATCCTCGCATAAAAGCCAGAGATACATAAACATCAGAGAAAATTCATAGTATCGGATAAATCTGTCAAAGGCCTCCTTTAAGCCGTTTTTACAGGCTGTTAAAGTATCTTAGACGCAAGCCATTTTTCCCTCGCTATCAGGCTGGAGCGATAAATGAATGGTAACATCCAAAAAACCCTGATGAATCAAATTCAGAGAAGTGACAGGAAGATGAGCTGAGATGAAGAGCAGCTGGGATATGAAGATAGGGCTGTGTCATCAGCCTCTCCTGGTGAAGAAAAGCTCGATTGATTTGTTGTTGAGGCCTGTGTGTTCCAAGGTCCCCGTATCCCCAAAGGTACCTGTTGGAACACAATGCCACCACCATCAAAGACACTCTTGGATAGAATTGATTAGATGAGAGTGCTTAATGTGTATTCAGGGCATTGTGGTGGAGGCTATTTGAAAATCATTGAGCTTCTCCATACATTGTCCTGATGGTGCACAAGTCCTCAAGATAGAAAAAGCTCTCAGGAGAGACTTAAACAGCTGATGTTAATGTGCTCCTTATTATTGGCGTACCTGTGTTTTAGCAAAAAAAATATGAGAGTCAAGGATTCTGAAAACAACTTCAAAGTGCTGCACAGATGGAGGAGAAGAGTCTTAGCTTGTATGGCTTTTCTGCTGCCTAACCATTTTTTCCATTCCAATAGTCCTTGAAAAAAGTAACATGGTGAGGTGCTCATTTGAGCATTCAGGAATATCTATTGTGCCGTCTGTTGTGTGTGTGTGTGGCAGATGCACATTTCATGTTTTCCCCCACGTGTTGACCAGACACACTTGAAGTATTGATATACTCTGTATAGCACAGAAACCCACATATTTATAAAGGTGAGTTTTATATATCACAAGAACATTGTTGTTTTTCTTTTGCATTGCACAGTTATATAATACATGCAATAGGGGGATTTTTAGACTAGTTTTTGAGGTGGTCTTTCATGTCTTTCTGAGTTTGAGTTTTTTTCTTTACTTTTGATCCTGTTTGAGAGATTTCTCTAAAGAGAATTAGTTGCAATTGACCTTTGTTAGAGGCCACAGTAAGGTGTAAAGGAGCCAAGCAGAGTTTTATTCACTCAGTCCATGCTACAAGACTGAGGATAATCATTCTTTGATGTTTTAAGTCTGTATTAGTCTGGGAACAAAAAGCAGAGCGTGATCATCGCTGGCGTTCTTTTAGTGTACAGTACGTACCTGTGCAAAACATTGAGAATAGTTGCAGATGAAAGAAACGAAAAGAAAAGTAAAGACTCAGAAACCGAATGTGTGTTTCACAAGAAATTGAATCAGTCTCCCCAGTTTCCACCAAGAGCAGACACACATTCTCTGAAAGCAGCTAAGGTCAATGATGTCTTACTCTGCAAACAAAGTACATCTTTGCATCTATTTCTGCCTATCAGCCTTGGCACTCGGCATGAAATCTGACTCACTGGCACTGACTCTCTCTAGAAGACATTATTTCTTGATTCACTCAAGCATGTAAGTGTGTGATGTAAAACATGCTTTGCGAGATGGCAGTTTGTCCTATCTAGGCTGGCTTTGTCATTGTTTTTTTCTTTTCACTGGTTCAGTGAAATTAATTGCTTCAACACTGGGAGGATAATAACTATAAAGTGCAGGTATAAATAGCATTAGCCACTCCAAAGTATCCTGGACAGCTCCTATGGCCTTGAACTCTGTACATTTTTATTATAGGCTAACCATCAACAATAGCCTGACTTGTTTGTTGGCTAAATAAAAAAAAAAAAAAAAAAAAAAATTCTGTATATAGTCTTGAAAGTGATCACTTTTTTCAGTTTAGATATAAATATCACTTGTTTAATATTTGTTTGCTTCCTTAGCCATTCTGAAGTCATTTAGAAGTCATTGTATTGCGTAAACTTCTATAAGGAATATTCTATATAATATAATAATTAGTTCCCTTGTTTTACTAAATCGTGGCCAAGCAAAACTAGGGAACGAATAAGTACAACGTTAACACGATTTACTAAATTGAGGGAACGAATGAAAAACTCATGGGAACGTATTCTTAAAGGGGTGGTTGATTATGATTTCACTTTTCTAACTTTAGTTATTGTGTAATGTTGCTGTTTGAGCATAAACAACATCTGCAAAGTTACAACGCTCAAAGTTTTTAAAGAAATAGTTTTTTAAGGACTACAACAAATGGCTGGTATAGGGACTACACAACATTTTTCCCGGGTTAGTGACATCACTAACCCTAAAATTTACATAAACTCTGCCCCCGGGAACACACAGGTCCATGTTGAGAAGAGGTACATTCAGCACATTTGTGAGTCTGCTCAAGCTGGTATCTGTCTTTTCACATGCAATACAGTATGCAACACAACTGCAATAGCATGTCACTCTGTAGGCATCTTACAACATTTCCTGCACGAGCAATTTTATAGATTATCATGACAGAATATGCTAATCAAAGATTAGATGATAGTTAACTCCACATCAGCAACATAAATTCATCAACTAACCATTCAGAAACGTCCTGTTGCATTCTAGATGTTGTCACTTCTTCTTGAGTCTCTCCATCAGTAGCCGCGTTTCCATTACCCTTCAAATTGCGCAAATTGAAATTGCGAAAAATTGCGCAAATTGAAAATACGCACAATGGAAACACGTCAATTTCGCAAAAACTCCCGTTTATCTCAAAAAAGTTTTTACGCTCTAATGAGGTGGTTTTTCAGGCAATTCGAAAAAGGAATATTTCGCAAAACTGCAATGGAAACAGTTTTTGCGCATTTACAGTCACCTGACTTAGAAGACGCGGTGTGTTTGAGGTCCATGTATAGCTACGCAAATAATAATAATTTTATATTATTTTATTATAACATTTAATAGGCTATATTTAGAAGACGCTTTTATGCAAAAAAGGAACCAAGCTGAGTGTGGAGCGCGCACTGCATGACACGGAGGCGCGAACACTTGCATTTTCCTATCAACAGTGGAAACAACTTAAAATACCCTATCATTTCTGGTCATACATAAAATAATAATACATTATTCTCAATTACTTTTATTTGTGTAAACTCACAATAACAAGAAAACGCTGTGCTTTTGTAAAATAAAAGAAAACAATCAGACGCACTTTCATGATCTCCGTAAATGATGTTTTATTAACAAGGTTCGGGAGGAGCAGGTGCAGATAATTAACCCAATTAGCACAAGTGGAGATCAATCAGTAATCAACTCAGGACAATATAAATAACAGCAGAACCCACCTCTGTTCCTTGACAGTTTATTCAGCATCCCACCTCCACCCCATCTCCTCACTTTTAGTTCCATCTCCTCACTTCTAGTTCCATCTACTCTTACCAACGGGGGAGTACTCTGGGTTCAGGCAGAAATTCCGAGCTCGGAGCCCTCCACCCGGACAGCACGCCAAATACGCTAACCTTTACCGTAATAATTATATGTAGATGCGAACTCGTGAAACTGGAGCGCGAGAACTGAAACAAAATATAGCCTATGTAGGCTAAAGCTTGAAATGTCCACTTTAAAACGAACAAATTCGAATCAAAGGCTAATACCTTCTGATTATGTAATCCGTCTGCTTAACAGCGGAGATGGAGATGTGATTTTAGCCAAAACAATAGTTTATTAATAATATTAATGGCTCTTCTCATTCGGGAAAAACATCAATTCCAGGTTCTAATTTGGCCTTAGAAAACCAGTAAAATCGACATGTTTTCCATATTAATTTGTGAATATTTTAAATGTTTAATAAAGGGGCAAAAAGTCATAAACAAAAATCTGAAAATTCGTCGATATTTACTTTTTTGCGCAGCAGTTGGTGTAGCCAGTTCAAATTAAAATTTTGGTGTTCAACTTTGCGTTTTAAAAAGACAACAACCGTTCATTTTTCGTTTTTCAGTTACGGGTTAAAAAAGGAAAAACGAATGGACACAAAAGTAGCCTACATGGATCGTTTGGACAGAATACGAGACAGAGTTCTTTATTAAATTAATAAAAGAAACAATAATTAGCCTATAGGAATACTGGATTCTAAATCTCAAAGAAATGTCACAATCTAAACCTCGGAGCAGAAATGAGGGCGAAACACCCAGAAACTCCTTAGGCTTTATATGTCGTTCGCAGTATAAGGGTCTTTCCCTGCTATTAATGCTTGGATAACACGCCACGTCTCCTTCCATTAATAATAATAATGTCTAATGCGGTGGCTGTGATATTATATAAACCAACGTCCGTTGCCGTGATTTTTGGAATGACTTATCGCGAGAGAAAAAAGGACGTTTTAGTCATAACATCGGTTAATGGAAACGCCGTCATTTCGCAATAGTTTTTTATCGATATTTAGATAATAGCGCAAAACATTTGCGCAAATCTGTAATGGAAACGCGGCTATTGTCCGACTCCAGTTTAAACATAAAAGGCAAAACAGTTTCTGACATTTGAGTGCTTGTCTACATGAGGTAATTTGAGCTGCTAACACACACAAGCTCTTGAAGCTCCGCCCTCTGTGCCGGGAGCAGCAGTTCATTTGCATTTAAAGGGACACACACAAAACATTTTTGCTCACCCTCAAAAATGGACAATTTTAACATGCTGTAAAATATTATCTGTGGGGTATTTTGAGCTAAAACTTCACATACACACTCTGGGGACATCCGAGACTTATTTTACATCTTGTGAAAAGGGGCATTATACCACCCCTTTAATTCGTGGCCACGGTTTAGCTAAAACGTGGGAATGACTTTTAAAAACTTTTAAAAAACCTGGATTTTTTTTTTTTTATAATATTCATAATTGAATGACCTTGCACACTGTAAAATCGTACGAATTGAAGATAATTCCTCCAAATCTGCTGTTTAAATGAGAAAAAATATATTCACTGACTACAGTGACTTCACTGACCGTGCAAGGTGTTGCAGAGTGTCAAAAGGAAAAGAGCGGGCAAGTCGAAAAAAAATACTGTCTATTATACTTCAGCTGCAACGGCAATATAGTTGAATTTTCTCATGGGAAAAAAAAGTTTGTTTAAGGGATCTTTTTACTGTCTGATTTGATTTAGCTGTGAAACTGCGGCTGTGCCACTTAAGACATCTGACATGGCATAATAGAATAGCGGTCATCCTCCCTGAACCTGTTCTGGAAGATAAATAAAGACAGTAACATCTGAATTCTCAAGTGCAGAGCACATTTAGCCATATATCTCTATTCCTCTCCCATTTCCCGCTCTCCCACAGCTTCCTCAGTGTTCTACATTTGGCATAGCACAATGCAGCTGAAACAGATCCAGGGCAGGGAAAAGCAGTTGATATTGCAGTTTCTGTTGGTAAATAATGCACGTCTCCCCCTTTCTCTCTCCCTCTGGGCCGGCGTGGTGCCTCGTCGTAGTAGTGAGAGTGATTTATTTAGTGTCTTAGAGGGGCACTCAGGATAGCTTTTCATTATTGCTGCAAGCCTTGCAAGGGACAGTTAGTTAGTCCCATTCCTCGAGGGTCATGTTTCTTTTGTTTCTGTATCTTCCGGATTGTGCACTTTATCACATATCACCCAGATGCTTTACGTATCGATTCTTCATAGAGCCATTAACCTTTCAGAAAACAACAAAGCTTGAGCTGTTATGAGTGATGTCTCAATGACAAGCGATATGTTATTAAATCTTATCCCGCTGCTGCCTTTTTAAGACATCATGCTAACTGCAATGGAGCCTCAAAAGTGATTGATTTAGAATGGTATATAGTATAAGGGACAAAACACACAAAAGCCCTCTTTATGTTAAAAATAAAGAAATGTATCAAAATAAAAAATCCTTAACATCTAAAGGAAATCGGGATACGTTAAATTGATAAAAAGTGATAATAAAGAAGATTTATCTTACATTTTTTTTTTTTTTTTTTTTTTGAATAAATGCAGGTTTTTTTTAACCTTTTATTCATCAAATATATTAGGCAGCAGAACTGTTTCCAACACTCATAATAAATCAGAACATTAGAATGATTTCTAAAGGATCATGTGATTGACTGGATGTCACATGTGACACTGAAGACTGGAGTAATGATCCTGAAAATTCAGCTTTGCATCACCGAAATAAATGATAATTTAAAGTATAATAAATTGAAAACCAATTATTTTAAATTGTAATAATATATCACAATATTACATTTTTTTCTGTATTTTTGATCAAATAAATGCAGGCTTGATGAGCAGAAGAAACTTCTTTCAAAAACATTAAAAATAGTAATGTGTCCAAACTTTTGGCCTGTACTGTAGATGTACAAGAATGACTGTGTATGTGTGTGTATATACTGTTGTATATGTCATTTTTGTGTGGTCTTTTTGTACTGTATTATTATAACAATATTGCACTAAGTCAAGTTAGCTTTATTTATATAGCGCTTTTTACAATGCAGATTGTTTCAAAGCAGCTTTATGGTGACAACAGGAAAATAATGCAACAGAGTTTGTTTTGGCTATACAGTAGATCAAGAAGAAAATAGTTTCATTGTCCAGTTTAAGTAAGTTCAGGGCTGATTCATTTCCATTGTAAAAATCATTAGTTATTGATTTTAGTTATTTTATCTATAAAGCAACTCTGGAGAAAACAGTGATGTCATCGTCCAGCTCAGTTCAGTTCTTATACAATGGTGTCAATGCAGTCAGATCAATAATATTGTTGAATATTAAGTTTAACTAAGCAAGCCAGAGGCAACAGTGACAAAGAACCCAAACCCAAATCAGGTGACAGAATGGCGTAAACAACTTGGGAGAAACCAGGCTCAGTCGGGGGACAAGTTATCCTCTGGCCAACAAACGAACAGTGCATGATTATGATTCAGGCAACATTACAGGTCAGGAGTCAGATTGGATCTGAACATTCAAAATATTTAATCCAGTTTCATTAGATTATCAACATCTTACGGTAATTAGTTTTTATTTTATTTTAGCAAACACCTTAATATTCTCATAACATACAGTTGTCAGTTTCATGTTCTGTTTTATGGACTTAAGTTTGTATCACCTGGTTTTCCTGTGTTCTGCTTCTGTTTCCTTTGTTCCCCACATCCCTGCTATGCATTTGTTGTCATGGTTAATAGTATCTATGTTGCACTCCAGGTTCTGGTTAAGTTTGTCATTGTCTTGTATATTTAAGCCCTGAGTGTAGTTTGGTCCATTGTCCTGTAATGTCTTTGACTTTAAGCCAAAACTGTTGTAGGATTGAAAAGAATCCAAGATATTTGAAATGAACAAAGACATTTGCTTTACTATTTTCCACCCCCTCTTTCTACCACAAGGACCATGTGGAGTTCCCAATGGCACAGAGTGATCGGCAGATAGTGGCAGATAGTGATCAAGGCCTCTAGGTCAAGGTGTGTGTACTTTGGAGGTCTATGAATTGTCACACCTTTAGTACAGTGGGGGAAGTTGTAATTATCTGATTGGTCAGTTTGAACGTCTCACATTTGGGTTTTAGTCACATGGCCAGGGGAAAGGAAAAAAACAAGATTGTAACTGTTGTTCTGTCTCTTTGATGCTCTGGCTTTTTTGATTCTCGGGCCCTTCTTTGGGTCTTTTCTCTCCCCTCTTTTCTCTCCCCTCTTCTCTCTCTCTCTCTCTCTCTCTCTCTCTCTCTCTCTCTCTCTCTCTCTCTCTCTCTCTCTCTCTCTCTCTCTCTCTCTCTCTCTCTCTCTCTCTCTCTCTCTCTCTCTCTCTCTCTCTCTCGTAACATTTTACATATTTGCTTGGTACAATTAATGGTATAAGTTATCATCTCATACATCTATTTTGTAACTATTTTAAGTGTAACCATAAACATATATTGTCATTAAACCCTTTCAATTACAAATAATGTGCTAATTACTTTTGATTTGCTATTGACTTTGAAGTGCTACCTATTGCAATACAATATCGTCACTCTATATAGCAACGCTCTCCCACATATTAAGCTATTGTAACTGCGCTTATTTCCATCGTTGGTATAAGTAGCAATGGGTGATAATAGACAAGAAATGTACAGTTTTCTACCATCTTGCTGACAACGTTTCTTTAGTTATTCGGCAGTCTTGCAGCCTGAACCCCTGTGGGAAATCCACCCTTACACTGTTATGTTCTTGTACTTCTGTGATGCATGTATTTTGGTTTATCTTCTTTGTTTTGTTTATTAGTTAAGTTTAATCCGCTGATATTAACATCCACCTCTCCCTGCTCCTCCATCATCTTCATATGCCTTGACTAATGTGACAACAGTGATTTTGTGTTTATGTTTGTATATATTTTTGTATCATGTGTTAACATAAATACAAAGTTCTATCATGAAACTCTAGATGATGCAGGCTAATATGCTCTTAACTCAACCTGCTTGCAATCACATCGTTACCTATAGGGTACAGCTGATGAGAGTAGCCAATGAGCTTGCATGCTCAACTTTCAAATACTCGGTTAGCATTTGCCTTAGCAGTGCACTGCTTTCAGAAACGCCCCACCCTCCCCAGCTCCACCTGTATAGATCTACCATGAGTAATTCACGTACGCTATAATAGCAGCATGTCTAACTTTCTCACAGCAGTATTCAAATTAAAATACAGCGGTTTTTGTAACAGTCTAGCTGCAATGTATTCTGGGATTATCCATGAGTTGTACTACATGCAGTGTTGCCTTTTGATGATTGCCTTGGGCAATAAAAAAAGGTATCTTAGAAGACAGCATAATTATTCCTTTAAACACAGCCAATGTAGGCAAGTTTTGGAACAGAGCCCTGGTGTGTGGGGTTGAAGATGTAGGCCAGTAGAAGCCCAACAGCACGTAACACTTAAATAACACCCATTTTTTGATGGCATGCTCTTTATTTTTCCTTCCTATCCTTCCTCTCTTTCTTATGTGGGTTTTCACTCTTTTAGGCTGTGATTCATGCATATACAAGTATCTATTCCCTGGGCATGTGCACACTGAGGAAACAATAGCTTTCTTCATGCTTTCCCTTTGACAGCCCCCTTGCCTAGTCCACTGCAGACTCCAAGAGAGGCACTCTACTTGAAGATGCAGAATAACGAGAAAAGATGTGGGAGTCGGGAGATTTAGAAGGGAGTATCCGTGTACCCTGTGCCTCTGTCCCTCTTCTACGCCACCATGTAATGCCACCGTCGCTTGGTTTATTAAGCCACGGCACCTGATCACAGGGCCTTGAAATCCCCTCAGCCCAGAAGCTTCGTTTAAATGTGCCTCATGTTTCACTCCGTCGTCAGAACGATAATGAGAGGTTTGTGGTGAGCTTGTCTGGTTTTTAAGCACTTCACAAGTTGCAGGCATCAAGGCCGTGTCCTCTGTCTCCAATGCCACGAGAACGTAAACATTTATGCCTTGACATGCTCCCTAGTGTTCCCCACTCCAACCAGAATCCATTAGCCCACATTTTTTCTCAGCAGCTTTCCACACCACAACTGCTTAAACAAGCGTTCCCAGAAAGTTTCGTGTCTGGACAACAAATTAGCTGCCGCAAAGAGACAGTGGGGGGTTTGGAAGCAGAGCGACACTAAATATTTAAGATTGTGGGGTTTGATGAGATATAACAAGCGTCTTTTTGTCAAAGTGGCCAATGAAAACGAGATCCTTGTACCAGCTTTTGTTGCATTGTTTGGTGTGAATGTGACTGGCAGCATTCTAAATCATCCTTGGTCAGAAATTCAATAGACGTGAACCTTTCTGACCCAAGATATCCTGTGTGCTTCAAATTCTGGGAGTTCCTGTTGTGTTTTTTTAATGGCCAAGCACTTTTACTCTTAGTCCAAAGGGTATGTTTTTTCCTCATTATTGACAACTCTCTCTCTCTTTTTCCTCTCTCTTTTTCATTTACTTATATTTTCATGAGAAAAGGAGGAACATAAATTATGCGTGCCGAGGAAAATGCCAAGCATGCCACATGTCTCCTTGGAGACTTTAATATAAAGCATGCCTCAGAAAATCCAACATATTATATGTACGTGCAAACACTCTACAAACACACAAGTAAATTTACATAAATAGGGGAAATGTGCTGGCAGAAAGTGAAAGCAAAGAAAATATAAATAGAATACAATGTTTTATTGCCAAAGATACAAATGAATCAAATGGAATTCAAGGTGAAACAAATAAGGCACATAAAAACAGTCTGAGTCAAAAGAGACGCTCTTATTGTGAAGGACATCAAGACAGCACTTCTTCGGCTGTGACTAAGGACTCATTATGCGTTTCTGACAGCAGCATGGCTGAAGCTCTGTCTGCAGGCTATGGCATTTCCTTCTTTTTTTCCGTAGTGTGGCTATAGGACATTAAGTCAAGCCCCGTAGGGAAATTACTGTGTGAGGCTACAAACCCATATCACAGAATGCAAATACACCACATGTCTCAAACGTGAAGGGACAACAAAGTTGATTGGCACATTGAATGGTGCACCTGAAATAATCTCAATAGTGTTAGCCTGACAGTGCTAATTAACAGCGCCTGGGTAAACGTCCGAATTTCATTGGTTAACATGTTAAATTGCTCAATCTGTACTCATGTAAACTGCCTCAAACAATTAATATTCTGTTAAACCTGTCAAGCTTGTGTGCGCTGAGAAGTCACCACACTCAAGTCCAATATTGTTAATTAACGTCTTGCCACCAGAGAACTATTATTTTAATCAAGGCAAAGTCTATAATAGAGGTAAATTGGGAGGAGCGGTAGTGCTCTAGGTGCTGTGTGAGTTGTCAGAGAACACATTTACTCAATCCTACCTGCAAAACAGCCATTTTATTAGCTGTTGAAGTGTCCAACTAAGTGCTCAAATTTGGGTGCCATTTACAGAATTTACCTGGCATGTTACAGGAAGCTGTGATGTTTTAACAACTGCCAGGTAACATACTTAATTTTAACATTGTCAAAAATGTCTGTACGCTGCTGTAATACCTTCTGAGAAAAAGAGCTGAAAAACATGGCGCCTCAAAGAGATTTGATTTTGTACTTCTGAGAACTCCAGCACAGCAAGCTTTGTATAAGAAGTCACAAAGGGTGAATGCAATGTTTGTATTGAAGTTCGGAAGGTCAAAGGTCAATTAGGCTGTGTCCACCAAAGTGTTTTTTTTGCCAGCTGAAAACGCTAGGCGCTCTGCTGAAACCGCCTAGCTGTAGGCGCTTGAGAGCATTTCAGCAGCACAGCGTTTGTTTTTTAAATGTATTTATTTGTTTATTTTTCCAGTTGAGACGCATCTAATACGGATTATCCGTGGAAGTGTTACTAGTATCTCAGTTCAATGATAGTTTATTTCTGTATTGTTTCTATATAAAAATGGCGATACAATGTTAAGTATTTGCTCTGGGTCTTGTTTTAAATAATTTTGTTCTGTTGTTATGCTTTATGTTGTCGTCTGTTGACGTTGTACAAGTAGAATGTGGCGGTTGGTCAGTGTTGTATTTGTCCTGCCCCTCCTCCACTGTGATTGGAAGGCTGGGTAAAAAGTGACAGTAATGAGCGCTGTGTTTTACCCAAAGTTGAACATGCTTCAACTCTCAGTGACTGGTAAAAAATATTGAAGCGCTCAGCGTGAAATAAACGCTCAGCGCCTCGCTGTGCTGCTGCCGTTTTAAACACGCAGCGCTCCCATTGAGAACAATTGGAAAAATACGCTAGCCTCGGGGGAAAAAAAATGCTTTGGTGGACACATGGCAGTATACAAATGTCGATAGATGCTGCTGACATGTAGAAAGTAAACTGTTGATTTAGCTTTCCTTTGTTTGCGTTTGTAACATCTCCGGTTCTATTTGCGAACCAGTGATTCGAACCAGCATTGAAGGTATGGGAGGCAGGCGTGCTAACAAGGACTGCATGCTGTGTATTTATACATATGTATAAATTTATATACAAATGTATAAACTAGTGGTGGGCCGTTATCGGCGTTAACGTGCTGCGTTAACGCGAGACTCTTATCGGGCGATAAAAAAAATATCGCCGTTAATCTATTCTCCAAGTTGGGTTGGGAGCTGCTCTATACTACACAAGCTATGATGACACAATCTACCCGCGGCCGCGAGGTACACCCGGCTGCAACGCATCATATTCGTCGTCATCTTAAGTAAACACGGCTGAAAGTGAAAGCTGGTGAAAAAGATCGGTGCAACATCCATATTTGGACTTATTTCGGATTTAAGCCGTCTGACGAGCAGCAGCAAACTATATAGACAGAGTGTGTGGGGTAACAGTTCGGTAAGTTAACACACGACTAATCCGTTCTACCACCTCAAATTCAAAACGAAACATATCACTGAATACCAGCGCGCGCGTATTATTCCCAATATATCTTAGTGGTGTAGCACATAATCTCTGTCTGCGCCCGATTTTAAGAATCGTTGTGTTTCTTTTTAACTGAAAAGACATCAGTTAGACAATATTCTAATTTTAAATTTGGGGTTTCATAAGCTCCAAGCCATAATAAACATTAGACCTACTTAAGTCTCTGCAGCTAGTGTACTTAAATTTTATTTATCTGCAAAATTATGTTGTATACTTAGTTTTGCACAATATATGTTATCAAAACTACATACACCCTTTAAAAAATAAATAATAATAATACATTTAGCAGTTGTTTAGCAGGGTCTGTGTAACCTGTTCTGAAGTGGTTTTATTATAATATATATCGTTATCGCAAGAGGCTGCAATGTACAGTATATCACAATATGGATTTTAGGCCATATCGCCCATCCCTAATTGATAGCCTATAGTAGTTGATAATAACATAGGCCTACCTAATGTTGCCTACGGACGGTAACAGTACAGTAGTAACCTTTTACAGTCTATGAGTAGAACAGCTTTCTCAAGCAGTTTGTGATGCATTTTGGAAACAGGAGATGAGCCCCTGGTCTAATGCGCCACCTGGCTTGAGAAACCCGTTCTCAAAGACTTACTTTTATAGTCATTATTTGGGTAGCACACATATTCTGAATGCCTTCGGCAGAATTCAAATGAGCCATTTTAATCTAGATTAATCTAGATTAATTTCAAAATTAATCTAGATTAATCTAGATTAAAAAAATCAATCTATGCCCACCTCTAGTATAAACGCATTTCATTTGTATAAATAATTATTATGTAAATTAAATATATTAGTAAATGTCAATTAATTTAGCTTTATTTCTTTATTTATTGAATGATTTGATGCTGTTGAATCCCTTAAAGAGCAGAGGTATATTTTTGTGATTGTTTTAATGTAAACAGTCAGCTACAGTATCTTTCAAGTAGGGTTGGAAATCGAAAATTGATTCCAATTCTGGAATTGATTGCTTAAGGTCAGGAATCGGATACTTGTTTAAAAGAATTATTATTTTTTTGATTATTCAATTATCGATTCCTTTGTGTGCATTTTAATATGATTTTAAACCATTCAAGCGCAAGAAGACCCGTGCGCTGTTATCTGTGCTGCACACACATCCAAAGCATGCGCACAGAAAAAGTGATTTTAATATGATTTTAAACCATTCAAGCACAAGAAGACTAACAAACTGTTTTCTGTGCTGCACCCACATCCAAAGCAAGCGTGCGCACAGAGAGCCGCCTCTCATACTGTATAGTGCGCAATACTGAAATATTTAAAATATTAAATCTTTACAGCATGCAGTGTTAAAGCAGCCTCATAGACCCACTGTTGTCTATTATGTTGCTAATATTATTCAAACTACAATATTGACAAGAAAAAAGAGGAAACCAATCATGGCTCTTGGCTAGATAAATGTAATAAGCACTTTAGAATCAAACATGAACACAAAATTAGGCCTAGAAAAATAAAAGGAAAATGGTACAGCTCATTTTAATTATAAAGAGCCTGCCTCTCTGCATTGAATCAGGAGGCTATTCATCTATTCTATCTAAAATCATGAGGTAAAGACTGAGAAATGCTTAAAGGCCAAATGCCTTTGTTTTAATTTCATTTGAACTTTTTAACGAAAGGAATATGTTAAGTAGCTTACTATGGAAGCTTGTTTCCGCCACTGAATAATAAATAAATAATAATAATTGCGACTTTTTATCTCACAATTCGGACTTTTTTTCTCACAATTGCGATATATCAAGTCAGAATTGTGACTTTTTTTCTCAGAATTGCGAGATATGAAGTCAGAATTGTGAGAAATAAAGTCGCAATTCTGAGAAATAAAGTCGCAATTGCGAGATATAAAGTCGCAATTCTGAGAAATAAAGTCGCAATTGCGAGATATAAAGTCGCAATTCTGAGAAATAAAGTCGCAATTGTGAGATACAAACTATTCTGAGGTAAAAAAAAATTTCCCTTAGAATTGGATTTTATATCTCACAATTGTGAGTTTATATCTCACAATTCTGACTTTATAACACGCAATTGCGAGTTTATATCTCGCAATTCTGACTTTATAACACGCAATTGCGACTTTATTTCACGCAATTCTGACATTATATCTCGCAATTCTGACTTTATAAGACGCAACTGCGACTTTATTTCACGCAATTCTGACTTTATATCTCGCAATTCTGAGAAATAAAGTCAGAATTGCGAGATGTAAACTCGCAATTGTGAGATAAAAAGTCGCAATTATCTTTTAAAATGTTTTATTTTGTGGCGGAAACAAGCTTCCATAGCTTACAGCATTAGTTTTATGAATCAAAATGAAATTTAATTGGTAAAATTAGCGGTCATTAGAGAACCACATTTGAAAACTTGACTTCTGGTCATGACCGTATCCTTAAAAAAAAGTTTTGATCAAATTCAACATGACACCTCATGGCCTCTTTGTAAAGAGTCTTAAGGAAGCCGTTCATGACGGAAGCTTTTTTCACACGCTCTTTGAATATGGGTGACGTTTTTGGTTTATCTTTGAAAGCTGCCCTCTTACACTCCCTTTTAGAAGTTCCCTTTGAAGCTTCCCTTCAGCTGCCATTACACATTACGATCCAGCTAGTGCATCGACGTCGGCACCACATGACAAACAGAGAAACGCTGGAAAACCAGATTTGACACATGGCGGAAAACTTGCATCAAAAGACAAGGAGAGGCTTAATATTGAATGAAGGTTTTTGTTCTGTAATTAACTGTGTCAAGCGCAGTTCAGTTGGCAGAGACTGAGTCACACTGCAAACCTAAATGATTTGTAAGTAATGGGTCACCGTCTGTTCCCTCTGTGAGGTTTGTTAAAATAAGTAAATAAATAAGTAATATCACACCACACTTGGTATTAAGGGAGGTATAAAATAAGCCTCATTGCTCAGTATGAGATTGATGAATATTTGAAGGCTTCGTCGCAGGATAAACACTTTTTTTTATTATTAATTTATTTTTTCGCCGTTATCCAGCAAACAAGAGGACTGATTACTTCAAATCTGTATGTTAATCCTTGGTAACCTGCCTGACACCTCGTCATCATAAAATAAAGGCTAAATCCCTCCTCTGGATTACTGATAAGAGCATCTCTGAATGATGCCTCAGTCGTCTCAGTAATAGGTGGAACATAAAACTGGGATGGTACACATCAAGTTCATGGTGGAGCTGGAAATGGCTTGTTTAACATGGAATTACGGGGCTGTTTTAGCACGTTAGAGAGATGTTACACACTAAAAGATGTAATTTGAATAGTGCTGTTGAAAAAAGATGGATATATTCAAATAAACTGGAAACGCACACTAGATAGAGAAATATGCAGAGCTTTTTGTCTTAAAGGGGCATTCCACCCATTTGAACATTGTTTTTTATTTAAAGTGGGTCATATATGTAGTCGAAATGTAAAATAAATTTTGAATTTGGTGCCTTCGTGACCGAGGAAAGACAAAAAATAACAACAACTCCCACAATGCACCACATTGCACAGCTCCGCAAGCCACTCCCACTAATCCAGAAAGCGCATATCTGCCTATAAGAGAAATCACTCTTCCGTCTACAAGGCTAGCTACCACCAGAGCTTGAAATTCATTTCACATTCACACAAAATGTCTAGTTAGTTGGCGAACTCATTAGTGCATTACTCCTCGTTTGTATTTCTTTCGAAAAGGTGAATTATTGCATGGTACCTGGATGTTCAGTCAGAACATATGCGGTGCGAAACTAGGATAGTTCTCAACACAAACGTCCGTGTCCTCGTCTGATTCAGAGATTTCGTCCAGGAGAAATTGTCATCGTTGAAATTCTTTGCCGCAGACGGACTCTATCTCTGTGTTCGTAGCGGTTCGTAGTTGCATAGTGAGATCACCGGCGCCACCAGTCCGCCCTAACTCGAGCCAGTCCGGGCTCCTCGTCCGCGGCAGGCAGGTCTTCTGCCTCGGCTCCTCTTCGCTATAATGCGGCTTGTAAAGGTAGCCACAAACACCTGATTCAAGCATCAGACTTCCGAAATCCTCTTCTTCTATATCATATTGAGCACTCTCCTCCGCTATTGTCATTACTTTACATCTGTCTCCACAGCGCCTGTTAGCTTAGCTTCAAACTTGGAGGATATTGCTTTCAGTTTCAGAGAGTAAAGTCCCACCCACTGATCTTTAATAGGTCTGTAGCGTGAGCGGGTCCCGCCCCCTGGGAAAGATGAGGAACTAGTGCTTGTAGTCTCAACAGAAATCCCCCCCCCCCCCCCCCCCCCTCTTACACTTCCTCCTACAATGACGCAAAATGACGATATTTGCGTCATTGTAGGAGGAAGTGTAAAAGGTAAATAACGGATTTCTCCCGTCTCAGGGGAAAATGAGAGAGTGTTGCACGACCATTCAATAGTATGACTGGGTTTCTAACAATGCAAAGCTTAATGCAAATGGGTGGAGTGTCGCTTTAAAGTCAACACGAAATGCCACTTGCAGTGCTTCTTACTGTCTTATTTCAGAGTTCAATAGGATTCAGTGAGGAAAAAAAAAAATACTAGTCTGGACTTGATTTTATCCATCAGGAATTGATTGGATCAGGAAAAGTGGGTTTTAAATGCTAGGATGAAATCAGGGGAATGGAAATGTATGATGGATTGGTGACGTCAGCGGAATAGGAAAGTCGTTTCAGAGGTTGCACAAGTTGTACTATTCAGACTACTATTCAGAGTTTTGGGGTCAGCAAGATTTTGTAATGTTTTTGAAAGAAGTCTCTTGTGCTCCAAGGCTGCATTTATTTAATAAAAACTACAGTAATAACTATAATATTGTGAAATGTTATTATATTTTAAAATGTAATTTATTCCTGTCATGGCAAAGCTGAATTTTTAGCAACCATTAATTCAGTCTTCAGTGTCACATGATCCTTCAGAAATCCTTCTAATATGCTGATTTGGTAGAAACATTTCTTATTATATATCAATGTTGAAAACAGTTGTGCTGCTTAGTATTTTTGTGAGGATTTTTTTGATAAATAGAATATGTAATGTTTAATTTTAGCATTTACTCTCCCTTTTGAGTGCCATTACAGAGCATGCTGGAATATAGAAATCCCAGCCCAGTTTCAGTTAAATTTAAGTTAGTCTATGAAAAGAAACTAGTTCATTAAACTCAAAACAATTAAACAATTCAGATTACTTAAAATGTGTAGGTTTCGTGAACTCAAATAAAACAGAAAGTTATAAATATATTTAGAAATGTTAGCTAGTTTGAACTATTTTGTTTAATTTAAGTTTGCTCTACTCAAACCAATTATATATTTTGAGTGTTACACCGTGTCCTAACTACACGTGCAGAGACTAGACGCGATGCCGACTAGATGCGATAAAAGGTATCTTTTCCATGTTAATCAGAGTTTTTGTCCTAACCAGGCGCGACGGCGACACGCAACGTTTCTAATTTAGAAACAGTTTCTATTTTTCTGCGACGTCGCGATGGAACAATAAACACAAAGTGTGGCAATGATAATCTCAGGTACTGTTTATGTGCGTTATTTAATGTTAAAAGCGTGTAATGTGACTCTGAATATCATTTAGTGCTCCAGCTTTGAAGCTGTAAAAGCAACAATGGATAATTCACTTCAGATCTTGAAATTAAACAAATGGAAACAAGAACGTTCAAACTGTGAACAAACAAGTGTATTATTTGACAAAGATTGTTTTAGTAACTCAGTAGACCATGTATTTTTTAAATGGTGTAATATTTGTGAATTTGATTATGTAGCTACTTATCCATTTTCTTGCGAGTGCCGCCAAGATTACTCTCTAGTGCTGTGCACTCGCCGCGAGACTCCGCCCACACGCTGTTCTGATTGGCTGTGATTCTTGATTGACGTTGTGGCGTCTCACAGTCGCGTCGCGTCTAGTGTGGACAGACACACTGCCTGTCGCTGGAATCTTGTCGCGTGTAGTTAGGACACGGTGTTAGGGTTTACAGAAATTACAGTATGAATGTCACTTTTGATCAATTTAATGTCATTGTTATCAAACCTTTGACAATAGTGTACGTTTCCCCAAATTGTCTTTTTCTTTGGATTAACATGCATCAATTGTTTACAGTAAGACCAGGAACATGTAAAGACTGTCAGTTTGATGTCATGGTGTATAGAAAATAATGTATTTGTAAACAATAAACAAACATAATGTAAACATCATTTCTATAATCAAAAATATTTCAGTTTCTATATTATATACAGTATATCTAATATTATTTAGCACTATCATTGCTAAAAGAAGTGCAGTATTTTCAGCTGAGACTGACAATTTTAAAGTTAATATTATCGTACTTACGCTAGCTTTGCATAATTCACACAGTCTCTCCTTATTTAGCATTGCCACCACCAGATCCAGATGGTGAGAGTATCTGTCTAAAGGGGCAGGTGTAGTGCAAAGGGACAGTCTCTTCTGGAATGCTCTGAACATATACAGACACACAGGATCTGCTGTGGCCCATAATATCTTCTGGACCATCTGTCTGCCAGCACTCGCACCCACCCCTGCCTGTTCACATCTGTAGATGGATAAAATGAAATATTCAAATGACAGATCAACTTTAAAATTATTGTCTTGATGCCATGGTGTGTAGCGGTGCAACAGTTTGGTTTGTATGCTTTCCCAAATGGAAAGATTGCGGAGAAGAAAAACAAAACAAAAATTGTTTTTGTGTGTGTGTGTGTGTTTTTTATTTTTATTTTTTTATGAAGATTACTAGTTTATTGTAAAATAATATCATGGTAGGAAATCCCTTATTTCCAATCCATTAGTTCCTACCTTTGTGCAAAGTATGCATAGTACAGTACACTCAAATATGAATTTAATTTCTGGAAATCTAGATTACATGTACTCAAATAACCTATGCTTATCTCTCTCTGACCCAAATGATTAAGGGTGAACTCTCCCAGAGGTCTTTGTGTCCTCTTTTTGTATCCCATTGTCACATTGTCCTTCAGTTAAAGAATTGCTTTCTACTGCCGAGTGAAGCTTTACATAACATGTGTTATTGTCTCCTCATTGACTAAAACTTACATAACATGTTTTAGTGGATATGGGTGGGGAAATGGATGAGTAGGTTTGTTGTTTGGTGTGTACAGTTGAGTTTTCCTAGAGATGTTCTAGTGTTGTCAAGCCCTATGGCACTTCAGTTGACAGGAAATGAGTGAAAGTCTCTGTAAGGAAGTCCCCAATTACTGTTAAGATGGGGCCAGGGAATGCTTCCTGCCTCCTTTGTTTTGTGGGAAATTGGACCTCATGTGTAATGTCTTTCTGGCAGAGCAAGACAACCTCTCCTAGTCCTCCCCTTGGTATTTATTGTCCTTAAGCAGTAGGTTAATGTATGCCCCAGACAGCAAATCCCCAGCATTATAAGCATCATGGATGTTTTCCCTATTAAATTCACCCTTCCTGTTTATTTTTCTGATTTTTAGAAGACAAGAAGCCTCACACCATTGCTTTATCTAAAGCAGTTTTGCATTGTAGCAACTAGAAATAACTGTGTCTATGTCGCTGTCATATATATATATATATATATATATATATATATATATATATATATATATATATATATATATATATATACATAATTCATTAATTAATTTCATATACACACAATATCACACCAAGTCGCATCTCTAAAACATTGCGAATAAACTCGCTTAACACATTTTTGCCATTACTTTTCACCAGCTGGTCCCAAAGTCATTTCAAGTGGCTGTAAGCTGTCTTTCTTTCAAATAATTGTTACTTGGGTTTATATTTAATACATTGACATTCATACATTTTTAAGTGTGGCTTAGGCGTCCAAATACTTTTTGGGACCACTATCTGGCCTTTGACTTGACGTTGTGAATCCAGAGCCGTTCAGATGTTCTCCTCTGCCCTGATTTGGGTTCAACTGGAGCTGGAACATGTCTGGCAGCATGAGTTTTAATCCCAGAGCAATCTGCCAGAGAATGCCTTATCCAATCACTGCTCTGTCCTCCCTTGTGGTCTTGGAATGGAAATGAGTGACAGCATGCCTAGAGCATGTGACACTCACATCGGGGCAGAGGAATATTTATCACCCCAATGGCCATCTTGTTTTTTTTTTTTCGTGCATACACATCACTTCCTCATTACGGTTTTGGGTTTTACCTTTTCAGGCAGATACCAAGCTATCCAGAGACCTTTTTGGCAAGTGTTAACAGGGTAGGCGCCCTGAATAGATATACATATACATATATGAAATGTGTACTTTTGACTGCTTATGTGTCTCATTACTGTAGTTTTATTTGTTATGACACAAAAAATAAACAGAGCCTGTCACAAATATTCTTATGCAAGACATGCACATGACAGCGCTGCACCTTGAAGAAAGTGATTTATGTAATGGCACCTATGTCAGCCGCATGAGGTGGGATGGTTGTGTGTCTGTTTAACTGGATAACCCGTCCCATGGCATCTGCGAAAGCCCTGCAGAGAGGCAGATCCCTTTCATTGTCATAGCCGGGAGGGAGGAGACATCTGACGTGCAGCGTGAAATTCATTCAGCACACCTTTCACTGTACTCGGCACAGCGGGGACCTCGGCTCACCATGGGTTCCCAGGTGAGCAGGTAGAGCAGTTTAAGCTCACAGCTGTGTCCTGTGGAGACATAGCGGAAATATCATAGGCAGCTACTGGAGAAACACTGGAGGCTGTGATTTAGTTACAGTTATTACAGCGCAGCTTTGAATTAGATTTTTTGTGTTGTTTAGAATGAAGAGCCCCTGGTGTTGAGGAAACGGCCACACTTCCAGTGGTACAGTGGTCCTGTTTCGTGTTCCTTTCAGAGCGCCCATTGTTCCCATTGTGGGAGCACAATATTAAACCAATTGGCATGCAGATGAGCTGTTCTCTAACACTCAGATCAGTACAATGCGCCGATCACGTCTTTTTTGTTAGAATTTCATCAACACGTCAGCTCATACTAAGAACTGCAATAAATCTTATTAAATCCGAGTTCCACCGTCTTCCAGTCTGCAAAGTTTAACAATGGGACTCTGGTAAAACATCACGCTTTAATGAGTCAGTCTCTGTAGATTTACATTTACATAAGAGTTGATTTTACGTGTTAATTTACTGTAATTAATAAATAAATTAACTGCTTGCTCGCTGTCAGCAATATGTGGTACAGTATACTAGTACCTTAAAAATAACACAGATGAAAAAGAAAATGCTTTGATGATTTTAAAATCTACAAAGAGTGACTGATATATTTAACTTTGCCTACATTTTGATTTGTTTGAACGTTTAGGCACTGTAAGATGTTTTTTTTTTTTTTTTTTTTTTTTTTTTCTCTCTTATTTAAGTCTCTTATTTAACTTAAGACTGCATTTATTTGTTAAAAAAAACTCTTACTGTATTTAACTTAAGACTGCATTTATTTGTTAAAAAAAACTCTTATTTAACTTAAGACTGCATTTATTTGATAAAAAAAAAAAAATATATATATATATATATATATATATATATACAGTACCAGTCAAAAGTTTGGAAACTTTACTATTTTTAATGTTTTTGAAAGAAGTCTCTTATGCTCATTAAGCCTGCAGTTAAAAAAAAAACAAAAACAAAAAACACAAAAACAAAAAAACAGTAATATTATGAAATATTATTACAATTTAAAATAATGGTTCTCTTTTTTAATATATTTTAAAATGTAATTTATTTTTGTGATGCAAAGCTGAATTTTCATCAGCAAGTACTCCAGTCTTTGGTGTCTTATGATCCTTCAGAAATCATTCTAATATGATGATTTGATACTCAGTTATTATCAATGATGGAAACAGTTGTGCTGTTTAATATATTTTTTTGGAATACTTTTTTCAGTATTCATTGATGAGTAAAACGTTAACAGCATTTATTCATAAAAACAGCATTTATTCAAAATAAAAACATTTCTAACAATATAAATCGTTACCATCACCTTTTTATCAATTTAACGCATCCTTGTTGAATTAAAGTACTAATTTCTTAAAAAAATAATAGTTATTGTTCCCAAACTTTTGAATGGTAGTGTATATTGTTACAAAAGATTTCTATTCTAAATAAATACAGTTCTTATTTACAGGCAAACTTTTTATTCATCAAATAATCCTGAAAAAAGTATCTCAGGCTATAAAAAAAATATTAAGCAGCACAACTGTTTCCAACATTGATCATAAATCAGCATATTAGAATGATTTCTGAAGGATCATAAGACACCAAAGACTGGAGTACTTGCTGATGAAAATTCAGCTTTGCATCACAAAAATAAATTACATTTTAAAGTATATTAAAAAAGAGAACCAATATTTTAAATTGTAATAATATTTCATAATATTACAGTTTTTGTTTTTTTTTGTTGTTTTTTTTTAACTGCAGGCTTGATGAGCATAAGAGACTTCTTTCAAAAACATTAAAAATAGTAATGTTTCCAAACTTTTGACTGGTACTGTATAATATATATATAAATGTATAGATAAAAAATATATTTTATTCCTGTGATGGCAAAGCTGAATTTTCAGCAGCCATTATTCCAGTCTTCAGTGTCACATGATCCTTCAGAAATCATTCTAATATGCTGATTTGGTGCTCAAGAAACATTTATTATTATTATCAATGCTGTAAACAGTTGTGCTGGTGAATATTTTTGTGTAAACCATGAAAAAAAAAAAAACTCTGGATTCTTTGATGAATAAAAATTCAGTAGAATAGTAAATGTGTTTACTGTCATATTGGATTCATTTAATGCATCCTTGGTGAGTATATACAAAAGTATTGATTTTGTAAACTTGCTGACCCCACAAAAAGCTTTTTCTTTTTCTTCTTATCCCTTTTTTTAATATTTATTTTTTCAGTATACTGTATGTTTCCTGGGAATCACACACATGACAATGGTGGTGTTAGGGCCATGTTCCACACGTTTACACAACGCCTGTTAGCTAGTTTCTATGTAGTCTGGCCACCATTCACTAGATTAAAGCAGTCAATGGCAAATAAAAGTTGTTTACAAAAGCTTTCTTACCCAGGGTAAGACACCATATTTTGCCGGGTTTGTATACTTTGCACACAGAACTAGATTGACTGCTGGTCGCGCAATATTTGAGAACATACAAAGGAAGACACAGGAGTGTGGCTGTAAATATTACTATAGGGACTGTGGACCCCATATGGCTATGTTTGTTTAGAGTGCTGAATACGCCTCATGCATTTTCAAGAGAGCGACATCCACATTGTATATCCAGAGTGACTATACCTTAAATCTTCGGAAGACACAAGGTGAGAGCAAGTTTATTGATATGTGCTGCTGTATGAGCCGATAAATAGTTGTCTGTCACGCCATTGACATGCGTATGACATAAGTATGTGCTTTGCGGGTTGTTATTTTGCTGTCAAATCGCTAATATGAGGCCTGTCAACATTTCTCAGGTTATGAAATAATGGCTTAGAATGGGGTGGTCGTAGAGCGAGACAAAACTCCTGTTAAGTGATGGGCGGAGGAGGGAATAGAAGAAAAATAACGAAGTTGGAGAGTTTTTGACCACATATCTGAAAGGATGACAGCTGTGGGTGTCTCCTGAAATGCCAAAGAGTGAAGAAAAAGAAGAAAAAAAACATGGAATTTATTTATATGTATATATACTGTACACTACCATTCAAAAGTTTGGGGTTTGTAGGATTGATTTTTTTTTTTATATTTTTGATGTCTTTAATGTTTTTTAAATATTGGAATTTATTCACTCTGATTATATCATCATAGTTTTAAAATAATATTTTTATTTGTTTGTTTGTTTGTTGGAGTTTAGTCTGATCTTTTTGTCTTTGTGCAACTAAACATTAAGTTAATTGGTGTCCATACAGTATGTTGACAAGGGCTGCTTCCACCTGAAGCCTCATTTTCAGCATGACTGTGGCAGTGATCTAAGGTCACGATCGGATTAAGCCATTGAATCACAATCTATGTGAGAGTGTGTGTGTGTGTGTGCCTGCCTGTGTGTATCCTCAGGCTGCAGGAAGTGATTCAGGAGTGCTCTATAAATAACCACAGCTCAGTTAGGCCCGAGGGATGGGGTGCCACTCTGCTGAAGTGAGCTGAGTGAAGGTAGGGAGAAGGCCAGGGCCTCCATGTGGAACCGCAGCAGACGGCGTGCATTGTTTACACTCTGTAGGGATCCTCCACCTTACTCGCTCATACACTTGTAGATTGCACCCCTCTCCAACCTCTCTTGATCCTGCTTGCCTGCTTGGATGCACTCCTCTATAATGTGCCACTGATCAAATTTGACTGATTAAAGCTCAGGCATGCTTGTCATATAATGAATTTGAGTAAATTTCTGATATCTGAGGCTGGTTGGAACGTAAAAAGTGAGGAAAATACAGACGTAGTGCAGACATAGGAATACATAGGAATTACGCCCAAAAATATAACACAATAATATATATATATATATATATATATATATATATATATATATATATATATATATATATATATATATATATTAGGGCTGTCAAAAGATTAATCGCGATTAATGGCATCCAAAATAAAAGTTTGTGTTTACATAATATATGTGTGTGTACTGTGTATAATTATTTTGTATATATAAATACACACACATGCATGTATATATTTAAGAAATATTTGCATACATATACTGTATATATATTTATATAGTTTATATTGTATATAAATATATATTTTTTTATATATATAAATAACACATTTTTCTTAAATATATACATGCATGTGTGTGTATTTATATATACAAATTTAATTATACACAGTACACACACATATATTATTAAAAACAAACTTTTATTTTGGATGCGATTAATCTTTTGACAGCCCTAATATATATATGTATATATATGTATATATATATATATATATATATATATATATATATATATATATATATATATATATATATATATATATATATATAGTTAGTTGATATCTAAGTGGGTGAGTTGTTACTCACTTATTTGTAATTTGTCTTCCCATTGACAGCATTATTTGTTTATTCTGATTAATTCGTGGTCATGGCACACACAAAACTATATAGATCAGACAAAAAGATCAGACTGAACTCAAACAAACAAACAAATAAATAAAACTATTATTTTAAAACTATGATACTATAATCAGAGTGAATAAATTCCAATATTTAAAAAGATTTATAAAATACCTTTAAAAAAAAAAACATAAAAAAATATATAAAGTAATCATACAGACTCCAAACTTTTGAATGGTAGTATAGAGTATATGTACATAGAAATAAATAGCATGTTTATATTGCTTGTTTGTATATATAAATTCAGTCTGATCTTTTTTTCTGATCTTTTTTATAGTTTTGTGCGTGTTCCATGTCCACGAATGAGTCAGAATAAACAAATAATGGTGTCAATGGGAAGACAAATTACAAGTAAGTGAGTAACAACTCACTCACTTAGATATCACTGCATTGTCACATCAAAATCAAACCTGAAATGACTTGAAAGCACAATCATTTAAGGTTTTTAAGCATTAAGTTTTGTGAAATTTAAGGTAATTTCTGTCTGTGACTATCAATGCAGTGTTTACCAAGTTTTGATGACTGATGATCCGAAAATAAGTTCACTGTTAAAAAGAACAGCTGAATATAAGTTCACAAATAAAGGTCACACTTTAGTTTAGGGTCCAATTCTAACTAGCTATTAACTAAGACTTTTGCCTCTATAAACTTCTAATTATTGCTTTTTAATAGTTATTAAGTTAGTTGTTAAGTATAGGTATTGCAGAATAAGGCATTAATATGTACTAATAAACATATGCTAATATATATGCTAATAAGCAAATAGTTAATAGTAAGAATTAGACCCTATAAAGTGTTACCCAAATAAAATATAGATCTGAAATTTGTTACTGTTGTGTTCTAGTTATTAATTTGGAGTAAATGGTAAAAGGCACTACCTTGATGATAAATAAACTTGTTTTTTTATTATTTATTTATTTATTTTTAAAATAAATTTAACATGAATTATACTGTTAATGTCAAAATGCGAAATCTAATAATTTTTAAAAAGTAAGTAATGTATATGTCAAATTTAAGTGGTATTGTAACATGAATTTACATTGTTTTTTTTAAATAATAATAATACTCAGTGAGGACTTTGCCTCCTCATTTCATGCACACCACTGTTCCAAGGTACGGTATCCTACTGTTACGGGCAGCAAGGTTTGTTGTGGGTACATAGACAGACTTAGGAGGAGGAGATGGTTCTCGCCCACCCAGATCCTCTTCCTCCTCTCCAGATGGTAAACTCAGTTGTACTCCAGTGTCTTGGCGGTAATATGTGGAACAGATTCAATAAACTACCCTGAGCTGGATGTATGTTTCCCCCATGTGGCCTTTTTCCTTAATAAAAGCACATTTATCTGGTTTCCTGTCTCTTTCCATATTCTCATAGCAGAGGTAGTCGTCAAGACAACAGGGCGGACAGTCATCCATGATGGATATTCTTTCACATGGGAGTTCAGGTCCATTTTGATTAGGAGGTAAAATCATTATAGGCCCACATGTGTGTGCCATGCCAGCTGAATGTCTCATTTCCTTCATCACCACAGCGATGTGCATGGCCTTCTTCAATAGTGCATTTTAAATAAATGGCCTACAAGAATAAATGACAATATATACAAAATGCATACACAATATGTATTAGGAAAATGTTTTTTGAATTTTTTTGATTTCATATTTTTCCAGATTTTTTATATAATATACTATATATTGAAATATATGAATATGCTGCTAATATATTTAAATAAATGTATTTATGTATAAATAAAAAATATCTACATTTTGGCCATATTTTGCCAAATCATGATATTATAGAAAATAATTAAAAGGAAATATTTCAGACATAAATAGAAAATAGATGATGACGATATTGTTGTTGTTTTCTAATTCATATAATGTTCTAAAATAAGGCTAATTATAGCTGCTTTGACACTTTTAATTGTGGAGACACCCACAAAAAAATATAGAAAAACTATGGGAAAAATGTTAAGAAATGTTTAAATGTATGATGTGTGTGTGTGTGTGTGTGTGTGTGTGTGTGTGTATATATATATATATATATATATATATATATATATATATATATATATATATATATATATATATATATATATATATATATATATATATATATATATATATATATATATATATATATATATATATATATATATATATATATATATATATAATTTTGGATAATTGTATGTATTTACAGTGCATGATAACATTTAAAATATATTATGAAATATTGAGTGAACAGAAACCACATGAAACCATGATCTGAAAGGGTTATGGGATGTTCTATCAAACAAACTCATTCATTTGTTCACTTCAATTTTTCCTTTTATTAAATTCCATTGTACAGTGGCACCTTGTGTTTCCCACTATGCGCTTGATGTTCTCATTACTGTCCTCTTCTCGTCATGATGACAAAGTGGGTGACAGTGTCTATTTTTTCGAAAGACCCATTTCGCGTTTCTATTTATCGGAGAGAATGTCAGAACCTTTACTCTGCTTCTCCCACTAATCATGTACTCTGCGTTTTTAGCATGCGCTCGCTGCTTATCGAATATTTTCATATGTGCTTGAATAAACACAAGCACCCTCTCATTTCATAATGCATGTAAACAGAGCAAACCCTTCACATTGTGTTTCTCCACAATTATAGATTTTTGCTCCATACTCCATTAGGGGTAAAAAGCAGTTTCAGTAAAAAAAAAAAAAAAAAAAAGTCCTCATATCTTCTCATTCTCCTTTCTTCTGTGGTTCTCTAATGCAGTTCACTGTGATTTATGAAACAAGATACAGGTGATTTCACATTATGGTTGTACATTAAAGGTCAGAATTCTTTTTTTTTTTTTTTTATCTTTTGAATGGGGGCTGGATTGCACTTGAAGAAATACAGGTAGAAGTATCTCAAGCTATCCATAACAATGCTGCAACAATTTGAGTCAAGAGCCGAAACCACCAAAGGAATCTGTATTCAGCTACCGGGAGCACTTTACGTTTTCTAAGACATGTCAGACAGAAACCTTCTTGCATCTCACCTTTTAAAGGAATTTGAAAGCATTATTGGAGTCAACTACAAAAGCAACCAGGATCAACCTGAGGGGAAAACACAACTATCAAACACAGGTTTGCTTTTAGCGACTGACCTTTCAATGTCACCACTTTTTTGTGAACCTGTAGCAAAATGTAGCGGGCCCTGTAGCAGCCGCATCGTCGGATGCTTGCAAGATGGTCAGTGTGATCTTCGTGCTCAGAGTGCAATGCTGAAACATTTCTTGGATGCGTTTTAAATGGTGTCACAAGTGGTTGACAATATGAGCACTTTGCTGACCTGTTTCTGAGACTCTTGATTGGCAATAAGTGTTTGTTTCTGAAAAGATATATTCACCGTTCATTAGTTGCTAAGTTCACAGCAGTTTTTTGTTTAGTACAGTTTCTTTCATCATAGTCATCATATTTGTTCCCAAAAGAATATATAAAATGTGGACAAACTTTTAAAAAGTGTGTGTAAATTAACAACTACTTTTTATGTCTTTCTCTTTTTGATGTTTTCTTTTTCTTTTCTTTTTTTCTTTTTTTTTTCAAATAAAAAAATATATTCATTGCAGCAAAGAATATTTTCTGGTACATCAACATGTATCAACATTCACGTTGTATCTGCAGTATGAGGAAGAGATGGAAGGACTAGAAAATATTCTTAACCCACACAATTTTACACTCATAAAGTTTCAGGTATATTAAATCCAATCATGTTAAAATTGCTCTGGAATACCTTGCTGTTATTGTGAGTTTTAGATATGCATTATGTAAACATTATCTTATACGCTTGAATTGTTTATCCCCTATATTCATTGTGCCCATAATTCCTTTCTAAAAGAGAATTCAAGCAATTATGAATCATTGTGTGTTGTAGTGGCTGCAGGCATTTAGTGTGAATCTCTAGAGGACTAGAGGTTATTGTGGCTGTCCTACACTCATTTGTGAGGGCAGCGTGAATTGTTTGTTCAAATCAAACCAATTTAACATTGTCCCCGTGTCTCTGTTGTTCTCCACACTGAGGAAAACCAATCGCAAATCCACCTAGGCCTGATTTACAGCGCCTGGGGACCAGATTAAGAGGCCATAGATAGCATCTCAAGTGTTCGCCGAAAGAAAGACACCTGTCCCGCCAACAATTCCACCGCTTCAAAAGCAGGCATTAACACTTCCATTAAAATCTGTCACCCCTCTTTCTCCTTCTTCTCTCTGTGCTCTGAAGAGAAATCGCAGTCATTCAAATGCTAAGCGACTTTCTCTCCCCTGTGGATATTAGCGCCAAAAGAGGAGCGCTCCATCATTTGCCAAGAACGTCAGGGAGGGGAAAAAGACACAAAATGAGCCAATGGTGCTGCGAATATCCCTCACCTCTGCAATATCTCTTCACATTTCATTACCTTTCCTGTGCCGCAGACCAACAAAATGCAGCAAAAACGTCAGTCATCATTAAATCGCTCTCTTATAGTGCACTTAATTCCTAATGCCATATATGTAAGTGTCTCGCTGAGTTCATCATGCTCGGCAGGTTTCTGAGCGCTCATTTAAATTCATCTCTTCACAAGCTCTTAAATAATATACCAATAATAACTCTAAATGGATCATTGGGATCGTTTTAAAGTGTGAGAACTAACTTTGCCTGTGGGCATCGAGCTCTTGTACTTGCTCTTGTCTCATCTCATTATTTATGTATCGGGGTCTATGGAATATCCACTTCATTATAAGACACATCTTTTTATTAATGTTTTATTCTTATTTCTTTACAGGTTACTGACGGAGGTACTATTAAGCAGAAGATTTTTACGTACGATGCTATGTTCAATACCAATTACTCCCATATGGAGGATTACCGCAGACGGGAAGATCTGGTGTATCAATCGACGGTCCGGTAAGAGTCATTAATTGATTTTCAAAACAGAGAATATTTATGTGATCTGATCACTGGAGGTGCCAAAAAATTAATCGTTGTTTAAAATATTGATGCATATTTTCCGAGCCATAGCGCATTGGACTCTGGTGCTAACGTGGCCAATATGACTTCTCGTTTATTTCCTACTGGCTTTCAACATTAATATAAAGAGCAATTCCTTGTTCCTTCTGAATTATGAACTTTCTTATGTGTGCATCAGAAGAGCCTCTTTGTCAATGCATTTCACAGTATTTGCAGTGTCTTGCATCATAAGTGTTACATTTTTAAGATATCTTGTCATGTTAAAATTATATCAACATTTGACACTCAGATCAGTGCATCTTTTTTTTTTTTAAAGACCAATTGGACAAATGTGTGAGTGGGATTACCATCTCAGGTGTGTTAAGTATTAATTAGCATACTGTATATGCTAATGACCTTTTGTTTAATTATGTTGCGCTCCATCTAGTGGTTCTGTGTCCTGTGTACTGTAAACTGGTCCCATAAAGGCCTAAAAAAGTTACACTCTGTAAGTAAATCTGAATCATTGACCTGATTAAGAGACTTTTCCTCACTATCCAGTACGTTCTGGTATTTTCACTCACTGAGCCCCTAGCCAAGCTTTTCAAGCTTTGGTCCCTCAGTTGCAATTTCCCTGCTCCCCATTCAGAGAGTGTCATCTTTAGCCTCCCCTTTCTGAACATCTGCTTTAGTGTTTCATAGGCCCGCTGAGGAACAGACGTGTTCCCCAAGTCACCCCTGATACCTGAGGCTCAGCTTTAGGCAGAAAAGCAAAAGCAAGACCCAGAAATACTTTGTCATATACTCTGCTCCTCACCAAAACACAAGTTTCTTGTCAGACCAAAAGCTGGTACAAACTATTAGATGGTGAGGAGAAAAAGGAAGGTTTTGTCTGCTGCAAGACTAGCTGCACTTATCTGTGCGCAGATACAGTATCTGCACGTGTGTAATAACTCCATCAGAGTTTTTCAGGTAACAGGCTACACTGCCTTCTTGCTTTGCCTGGAAAGTGGGACAGTGTATGCTGTGTGCACACGCACAGAAACAAACACTCCTACCCAGCAGGAAGTAAATTGACTGTCACACTATAAACAGCAGTAGAGATCACATGTATTGACCTCGCAGTCTCACATAATGCTCGGGAAGGAAGATGGCAACTGCAGAGACTATCAAGCTTCATGTGCAGTTGCCTAAGTATAAACGCACACACATTGTTTCAAAAATCTTTTTCTTAAACAGTATTTTGTTTTACGGTAAAAACCGTAAGTCAAGTCAAGATTTATTCTCTGAAATGCTGAAATTTTGTTTTAAGCATAGATGGGTAACGTTTGTCAATACTTGTCTGCAACTGAAAGTAAACAATACTATTTTCACAAGGTTTTAAAGTCCACACGATGTGACAGAGGGATGGATGGATGGATGGATGGATGGATGGATGGATGGATGGATGGATGGATGGATGGATGGATGGATGGCAACAATTTTATGAAGCACAGACACTTGAATGACACACACAATGACACACGAGCATACACACTTCTCAAATCCTTTTTCCTGTAGCCTCTGACACAGCATTCAGTGGGAGATCTAGAGCACCCGAACAGGATATTTCACAGGTATTATCTCTCATTTTCATTCCAGAGTGGCAAAACACCACACCAGCAGGCCTTGCCACTCTAATTCAGATCTCACCCTTTCACCTGTAAATAAAGGCACAAGCAAGGATCTTTCTGAAAATGAAAGCAGAGAGATAGACATGTCTGCCTCTAGCTGGGCTATAGAAGTTGACTTGTTTTCACATTAAACTGAGAAAGCAGTGATTCTTGTCTTCATGCTGCTCAGAAATATGCACATATTTTAGAGTAATGGAAAATAATAACATAATTTTGAACTGCTTATGTCTAATCATTTTCCATGACAGTTTGAATTCCCTGGAAAACTCAACACAACACAAGGTGTCAAATTATTACAGGCCAAATTGAAATTCTGTGTCTTTTCTAAACGTTATCCTCACAACCACCCTTAATGATGATATGTTGTTGAAGGTGTTTGAAAAATTAATTCTGTTTCTCTTTAATATTTAATATAAGTCATAATGTTAGGTTTCTTCTTGTTCTTCACTAGCTTCTCCTTGTCACTAAGCTGTCAGTTTATTAAGATGGTGAGTTTGAGCTGCCAATCAAATCTCGAACAGGTTCACAGGACCCTCCCCTTGCACTCTGACCTGGCCCTCTTCTCTTATTATCATGGACACCTCAATTCTCCACCTGTTCCTATGAGACCCAAATGCTCTTGGCAAAACTTTCGACTTTATACTCCAAAACAAAAGCACTTACGCCCACCGGGCCCTACGGGGCCCTTCAGGAGAAGCCCGTTCTTCAATAAAAGCCTCTGATTATCATCCACATCTATCAGATTTTTTTTTTTTTTCATGCCTCTTCACTGAAACGTGACAACAGTGTTAAAAGAGAGACATGAAATATGCTGTGTGTCTTTGAGGCATGTGATTTCTCTTTTTAGTCTTGAAGTAAGGATACGCTGTTGTGGGATTTGTATACCACTATGTATTTTACACTATTTTTTTTATTTATTTTTTTATTTTATTATTATTTAAACATAAATATTTAGTATAGTCTACAGTAAAGATTAATGTATCAGTCAGGCCAATTAATTAGCTAAAATTTTGCCATTTGGTTATCATCGGTCTTGTCAGCCCCTTGTTGCTTTGCTTTGCTTGTTCATCCATCTTGTTGACCCTTTGAAAGTTTGCAGAGGCCCCTGAGTGGCATTATAATTCAGTTTTTTTAAAGAGTTTTCACAGATGTAATTTCAGCTGCCATGCACATGGCTCTTTATATATCGACATCTGCCATTGAAAAGCCTGTATTGGTTGACCACTACTATGAGTGTACTCACAATGAATCTCATTCAAGCAACAAACAATGGATTTTTTTAAAAATTGTGTTATGTATAAATCATTCACAAATCCTTTCATGCATAAATGGCAACATTTAATGTAATTGTGTTTTTGTTTTGTTTTTAACTGATGCTCAAGGCCCTATGAGTGAATATACAAGTAAGAGATCACCTCAGCTGACCTCTGTGTTTGATGACTCATGAAATCATGAGCTATTGTGAATATTCCAACACCATAAATTCAGCCTTGGACATATTCTAACATCATACGCCCACAACGCCAATAAGAACAGGCCTCAGCTGAGAAATTCATGGCACATTTCTGTAATTACAGAATGTTATATTCCTGGCAGCGAGCGCTCTGTCCCTCTCAGCATACACACACACTTAAACACACTGCAGAGTGGCAGGACCTGGCTAGGCAAATCCCTCCTTGCCTCGGTGTGATTTAGTGCTAATCGGCTTTTTATTACTCTCTGATTAACAATCCATCTACATTTTTAGAGCACAGTGAGAGAGAGAGAGAATACAGAGGGGGTGAAACTGAGAAAGACTGTGAAGGAGCTGGAGTTTCAGTCCCATTGAGATTATTTTGAAGAACTGAATGCCAGAGCGAGCCAGACTATTGTGCAACATCGCCGGCATTTCAGCAATCCAAAGAGGAAGTATGCAACAGAGGGGAGAGAATGAGCAAATAAGAGACAGAGAGTGTTGAAAAGCAGAGGGAAGGAGAGGTGGAGAGCTAAGAGGGTAAGATAGACAGGAATTGAGAAATATGCTGGCCGGGATTCAGAGACCCGGGCAGTAAAGCTCATCCAGAGAGAGGACACTTGCAGGGTAGAACGTGAGACCAATGCCAATGTACAAAGCCGGAGCCAAACCTCTCATCCAATCATCACGGTCTGTGCATGTCAAGCAGCCCTGGAAGTAGGGGAGTAAACTAACAACAACAACAATAAAAACTCAAAAAACTGCCAATAGATTAGGTTAAAATTATAGACATCTGTGAGGAGAAATGGCAGAGTGGTTTTATTTACAGCCACTGTATTGTTGCCATCACTATCGCCATGATGGTGAACACTGCAATTAATTGCCTGTGTTTCTACTCATCAAGCCTAAGTGAGCTATCTGAGGTGCAGGGGGAAAGAAAGCCACGGTGGGGAGGCGTACATGAAAGGAATGCTTATTCGCTTGTGCTGAGAACTCACCCGCTGCCCTCATTCAATATAAATGAGCTTGGTTTCAGTCAATCTAGCTGTTTTCTGCTTGTTTTAAAGGGGCTGAGCAGCAGGACTTTGTCGACCGGCGCCAAGCACATGCAGATGATGTTGGGATTGTTAAAGAATCGCTTGACTGAAGCGAAAAGAGAGGCTGAGATTTTTTTTTTATGAGACTTTTAGAAAATTATTATATCCAGAATGTGGACCATGAGCTGAAAGAAGATTTGCAAACAAAGATAGACCAGAAGTGTTTTGTAACCCAGAAACATGGCAATATAAAGCTGTCTTTTCAGAGCTGTGAAAACGTCTAGGTTATGGCTGTAACCTCTGAGAACAGGGAACGAGATACTGCGTCGATGACGCTATTGGGGAACGCCCTCCACGTGAACCGGTGTCTGAAAAACTATCCAATCACGGCAATCGAAATTGACCGGCGACAGCCTATGACGTCACTACTAGTGCGACCGGGAAATATAAAAGGGGCGCCTAGAGAACATGTCATCCACTTTCGTCTGAAGGGACTGTTCAGCAGGCATCCCCAAGGCATGGCTAACGATGAAGTGTCTCGTTCCCTGTTCTCAGGGAACAGAGGTTACAGTCGTAACCTAGAAATTCCCTTTCGAAAGGGAACTCACACTGCGTTGATGACGCTATTGGGGAACGAAGTACAATCCCACCATGCTGAGGGGAGTGCATGCCAATTATGGCTCGTGACAAAAACGTCAGAACTGGCAGTTTCAACCTGAAATGCCAAGAACACACTCCCCCTTCGGGTCACATACAGGCTGTCAGTGACATTATTCCCTGCGGTCATTGCCCAAGTTATAAGCCTCAAAGTGGCCTCCCAACAACGGAAGGCCTACCAAGGCCGCTCAAAGGCTTGGAACCAACAGCTTCCATGGAAGGTGTTCCTTTAAGGGAATATGGCCAGGGGGTCCAAAAGGAGTCCCGTTCAGTCACTTTCTGAGGGGAACATAAAGTCAACCCTACATGCCACCAGGGAGGCTGACCGTCAAATTTACTGACCGACCTAGTCTTGCCAACAACCTGTCTGTTTCCTAAACAGAGTCTCTCACAAAATCAAGGGCCTTCAAGGAGGCCTGTTAAGGCCTAACTACTTGATAGTGAGGATGTATGCAGAGCCATCAAAAGCCTAGGTGCTCTTACAGACATATCTGTGTGCCTGGTTATACTTATTTAACATTCCCAACGGGCAGTGTACTCAGCAGAAATGCTATCAATCCTTTAAAGCAAGGAGAGTACAATCTTACTCTACCAGATTATCGAGGAGGCCTACTGAAAGGCCTACAGCTTCGAAAGTCACGGGCATCAGCCCGGGCAGTGCTTTGGCTCTAAGGGAGCATACTCAACCATCCCAAGTGGGAGGGAGTCACTAATCTGTCTCTACCTGAGCCTAGGTGGTGAAGGGTGATAACATACGAGCTATGGGTAGCAAAGTACTCTAATTAATGACCGTAACAAGGGCAGCACTATCGGCATGACCCTGAAGGATGTATCAGGGTCGAGGCCTATTATCTTGTAATTTTACAAGACTAAACCCACGTGATTGGAGGCCTCAGTAGATGGCCAACGACATTCGACCTTATGACTTGAATTCTTATATTCAAGGGGCTCAGAAGAAAAATCCTTTTTAACTTAAGACCTTGCTGCCAGCTACCACACTCAATGCTGTAAAGGGCTGAGGCCTGAGCAAAATGCTTCTTACTCTCTAGAGAGAAAGACCTGACAACGCCCATAGATATCTGCATGGAAGGATTTTTTGAAGATAGCCTGCTACCTATGCTGTTATCTACCCTGTTACACCACTAGCATTTACACCTAATGCAAAAGGCAGGCCTTGGCCGGACGACTCTTGAGTAAGAGGAGGCTAGTACTAGGAAACTAGATATACAGAAAAAAATCTCCTGATGGTCTATGGAACCTACCCTCAGATATTGAGAGGCTTTGAGGCGAGAATGCTTAGCAGACCAGCACCAAAAATCCTAGATACTAAGCCTAAGCCACACACGAATATTATATGTATTTATATGAATGTTCAGAGCTATAATCTCAAAATGACTCTCAAAAGTGAGAGGAGAACTACTGCTGTAGTATAAGGTGGCTATCAAGGTGGCCTGACGAGGGCCAACGCTTGATTTTGTAGTTTTATCTGGAGCTTGACCGAGCGGTGGCCTCAGTAGAAGAATTCCCGATAGGGAGGAAGCCATCTCACGCAGAAAATGTCTGTTTGATGCTCGGATGAACGGTGGCCTGACTAGAAAATTTTAGTAGAATACGGCCAACCTGTTCACTTCCACAGATCGACACTACCCACTATATAAGCCTGATGACTCTAAATCAGAGGAGCTCTATGGGAAGGGTATGCATAGCCTACCTATATATGGGGACTTCAGGGCCCTATTTCTACTCTTATAAAAAAACCTTCCTAACACACCCCTTAATACTTTCTAACAGGGAACCGAGGTCTACTGTTCAACCTTACTAAAAAACTCTAGTAAAGGGAGGAGACCTACAGAGCTCAACCTGCTGCTCGTAGCGTGATGCCCTAAACGACATAAAATGGAGGCTTATCACCTTACAGAGTTCGAAAGAGCGCACTTACTACCAAACCCGACGCCAGACCTACAGAAGGGTTCCAAATTGAAGGAATCACTCGTCACAGGTCCAGCCTCAGGGCTTATGCAAGAAGCGCCTGGGGTGTAGGAAGTATGCAGATACGGAGCGTAGTGTCATGCAAGATTTAATGCAGCCAAGCGTGCCTCTCGCCGTCTCAACGGAGGTGCCAAAAAGTTCAGAAGGCGACACTGGTGCATCGAGAAGAAAAGCTTTCTTTCTCCCCAATATCATCCCAGTTCAACCACAGATGCCTATCCCTGGCCACCATCGCCGTCATCGAGTTCATCCAATCGCGGCAGCTGTTAGTTTGAGAGCTAATCTATAGTGCGGCGCAGCTCGTCCACTGCGTCAGGTCCAAATATTTCAGCAAATCAGTGTGGTGTGCTTGCAGCACAGCCATTGTGTGCAAGGCATCACCAGCCAGACACACCATCGTGTATGCCCTGCCATTTAAGCACAATGTTTGTTTAAAATGCTGGGCCAGAGCACTTAGTGTCGATGCCTCAACAACCACGAGACAGTTTGCGAACCTCTCGATAATTGAGGCATCGACACATACCCGTGTTCGCGCATCCCCTCAACATCAGCGTAGTTTGCTCACTGATGGCAATGGATGCGCGCTGAACACAGGTTTTTTCATGCCTTTTCGATCTCATTGTGTAGATCGGACAGGAATTGAAGGCTCACGGGAGCTAGAGCGTTATGGCTGGAAAGAAACCTTTCGTAAAGTCTGCCACGAGCAGTCTCTTCCCTCACGCGCTCCTACTGCAGCAAAGCCTCACTGAGCGCGTTTCATAACACTCACAACTCATCATACATGGGGCAGGGTGGCTGTGAGGGTTCGGGCTGTAAATCCTCTTCACCCTCATCAGCCATCTCCTGCTTTCTTGGGCTGTCCAGGAGAGCACTCGCTGCCAGATCAGAGGATGTTAGTGACAACACATCCTCATCCGGCAGCTCAAACTTGTGAGCATCCGAGGGGCATGAGAGAAAAAATAACTCTCAAACTCCTCGGCGAGCTCCCTCTGAAACCCAACGATTCTAGTCTCTGCTCTGCCTTAGCGCGAACGGGACCTGAGTCGGCTGGCACAGATGTCTGTCCCTCTTCCCTCGAGAAGAGTTAAGTTTTCTCAATGGAAAAAAAAAACACAGTTGGCACAAGCAGTTCCCTCAAGAACTGATCGTGCTTGCTCTGAGCCCAAACAGTAAACGCACAAGTTGTGTGTGTCATCTGGTGTCAATATCTTAGATACGGATCCACACTACTTCTTGAAACACTTATTTTTCACTTGCCGTAATTGTTCTTACCTTTTTCAGGTGATTGCAAATCAGACAAAACATTCCCTGAAGACTAAAAGAGATGACATGTTCTCTAGGCGCCCCTAGTATCGCACTAGTAGTGGCGTCATAGGCTGTCGCCGGTCAATTTCGATTGCCGTGATTTGATAGTTTTTCAGACATGATTCACGTGGAGGGTGTTCCCCAATAGCGTCATCGGGAAGTCTGTATTTTGTCTTTAAAAT